>NC_092052.1:66596319-66926101 GCF_003086295.3 Arachis hypogaea | reverse complement strand
TAAAACTACACTAGATGGTGCTAGTAATGGTTCTCTGAAGAAGTACAAGACCGCAGATGAAGCATGGCAACTGATCAACGACTTAGCTGAGTCCACTAGGAATCACAGGCACAGGAGCAGTCACTCAAAAGCTATTGCAGAAGTTTTTTCTAGCACTGAGACTTCTGTTGTTACACAGAGTATATGTGAAATGACCAACCTACTGAAGCAGGTATAGTTGAATCAACAACAAACTCAGTCTTCCCCACCACAACAAGGCCAACAGTTAGTTCCCCAAAGAGTATGCGGAATATATGCTGATTATAGTCATTATACTGATGAATGTCCGTAGCTCCAACAAGAAGACAACACTGTGGCAGCTACTCACAACTTCTATGACCGCCCGAATCAAGGATACAATCAAGAAGGCGGCAACTACAACCAAGGCAGAAACTATAACCAAGGGTGGCAAGACAACTCCAACCAGGACTGGAGAGATATTTCTAACCATGGCTGGAGGGATAACTATAACAGAGGAGGCAGAGACAATAATGGAAATCAAAGGTGAAATAACAACAACAGACAGCAAAATCAGAACCAACCTTACAGAGCTCCTCACCTAAGACAGTCACAAGGACCCCAGCACAACCAACAACAGGTCCCTCAAATCACTTATCCTCCTTCCTCATCAAATGACGAGATGCTTCATTCTCTTGCACAAGGACAACAAGACATGTAGACTACACTGAACTCTACTCTAAATGGTCTGAATGCCACTTTACAAGCTCTCGCCGCCCGGATAGATTCATTACCTACTTCCACTAACCAACCTTTAAGCTCTAGTAGAATTTCTTCTCAACCCTTACTTAACCCCAAGGGTGGCATCAATGCCATCACTTTGAGGTCCAGAACCACACTGCAAGAGAGGAACCAAGAGGAGCCAAGCCCATAGGTACACGCCCAGCTGAGGATATGGTAGAAGTGGAAGATGCTGAAGAGGAAGAGGAAGTACAAGACAAGGTTGAAGAAGACGTAGCTCAGCAAAGGAATGGAGCACCAAAGGATGCAGAAGCTGCAAGTGGCGCCATTCCTATCCCATTTCTGCACCTTACAAGGAAGTCCAGAAAGCAGATGGAACTTGATCCCAAAATGGTAGAAATTTTCAAAAAGGTTGAGGTAACTGTTCCCCTTTTTGATGTTATTCAGCAAGTACCTAAATATGCAAAGTTTCTGAAAGATTTATGCATACATAAAGATAAAATTAATGAATTAGAAACTATTCCTTTAGGTAGTTCTATATCTGCTTTAATGGGAGGTATACCTGAAAAATGTAGTGACCTAGGTCCATGTATGGTAAACTGTACCATTGGAGGTGTAATATTTTCTGATTGCATGTGTGACTTAGGAGCGTGTGTTAGTATAATGTCATTGTCTATATATGATACCTTGAGGCTCCCTCCCTTAAAAAGGTCGGCAGCTCATTTTGTGTTAGCAGATAAAAGCATTATTACAGTAGTTGGAATTGCTGAAGATGTATTAGTGAGCATTAAGGGGCTCACATTTCCCATTGACTTCTATATCCTGGAAATGCCCCCTAATGACTCAGGAAGACCATCATCAATCTTGCTTGGAAGACCATTCCTGAAGACTTCGAAGTTCAAGCTGGATGCATTCTCAGGAACTTACTCTTTTGAGATAGATGGCAGAACAGTGAGTTTTAGTTTAAATGAAGCTATGAAGCACCCTCCGAAAGATCATTCTATCTTCCAGTGCGACATCATTGATGAAACTGTAGTTGAAGTTTACCAAGAAGAAGTAGAAGAGAAGCACATGGAGCAAGGTCCAAGTGTGGGGACACCCTCTAAACACAATAAGGACACTTTGCCATTATCACAAGCCCAAGATGATCCAGATCCTAGCCATGAGCAGAAATTGGAATTGAAACCCCTTCCTCCACACCTCAAGTATGCTTACCTTGAGGATAATCAGAAGTTTCCAGTTATCATTGCAAGGGAACTCACTTTACAACAGGAGGAGCAACTGCTCAGTGTGCTGAGAAAGCACAAGAAAGCAATTGGGTGGAGCTTGACAGATATAGTAGGCATCAACCCTCAAGTTTGTGAGCACAGAATATATTTAGAAGAGGAATCAAAGCATGTCCGTCAACCCCAAAGAAGATTGAATCCCACCATCTTAGAAGTTGTCAAGAAAGAAGTGATCAGGCTACTTGAAGCAGATATCATTTATCCTATCTCAGACAGTGAATAGGTCAATCTAGTATAAGTGGTGCCCAAGAAGTCTGGAGTCACAACAATAAAGAATGAGCATGGAGAGCTCCTAACAACTAGAGTGCAGAATTCATGGAGGGTTTGCATTGACTATAGGCATCTCAACCAAGCTACTCGCAAGGATCATTATCCCTTGCCATTTATTGATCAAATGCTTGATCGCCTGTCAGGTAAATCCTGATGAGCGAATAATTTATACGCTTTTTGGCATTGTTTTTACATAGTTTTTAGTATGATTTCGTTAGTTTTTAGTATATTTTTATTAGTTTTTAAATAAAAATCACATTTTTGGACTTTACTATGAGTTTGTGTGTTTTTCTGTGATTTCAGCTAATTTCTGGCTGAAATTGAGGGACTTGAGCGAAAATCTGATTCAGAGGCTGAAGAAGAACTGCAGATGTTGTTGGATTCTGACCTCCCTGCACTCAAAATGGATTTTCTGGAGCTACAGAAACCCAATTGATGCGCTCTCAATTGCATTGGAAAGTAGACATCTAGGGATTTCCAGCAATATATAATAGTCGATACTTTGCCCGAGTTTTGACGATGCAAACTGGCATTTAAACGCCAATTTCCTGCCCTATTCTGGAGTGAAACGCCAGAAACAGGTTGGAAATCAGAGTTAAACGCCAGAAACAGGCTACAACCTGGTGTTTAACTCCAAGAAGAGTCTCTACACGTGAAAGCTTCAATGCTCAACCCAAGTACACACCAACTGGGCCCCGGAAGTGGATTTCTGCACTATCAGCACTTGGTTACTTATTTTCTGTAACCCTAGCTACTAGTTTAGTATAAAAACTACTTTTAGAGATTTATTTTGAGATCTAGTTTTCATATTTCAAAACTGAGACCATTGTACACGTTTGGAGGCTGGCCTCACGGCCATGCCTAGACCTTTTTCACTTATGTAGTTTCAACGGTGGAGTTTCTACACCCCATAGATTAAGGTGTGGAGCTCTGCTATTCCTCATGAATTAATGCAAAGTACTATTATTTTTCTATTCAATTCAAGCTTATTCTTATTCCAAGATATTCACTCGTACTTCAACCTGATGAATGTGATGATCCGTGACACTCATCATCATTCTCGCCTATGAACGCGTGCCTGACAACCACTTCCGTTCTATCTGCATAGCTTGAGTGTTTATCTCTTGGGCTCCTGGTTCAGATCAGAGTCTTCGTGGTATAAGCTAGAATTATTGGCGGCCATTCTTGAGATCCAGAAAGTCTAAACCTTGTGATATTCCGAGTAGGATCCAGGATGGGATGACTGTTACGAGCTTCAAACTCACGAGTGCTGGGCATAGTGACAGACATATAAGGATCAACAGATCCTATTCCAACATGAGTGAGAACCAACAGATGATTAGCCGTGCGGTGATAGTGCATTTGGACCATTTTCACTGAGAGGAAGGGAGGTAGCCATTGACGACGGTGATGCCCAACATACAGCTTGCCATGGAAAGGAGTATGAATGATTGGATGAAAGCAGTAGGAAAGCAGAGATTCAGAAGGAACAAAGCATCTCCATGCGCTTATCTGAAATTCTTACCAATGAATTGCATAAGTATCTCTATCTTATTTTATATTTTATTTATATTTTAATTATCAAAATCCCATAACCATTTGAATCCGCCTAACTGAGATTTACAAGGATGACCATAGCTTGCTTCAAGCCGACAATCTCCGTGGGATCGACCCTTACTCACGTAAGGTTTATTACTTGGACGACCCAGTGCACTTGCTGGTTAGTTGTGCGAAGTTGTGAAGAAGAATTGAGATTATGATAGTGCGTACCAAGTTTTTGGCGCAATTGAGATCACAATTTCGTGCACCAAGTTTTTGGAGCCGTTACCGGGGATTGTTCGAGTTTGGACAACTGACGGTTCATCTTGTTGCTCAGATTAGGTAATTTTATGTTTAAGCATTTTATTTTTAATTTTATTTTCGAAAAATACAAAAAAAATATAAATTATTCTATGACTTCAGAATTTTTAAGAATGAATTCTAGAGTTTCATGATGATCTGTTGAAGTCTGGCTGGCTGTGAAGCCATGTCTAATCTTTTGGACCGAGGTTTTAACTCATCATCATAAGAGCTTTTTGATTCTTATCAATTCATCTGTTGTATGCCTGATTTGTATGCTAAAGCTTGGCTGGCCATTGGCCATGTCTAGTGTTTTGGACCGGAGCTTTCACTAAAAGCTTGGCTGGCTAGTAAGCCATGTCTAATTCTTGGACCGGAGTTTTAGACTAACATTGCATGATTCCTGGAATTCTTATTAAAAATTTTGAAATCCTTATTTTTCTTTTTCCAAATAATTTTCAAAAAAACAAAAAAAAAATTTCAATAAATCATAAAAACCAAAAATTTTGTGTTTTTGTTTGAGTCTAGTGTCAAATTGTAAGTTTGGTGTCAATTGCATCTTTTTAACTTTTCTTAAAGTTTTCGAAAACTCATGCATGATGTTCTTCATGATCTTCAAGTTGTTCTTGATGATTTTCTTTGTTTGATCTTTGCATTTTCATGTTTTGTGTCTTTTCTTGTTTTTCATATGCATTTTTAATTTGTTAGTGTCTAAAGTTTGAAAATTTTTAAGTTTGGTGTCTTGCATGTTTTTCTTTTCTTAAAAAACTTTCAAAAATAAGTTCTTGGTGTTTGAAGAACTGAAGATTGATGGTTTAGAAGTTATAGTAAACTCTCGTTGCAAGTATAGTTACTAAACCAAGCAATCAACTTTTCTTACAAACGTTTTGGTTGTCACAAGTAACAAACTCCTTTAAAATTGATAACCGAGTATTTAAACCTCGGGTCATCTTCTCAAGGAATTGCAGGGAAGTATGTTCTTATTATTGGTTATGAGTCTTGTAAATTGGGGATTTTGAAAGTAAGAAACCAGTATGTTAAATGATAAGAAAAATAAAATAGAAATAATAAAATAAACTCTTGGCAAGGTATTAGAACTAGAAGTCCTATCCTTATCAATTGTGATGAGAATTGGATTTTAATCCCACTTTGTTAACCTCTAACTATAAAGGTAAATCAAGTGGACTAATTAGCTTGATCCTCAGGCCCTAGTCAATTCCTATGGAAAGACTAGAGTTATTGGAGCAACTCCCAATTTCAACCACTGCTTTATTTGACAACTCAAGCGTTACCAATTACTTAACCAAAGCCAAAAGGAAGAAAATATCTAAATTAAATTAACAGCATCCATATAAATAAAGCAAAACAAAATTAAATCTGAAAATACCTCAAATTACATTAATAAAGGAAATCAAATCTAACATGGATGTTCATAAATTAAATTGGGAAAATAAATAAAAGGAAAATTGAACCTGATAAAAAGAAACAATCCTGAAAGCAAAGAAATCCTAAATCATAATCCTAAGAGAGAGGAGAGAATCTCTCTCTCTAAAAACTACATCTAAAACTAAAAATTATGAATTATGAGCTGATAATTATGAATGAATGGATTCCCCCACCTTATAGCCTCTAATCTGTGTTTTCTGGGCTGCAAACTGGGTCGAAAACAGCCCAGAAATCGCTGGAGAAGAAATCTGCCACGCTGATTTTTGTCACTGCGACGCGTCCGCGTGGAGCACGCATTCGCGTCACCTAGCGTCAAGGAAAATATAGCATATTATATATCAAATCAAAGTTCCGGACGTTAGCTTTCCAACGCAACTAAAACCGCGTCATTTGGACCTCTGTAACTAAAGTTATAGCTGTTTGAGTGCGAAGAGGTCAGGCTAGACAGCTTAGCAATTTCTCCAATTTCTTGTATTCCTTCCACTTTTGCATGCTTCCTTTCCATCCTCTGAGCCATTCCTGTCCTGTAATCTCTGAAAACACTTAACACACATATCAAGGCATCTAATGGTAGTAAAAGAGGATCAAACATAGGGAACTTAAGGCCAAAGAAGCATGTTTTCAATCAAAGCACATAATTAGGAAGGCAAATGTAAAACCATGCAAATAGTATGAATAAGTGGGTAAAGAATTGATAAAATTCACTCAATTGAGCACAAGATAAACTATAAAATAGTGGTTTATTAATCTCCCCACACTTAAACAATAGCATGTCCTCATGCTAAGCTCAAGAGAAGCTATAAAGATGAAGAGGAATGGTAGATTAATATGAAATGCAACCTATCTATATGAATGCAACTACATGCAAAATGTTTCTACCTACTTAGTTAAAAGTAAATAAGCTCTTCAAGATAAACATAAATCAGATTTCACTAATTCAAATCATAAAATAAAGATCAAATAAACTTGTAAGAAGATAGCTCATGAAAGCAGGGAACATAGAATTAAGCACTGAACCCTCACTAGTAGTGTATATCACTCTAACTCTCAAGTGTCTAGGGTTAATCACTCTACTCTCCTTTAGTCATGCTTTCTAAACTTTGTTTTTCATCTAACCAATCAACAAAAATTTAATGTACCAATGCAAACATCATGAGGTCTTTTCAAGGTTGTAATGGGGCTAAGGTAAGGGTGAGGGTATATATATGGCTAAGTGAGCTATAAATTGAATCTTTAATTAACCTAAACTTTCACCTAACATACATATACTCTATATAATTCTAATTCATGCCTAGCTACCCAAAATTTCCACTTTTGCATCACATACTCATGTATCAACTTTTCTTTTTTTTTTTTTAATTTATCACATGTGCATTGATCTTTCATTAACTTAATATTGGGGTAATTTTGTTCCCTTTATTTATTTAAATATTTATTGAATATATATATATATATTTTTTTTTTTGGATTTTTTTTAATCATAAAAGCAAACATAACTTATCAATGCACATGGATTTTTAATTTTTTCCGGTTTTACATGAGTAAGTTCCCAAATTCCCAAAATTCAAATAAATTAAAAACATGATACATTCCCTTATTAACCCATGTTCCCACAATTTCCCCACACTTAGTTGATGCACAATCTCTAACTTAAGCTAACCAAAGATTCAATTTGGGATAATTAATTTGTTTTTCTGCTTAAGGTTAGTGATGTGGTTATAGAACAAGAGGGGATTAAAAGCTCAAGGGGCTAACAAAGGTGATGTAAAAGGTAGGCTAATTTGGGATAAGTGAGCAATTTAAACAATGGCCTCAATCATATGTAAGCATATAAATACACTAAATAATGGACATATAGAATGGAACAAAGCAAAGATTGCAATCATAGGGAAGAAAACACACAAGAATGAAATATTTATGGTTAAGTAATATAACCATATAAATAAGCTCAAAATCTCACAGGTTGTGTGTTCTTAGCTTTTTAAACTATGTTCCAAATACAACTTCAAACAAATTTAACACAAAAATTTTGATTTTAAATTAGTGAAATTTTTCAAAAAATAGGATCTTAAAAAGAAACTTATTATTTCTCAACCAAGTAGTAGCTAAATACATAAAATAAAAAAAATCATGCAATGAAACATGCAAATGTAATAATGTACTAAATAAAATATTGGTGTTGAGAAGAAAATAACTAACCCATGGAGATCGGTATCGACCTCCCCACACTTAAAGATTGCACCATCCTCGGTGTATGCTGAGATGTGCAGGTGGACGGGTTGTTCCAAATGATGCTTTTCTTTAAGGATTGTGCAGATGAACTTGTTTGTCTCCCCTTTTAGAAGTTTCTCCCTTTTTCCGTCTTCGGTGGCCAGCCTGAAAGAAGAGAAAAAGAGGAAAAGTAACCCAAAAGATAGAAAATAAATAAAATATGGGTATTAATGCCAGATGATAAGGGTCTCATTTACATGAAAGCTTCAACATGTTCGTGAGAAAATAATAGAAGCACATGGCATATCAGTGGTGCAGAAATTGCAACAAAGGGGAGGAGTGTGGGTAATGAAAATATCAATATAAGTTTATGTCAATGCAAATGAAGTGCAAGTATCATAAAAGATTAGCATTAGCAGATAATTAATATCATCCCACAGTGTAAAACAAGTTACTAAGCACCAAAGTAAATTCAAGAAAGGATGCAACAGTTGAATAAGAACATTTAACACCAAAGGAAAAATAATGAATTTAGAAAAGAAAATAAAAATATGCACAAAATTAAGATGCAATGAACAAAATATGCAAATAAATTAAGTAAAATAAAATAAAAGATAAGAAGAATGAGAAGGGAAAGAAGGGAAGAAGAAGTAAGTAAGAAAGGAGGGAGGAAAAATTAGGATTGGGGAAGAAAATATAAGATATTTGGCAAATTAGGATAAGCTGTGCAGCGCAAGCGACGTGGACGCGTGGGGCACGCGGTCGCGTGACTTGCACTTATACGGATCGACGCGGTCGCGTCCGTCACGCGGTCGCGTGACACAGTTTATGCTACTGGCGCGAGGGCAGCCTCGCGCTCGCACAACTCTCTGTTCGAAACTTAGTATTGCCAAAATCCAGGGTGACGCGGTCGCGTGATCGACGCGATCACGTGAGTGGCCATTATGGGGGTATGACACGGACGCATGGGGCACGCAGTCGCGTCGTAAGGCTTGTGTGTTTAGCACCAGTCCAGCGCTACTCCAGCACAACTTTCGGCTATATATCCTTTTCACGTCGATTTCCTGGTCACGCGCGTCCGCGTGAGTGACGCGGACGCGTGGGAGGCTCTTTTGCCACATGACGCGGACGCGTCAGTGATGCGGTCGTGTGGGTCAAATTATCCTAAAGGAACGCCTCCAGCCACGCTCTCGCGTGACTCTCTGTTCAATTCTTTTCTTCCCAACGCACTGGTGACGTGGTCGCGTCGCATGCGTGCTTTTTTTTTTTTAATGCAGTATGCAGAATGCAATGCTAATATGAATGTTATGCAAAACTCCAGGTTCAATACAATAAAATAAAATAAAACTCGAAAAAAATAAAACTAAATAAAAAAATGTTAAAAAGGAACGATCATACCATGGTGGGTTGTCTCCCACCTAGCACTTTAGTTATTGTCCTTAAGTTGGACATTTGGAGAGTCCTTTATTATGGTGGCTTGGCTTGAACTCATCCAGGAATCTCCACCAATGTTTGTACTTCCAGTAACCTCCGGGGTCCCAAACTAGGCATGTAAAGCCCTTAAGAAGCTTCAAACAAATTCTTAGGCTCCCGGGGTGACAAATGTCAGAGCAGATTCCAGGATCCCAAATCTTGCTTTTACACCCATTTTTGTCGGGATCTGTATTTTTCTAGCTGGGTGATAAGTAATTTGAATTCTCACTGCAGCTACCAAACAGCTTCCTAGACCTATTCAATTGAGCTTTACACCAACCTTTGCATTTAAACTTAAAGCTTCCAACCATAATGAACCTTGCAGGACAATTCTTACCAATGACTATTTTCCTCTTACTCTTAATGCCACAAAGAGCTCTAAGTTGACCATCCGTCTCCAGTATCCCATATTCAAGTGGGATTAGAAAGCTAAAGGATATGAATTTTACCCACTTGAATGTTGTGAAGGATGATGGCAACTTAGGGGGAGGGGTCTCCAATAACTTTGGCAAGGTGATTTCAAGCTCCACTCCCTTGTGCTCTTTGACAATTTCCACCTCTTTGTAAACTTCTTTAATTTCAACCTCTTCCTCTTGGTAGCTTTCTTCCAATTCAATCTCTTCTTCATTACTCACCAAGGGCATGGGAGGCTGTGCTTCTGCTTCTTTAGTCTCTATTTCTTGATCAACCTCTTCCAAGTGTTCAACCATGGTATACCTTGGAGGTTGTACACTCTCCTCAACATCAACATCAAACACCGTGGAAGGAGGCTCTGTGACTGGACTTTCCAATGGAGGTACAGCATCTCTTAAGTTTGCAACCACTTCTTCCTTTTTAATAATTGCTGCTTTGTCCAGTTGTTTAAGTATAAAATCATACTCATCCTCGATGATTTTCTTTCCATGACAACTCCTTTCAACTACTCCTTCATCTTCAAGGGTCTCTCCTACCTTTACCCGTAGGGCCTCCTCTAGCTCTTTATGAAGTATGGATTCGCGAAGATGATTCCTTCTTTCCTGTTCCATATCAATAGCATAATTGGGATCATCTTGCTCTTGGATTGATGGATGTTCCATGGAGGGTGGTGATGGGATGAAAAGATCATTATGTGGTTGAAAAGGAAGTGTACTAGAGCTTGAGGGTTGAATATTAGAGGTAGAGGGTTGGTTCATGCGGGATATAAGATTTTGGAGTGTAGAGGTGAGACCAATGATGTTAGAGATGAGTGTATTGTTATCCAATGGAGATTGGGGTGGATCTATGTATGGCTCATTCGGTTCATGGGGTGGTTGGTATGGTGGATGTGGGTTAGGGTCATATGGAGGTAAATGGTGTAAAGAGGCTTGTGAGTTTGGTGGTTCAAAGGTATGTTGGGGAGGTGGTTCATAAGCATAGGGTGGGGCTTGTTGGTAATTACAAGGGGTCCACCATATCTATCAGCTTGGTATGCATTGTAGAGTGGTCCTTGCCCATGATATCTTGGAGGGTGTTGTTGCCTAAAGGGTTGATCAGATCCTCTTGGCTCCATCCATCATTGATTGCTTAGACCTTGATGCATATTCCTGTTATAGCTTCCACTCCTTTCAACGGATTTAGAACCAAACTCAAAGCGAGAGGGGTGAGAATTCATGGTAGCTAATAAAAATTAAAAATGAAAATAAAAACAAATTTAAATTAAAAGGTTATTGAAATTAAAATTTTTGAATTTGAAAAATTAAATTTTGAATTTTGAGTTTTTAAATTTTGGATTTTGAATTTTAAAATTTAAAATTTTGAAACATGAAATTTGAATTTTTAAATTTTGAATTTTGATTTTTGAATTTTAAAATTTTGAAATTAAAATTTTGAATTTTGAATTTTGAATTTTGGAAATTAAATATTGAAATTTGAAATTTGATTTTTGAAATAAGATAAGATAAGATTTTGAAAAAGATATGATTTTTGAAAAATATTTGAATTTTGAAATTTTAAAACTAAGATAAGATAAGATAAAAATTTTAAAATCAAAATCTGAAAATTTTTTTTATGGAAAATTCGAAAATTCAATTAAAAATAAAGAGAAAATATATTTTTGAATTAAATGAGGAAAGAGAAAAACAATAAAATGACACCAAACTTAAAATTTAGATCAAAACGAAGAAAACAACTAAGAACAACTTGAAGGACAAGATGAACACGAAGAACAACTTTTTGAAAAATTTTTAATAACTAAATAAAAACCAATAACCTCTTAATTTATGAAAAAGAAAAAAATAAAAACAAAAATAAAAATAAATAAATAACCAAAAAGCAAATATTTACAATAATCAATAATAAGGCACACGTTTGCAACTCCCCGGCAACGGTGCCATTTTGAAGAAGTGAAGATTGATGGTTTAGAAGTTATAGTAAACTCTCGTTGCAAGTATAGTTACTAAACCAAGCAATCAACCCTTCTTACAAACGTTTTGGTTGTCACAAGTAACAAACCCCTTTAAAATTGATAACCGAGTATTTAAACCTCGGGTCGTCTTCTCAAGGAATTGCAGGGAAGTATGTTCTTATTATTGGTTATGAGTCTTATAAATTGGGGGTTTTGAAAGTAAGAAACCAGTATGTTAAATGATAAGAAAAATAAAATAGAAATAATAAAATAAACTCTTGGCAAGGTAATAGAGCTGGAAGTCCTATCCTTATCAATTGTGATGAGAATTGGATTTTAATCCCACTTTGTTAATCTCTAACTATGAAGGTAAATCAAGTGGACTAATTAGCTTGATCCTCAGGTCCTAGTCAATTCCTATGAAAAGACTAGAGTTATTGGAGCAACTTCCAATTTCAACCACTGCTTTATTTGACAACTCAAGCGTTACCAATTACTTAACCAAAGCCAAAAGGAAGAAAATATCTAAATTAAATTAACAACAACCATATAAATAAAGCAAAACAAAATTAAATCTGAAAATACCTCAAATTGCATTAATAAAGGAAATCAAATCTAACATGGATGTTCATAAATTAAATTGGGAAAATAAATAAAAGAAAAATTGAACCTGATAAAAAGAAACAATCCTGAAAGCGAAGAAATCCTAAATCATAATCCTAAGAGAGAAGAGAGAACCTCTCTCTCTAAAAACTACATCTAAAACTAAAAATTATGAATTATGAGCTGATGATTATGAATGAATGGATTCCCCCACCTTATAGCCTCTAATCTGTGTTTTTTGGGCCGCAAACTGGGTCGAAAACAGACCAGAAATCGCTGGAGAAGAAATCTGCCACGCTGATTTTCGTCACTGCGACGCGTCCGTGTGGAGCACGCATTCATGTCACTTAGCTTCAAGGCAAATATAAAATATTATATATCAAATCGAAGTCTCAAATGTTAGCTTTCTAACGCAACTAAAACCGCGTCATTTGGACCTCTATAGCTAAAGTTATAGCCGTTTGAGTGCGAAGAGGTCAGGCTAGACAGCTTAGCAATTTCTCCAACTTCTTGTATTCCTTCCACTTTTGCATGCTTCCTTTCCATCCTCTGAGCCATTCCTGCCCTGTAATCTCCGAAAATACTTAACACACATATCAAGGCATCTAATGGTAATAAGAGAGGATCAAACATAGGGAACTTAAGGCCAAAGAAGCATGTTTTCAATCAAAGCACATAATTAGGAAGGCAAATGTAAAACCATGCAAATAGTATGAATAAGTGGGTAAAGAATTGATAAAATCCACTCAATTGAGCACAAGATAAACCATAAAATAGTGGTTTATCATTGTTCATCTTGACATTCAAAGTGTTCTTGCATATTTTTCTTATTTTGATTCATAATTTCTATGTTTTGTTTCAATTTGGTGTTTTTCTCTCTCTTTATTAAAAATAAAAAAATCAAAAAATATCTTTTCCTTATTTTGCTCATAATTTTCGAAAATTTGGTTTGATTTGGTCAAAAGTTTTAAAAATCTAGTTGTTTCTTATGAGTCAAGTCAAATTTTCAATTTAAAAATTTCTATCTTTTTCAGAAATTAAATCTTTTTCATTTTTTCTTTCATATTTTCGAAAATTCCAAAATGACTTCAAAATCTTTTTCTTATTTTTTTTGAAATTAATACAAAATATTTGATGTGATTGATTCAAAGATCTCAAGTTGTTACTTGCCTATTAAGAAAGGCTTAATCTTTAAATTTTAAATCGTATCTTTTTGTTTCTTGTTAGTCAAGTAATCAACTTTAATTTTAGAAATCAAATCTTTTTAAATTTCTTTTTCAAATCTTTTTCAAAATGATTTTCAATCATATCTTTTTCAAAATCAATTTTAAAATCTTTTCTAACTTCTTATCTTTTCAAAATTGATTTTCAAATCTTTTTCAATTAACTACTTGACTTTTTGTTTGTTTTACTATTTCTTGTCTTTTTCAAAACCCACCTAACTAATTTTCTCTCTATAATTTTTGAAAACTCCTCCCCATTTTTTCCAAATTCTTTTTAATTAACTAATTGTTTCAAATTTTAATTTTATTTTATTTCTTCTCTTAATTTTCGAATTATAACCAATAATTAAAATAAAAACAAAAATATTTTCCTTTTATTTTAATTTTAATTTTCGAATTCTTACCCCTCTCATCTCTATCTATTTATTTATTTATCTACTAACACTTTTCTTCTACTCATAATTTGAACCCCCTCTTCTTCTCTGTGTTCAAATTTTTCTCTTCTCCTTCTTCTATTCTTCTCTTCTTATACTCACATAAGGAATCTCTATACTGTGACATAGAGGATTCCATATTTTCTTTTCTGTTCTCTTCTTTTTCATATGAGCAGGAACAAGGATAAGAATATTCTTGTTGAAGTTGATCCTGAACCTGAAAGGACTCTGAAGAGGAAGCTAAGGGAAGCTAAAGCACAACTCTCTGGAGAGAACCTGACAGAAAGTTTTGAAAAAAGAGGAAGACATGGCCGAACCTAACAACAATGGTGGAGATACAAGGAAGATGCTTGGTGACTTTATTGCACCCTCTTCTAACTTCTATGGAAGAAGCATCTCACTTCCTGCAATTGGAGCAAACAACTTTGAGCTTAAACCTCAATTAGTTTCTCTAATGCAGCAGAACTACAAGTTTCATGGACTTTCAATGGAAGATCTTCATCAGTTTTTAGCTAAATTCTTGTAAATCTGTGACACTGTCAAGACCAATGGAGTTGATTCCAAGGTCTACAGGCTTATGCTTTTCCCTTTTGCTGTAAGAGACAGAGCTAGAACATGGTTGGATTCACAACCTAAGGATAGCCTGAACTCTTGGGACAAGCTGGTCAGTGCTTTCCTGGCTAAATTCTTTCCACCTCAAAAGATGAGCAAGCTTAGAGTGGAAATCCAAACCTTCAGACAGAAGGAAGGAGAATCCCTCTATGAAGCTTGGGAAAGATACAAGCAACTGATCAAAAGGTGTCCTACTGACATGCGTCCAAAATGGAGCATCATAAGTATATTCTATGATGCTCTGTCTGAGTTGTCAAAAATGTCATTGGACCATTCTACAGGAGGATCTCTTCATCTAAAAACCCCTGCAGAAGCTCAGGAACTCATTGAAATAGTTGCAAATAACCAGTTCATGTACACCTCTGAGAGGAATCCTGTGAACAATGGGACACCTCAGAAGAAGGGAGTTCTTGAAATTGATACTCTAAATGCCATATTGGCTCAGAACAAAATATTGACTCAGCAAGTCAATATGATTTCTCAGAGTCTGAATGGATTGCAAGCTGCATCCAACAGTATTGAAGAAGCATCTTCTGAAGAAGAAGCTTATGATCCTGAGAATCCTGCAATGGCAGAGGTGAATTACATGGGAGAACCCTATGGAAACACCTATAATCCTTCATGGAGAAATCATCCAAATTTCTCATGGAAGGACCAACAGAAGCCTCAACAAGGCTTCAATAATAATGGTGGAAGAAATAGGTTTAGCAATAGCAAGCCTTTTCCAACATCTTCTCAGCAACAAACAGAGAATTCTGAACAGAGCTATTCTGGCCTGGCAACCATAGTCTCTGATCTATCCAAGACCACACTAAGTTTCATGAATGAAATAAGGTCCTCCATTAGAAATTTGGAGGCACAGGTGGGTCAGCTGAGTAAGAAGATTACTGAAACTCCTCCCAGTACTCTCCCAAGCAATACAAAAGAAAACCCCAAGAGAGAGTGCAAGGCCATAACCATGACCAATATGGTCGAACCTGGAGAGAGTGAGGAGGATGTAAGTCCCAGTGAGAAAAGCCTCATGGGACGTCCTCTGGACAGAAAGAAATTTCCCTTTGAGGAACCAAAGGAATCAGAGGCTCAAACAGAGACCATAGAGATTCCATTGAACTTCCTTCTGCCATTCATGAGCTCTGATGAATATTCTTCCTCTGAAGAGGATGAAGACATCATTGAAGAGCAAGTTGCTAAGTATCTAGGAGCAATCATGAAGCTGAATGCCAAGTTATTTGGTAATGAGACTTGGGAGGATGAACCCCTCTTGTTCACCAATGAACTGAGTGCATTAATGAGGCAGACATTACCTCAGAAGAAACCGGATCCCGGAAAATTCTTCATACCTTGTACCATAGGCACCATGACCTTTGAGAAGGCTCTGTGTGACCTGGGGTCAGGGATAAACCTCATGCCACTCTCTGTAATGGAGAAACTGGGAATCTTTGAGGTACAAGCTGCAAGAATCTCACTAGAGATGGCAGACAAATCAATGAAACAGGCTTATGAACTAGTAGAGGACGTGCTGGTAAAGGTTGAAGGCCTTTACATCCCTGCTGATTTCATAATCCTCGACACTGGGAAGGATGAGGATGAATCCATCATCCTTCGCAAACCCTTCCTAGCCACAGAAAAAGCTGTGATTGATGTTGACAGAGGAGAGTTGGTCCTTCAGTTGAATGAGGACTACCTTGTATTTAAGACTCAAGGGTCTCCTTCTGTAACCATGGAGAGGAAGCATGAAAAGCTTCTCTCAATACAGAGTCAAACAAAACCCCCACATTCAAACTCTAAGTTTGGTGTTGGGAGGCCACAACCAAACTCTAAGTTTGGTGATGAGAGACCCCAACCCTGCTCTGATTATCTGTGAGGCTCCATGAGAGCTCACTGTCAAGCTATTGATATTAAAGAAGCGCTTATTGGGAGGCAACCCAATGTTATTTAATTATATCTATCTATTTTCCATTGTTATTTTATGTTCTTTTTAGGTTGATGATCATGTGAAATCATAAAAATAACTGAAAAATCAAAAACAGAATGAAAAACAGAATGAAAAAATTGGGTTGGGCCAATCGGTCCGCCATCGGTGTGCACCGGTCGGCTCGTCCCTTCTGCCAGTGATGCACTCCTGGCCTTAACTGCCCGGGTCGTGCCTCTGGTGCTGTTACTTTAAAGAAATTAGAGTGCTCAAAGCAAGCCTACGCTCTGTATACATTAGCATGGGATAACATCATAGGATTCCGATCCTATTGTGTTGGCCTTCGGGATCGGAGTAATGATTAAGAGGGACAGTCGGGGGCATTCGTATTTCATAGTCAGAGGTGAAATTCTTGGATTTATGAAAGACGAACAACTGCAAAAGCATTTGCCAAGGATGTTTTCATTAATTAAGAACGAAAGTTTGGGGCTCGAAGACGATCAGATACCGTCCTAGTCTCAACCATAAACGATGCCGACCAGGGATCAGCGGATGTTGCTTTTAGGACTCCGCTGGCACCTTATGAGAAATCAAAGTCTTTCGGTTCCGGGGGGAGTATGGTCGCAAGGCTAAAACTTAAAGGAATTGACGGAAGGGCACCACCAAGAGTGGAGCCTGCGGCTTAATTTGACTCAACACGGGGAAACATACCAGGTCCAGACATAGTAAGGATTGACAGACTGAGAACTCTTTCTTGATTCTATAGGTGGTGGTGCATGGCCGTTCTTAGTTGGTGGAGCGATTTGTCTGGTTAATTCCGTTAACGAATTCCTTTTATAGCAGTCCTATTTATTCGGTACAGAGCATGTCGTAGTCAATTTTCAATTTCTATTGAATTTATTTTTTCAAGGAAAACTTCTTTCAATTATGGAAGCACGAGAATCTTATTTCAAATTCTGGTATATACGTATCATATGCAGAATACGGATAAGATACCCGATAGATATTATCTCTGTAACAATTTCTAGTTATATTCTAGGGTTTAAATATACTGACAGTTACTGTTATAATTAAAATGGAGAAGGTTTTTTGAATAAAAAAAGCAATATTGATAAATTATGTATCAAATTTCATTTCTTTTTTTCTCATAACGACAAAACCATCTTCTCATTTCGATTTCAAGAATTGTTCAGGAATTGTATAGTTAACGGTTCCATTTTGTCCTTCCATTATTGCGTTTGTCGATCAAAGTGCATATCTCTTTTTCAATAAAAAAAGGGTATTCTCATATATATATCGTTTTGGCGGCATGGCCGAGCGGTAAGGCGGGGGACTGCAAATCCTTTTTCCCCAGTTCAAATCCGGGTGTCGCCTGATCGACAAGAGAATTGAATTTTGACTTTTTAATTAAAAAATGAGAGAAAAAAAGAATTTATCTGTAATGTTTTTCGACTCTACTAGAAATCTGATCAAAACTTGTTTGATGTTCTAATAGAATTTATTGAATTGTTTCGTGTTAATATAATAGTTTTAGTGCAAAATCGAATCCCCCCTTTGACTTTGTACCAGCGATTTAAATAAATATATATAGTTATTATAGTTTCTAGTATTCTCAGTGATTAGATTAATACCAAAAAAAACAACAAGAATTAGTGAACAATAGTAAAATAATTCCTTCATAGTGATATTTTTTATAGAGATAGGAGAAAAAATTCACATGGATATAGTAAATCTTGCTTGGGCTGCTTTAATGGTAGTTTTTACATTTTCCCTTTCTCTCGTAGTATGGGGAAGAAGTGGACTTTAAAAGTACGACTAATTGGGGTGGGGGATCCAACTGTATCAATTGTTTTCTAGCTGGGTTATTAAATTTTTCTATTAAATATTTTTTATTTCATTTCCTTTTAATTAATACCATACCAATTTCTTTAATTCAAATATATCCGCATTTCGGAAGTCTATTTTATTTGAGTGGTGTAAGGTATTCTATGCATAATAAATACAAAATACTCTGTCAATCACCCAAATAGTGAAATTATTACCTTATTCTTGTTAAGGGGATGAAAAAAAGATAGGAAATTTTTTCCTATTCCAACCTAATTCTTCCTAAGATTTCTATTTAGATGAACTGGCTCTTACCAAAGTTATATATCGAAAATGAGTAACCGCGGAACTCCCTTTAACACCCCGTTTCCCTTTTTTCCCCTTTTCTTTTTTCAAAGTTGGATTTCTAAGTTCTTTATTGAACTCATTTATTTGCAATCATGGTTAAACCAAAAAGTTATTGAAAAAAATTGAAAACAAAGATTCTTTTTAGTTTAGTAAAAAAAAATAGGAAAAAGATTCATTATTTTAAAGATGTTTTTCCTATTCTTTTTTACATCTCTCAAGTAATCTTTTCTATTTTTTTACCAAATAGCTCACCCTGGAGGAAGAGCTTACTGGAGTTTAAACGCCAGTAAGAGTAGCAGAATGGGCGTTAAACGCCCAGTCTGGCACCATTCTGGGCGTTTAACGCCAGAAACAGGCACCAGACCGGCATTTAACGCCAGAACAGAGCATCTAATTGGCGTTTAACGCCAAGAATGGGAGAAAAGCTGGCGTTAAACGCCAAAAACAAGCAGCAACCTGGCGTTTAATGCCAGAAGTGCACTCTAAGGGCATTTCGCACGCCTAAATGGAGCAAGAATGCTAAATCCTTGACCCCTCAGGATCTGTGGACCCCACAGGATCTCCACCTACCCTACCTCTTCTTCTCTCCTCTTCACACCCTTTCATAACACTCTTCCCTAAATACCCTTCACCAATCACCTCCATACCTCTTCCCCAAATACTATTCACCACTCACATCAATCAACTCTTCCCCAAAACCCCACCTACCTCCAAATTCAAAATCCTTTTCCTCACAAACCCAACCCTAATACACGAAACCTAACCCTTCCCCCACCCCTATATATACCCCTCAACACTACCTCATTTTCACACATTACAAACACTTCTTCCTCCCTTGGTCGAATACACTCTTCCCCTCCATCTCCTCCATTTTCTTCTTCTTCTACTATTTTCCTTCTTCTTTTGCTCGAGGATGAGCAAACATTTTAAGTTTGGTGTGGTAAAAGTGTTGCTTTTTATTTTTCCATAACCATTAATGGCACCTAAGGCCAGAGAAACCTCAAGAAAGAGGAAAGGGAAGGCAATTGCTTCCACCTCTGAGTCATGGGAGATGGAGAGATTCATCTCAAAGGTCCATCAAGACTACTTCTATGAAGTTGTGACCAAGAAAAAGGTGATCCCTGAGGTCCCTTTTAAGCTCAAAAAGGGCGAATACCCGAAGATCCGACAAGAGATTAGAAGAAGAGGATGGGAAGTACT
The DNA here is from genome assembly GCF_003086295.3 of Arachis hypogaea. NCBI lineage: Eukaryota > Viridiplantae > Streptophyta > Magnoliopsida > Fabales > Fabaceae > Arachis > Arachis hypogaea. The sequence goes on along the minus strand of NC_092052.1, from coordinate 66,906,320 downwards.
CTCCAATCCTATACAACAAGTCGGAATCCTAATGGTTCAAGAGTTCTATGCAAACGCATGGATCACTAGGAACCATGATCAAAGTATGAACCCGAATCCAAAGAATTGGCTTACATGGTTCAGGGGAAATACTTAGATTTCAGTCCGGGAAATGTAAGGTTGGTATTCAACTTGCCAATGATGCAAGAAAATTCACGCCCTTACACTAGAAGTGTCAACTTTGATCAAAGGTTGGACCAAGTCCTCATGGACATATGGTTGGAGTTCATCCAACGCTCTATCATTCCTACTAGCAACCGATCCGAAGTAACTGTGGATCGGGCCATCATGATCCGAAGTGGAAGTTCATGAGATTATACCTCAAGAACTCTACAAGGTGGCTGACAAGTCCTCCACTTTGGCAAGGTTAGCCTTTCCTCACCTCATTTGTCACCTCTGCAATTCAGCTGGAATTGACATAGAGGGAGACATCCTCATTGATGAGGACAAGCCCATCACTAAGAAAAGGATGGAGCAAACAAGAGAGCCCACTCATGGACCTCAACAAGAGCATGAGGAAATTTCTCATCATGAAATCCCTGAGATGCCTTAAGGGATGCACTTTTCTCCACAAAAATATTGGGAGAAAATCAACACCTCCCTAGGAGAATTAAGTTCCAACATGGGACAACTAAGGATGGAGCACCAAGAGCACTCCATCATCCTCTATGAGATTAGAGAAGATCAAAGAGCTATGAGGGAGGAGCAACAAAGGCAAGGAAGAGACATAGAGGAGCTCAAGAACACCATTGGTTCTTCAAGAGGAAAAAGACGCCACCCTCACTAAGGTGGACCCATTCCTTAATCTCCTTATCTAGTTAATTTTTTCTGTTTTCGTTCTCTATGCTTTATTTTTATTTATGTTTGTGTCTTATTACATGATCATTAGTGTCTAGTGTCTATGGCTTAAAGCTATGAATGTCCTATGAATCCATCACCTTTCTTAAATGAAAAATGTTCTAAAAATAAAAGAACAAGAAGTACATGATTTCGAATTCATCATTGAGCTTAGTTTAATTATTTTGATGTGGTGGCAACACTTTTTGTTTTCTGAATGAATGCTTGAACAGTGCATATTTTTTTGAATTTGTTGTTTATGAATGTTAAATTTGTTGGCTCTTGAAAGAATGATGAAAAGGAAAAATGTTATTGATAATCTAAAAAATCAAAAAATTGATTCTTGAAGCAAGAAAAAGCAGTGAATAACAAGGCTTGCGAAAAAAAATGAAATGGCGAAAATAAAAGAAAAAGAAAGAAAAAGAAAAAGCAAGTAGAAAAAGCCAATAGCTCCTTAAACCAAAAGGCAAGAGCAAAAAGCCAGTAACCCTTTAAACCAAAAGGAAAGGGTAAAAAAGATCCAAGGCTTTGAGCATTAATGGATAGGAGGGCCCCAAGGAATAAAATCCTGGTCTAAACGGCTAAACCAAGCTGTCCCTAACCATGTGCTTATGGCGTGAAGGTGTCAAGTGAAAAGCTTGAGACTGAGCAGTTAAAGTCGAGGTCCAAAGCAAAAAAAGAGTGTGCTTAAGAACCCTGGACACCTCTGATTGGGGACTTTAGCAAAGCTGAGTCACAATCTGAAAAGGTTCACCCAGTTATGTGTCTGTGGCATTTATGTATCCGGTGGTAATACTGGAAAACAAAGTGCTTAGGGCCACGGCCAAGACTCATAAAGTAGCTGTGTTCAAGAATCAACATACTGAACTAGGAAAATCAATAACACTATCTGAATTCTAAGTTCTTATAAATGCCAATCATTCTGAACTTCAAAGGATAAAGTGAGATGCCAAAACTGTTCAGAGGCAAAAAGCTACTAGCCCCGCTCATCTAAATTGGAGCTGAGTTTCATTGATATTTTGGAATTTATAGTATATTCTCTTCTTTTTATCCTATTTGATTTTCAGTTGCTTGAGGACAAGCAACAATTTAAGTTTGGTGTTGTGATGAGCGGATAATTTATACGCTTTTTGGCATTGTTTTTACATAGTTTTTAGTATGATTTAGTTAGTTTTTAGTATATTTTTATTAGTTTTTAAATAAAAATCATATTTCTGGACTTCACTATGAGTTTGTTTGTTTTTCTATGATTTCAGGTAATTTCTGGCTGAAATTGAGGGACTTGAGCAAAAATCTGATTCAGAGGCTGAAGAAGGACTGCAGATGCTGTTGGATTCTGACCTCCCTGCACTCGAAATGGATTTTCTGGAGCTACAAAAACCCAATTGGCACGCTCTTAATTGCGTTGGAAAGTAGACATCTAGGGCTTTCCAGCAATATATAATAGTCCATACTTTGCCGAGTTTTGATGACGCAAACTAGCGTTTAAACGCCAACTTCCTGCCCTATTCTGGAGTTAAACGCCAAAAATAGGTTAGAAATCAGAGTTAAACGCCAGAAACAGGCTACAACCTGGCGTTTAACTCCAAGAAGAGTCTCTACACGTGAAAGCTTCAATGCTCAGCCCATGCACACATCAAGTGGGCCCCGAAAGTGGATTTCTGCACTATCTGCACTTAGTTACTTATTTTCTGTAACCCTAGCTACTAGTTTAGTATAAAAACTACTTTCAGAGATTTATTTTGAGATCCAGTTTTCATATTTCGAAACTGAGACCATTGTACATGTTTGGAGGCTGGCCTCACGGCCATGCCTAGACCTTTTTCACTTATGTAGTTTCAACGGTGGAGTTTCTACACCCCATAGATTAAGGTGTGGAGCTCTACTGTTCCTCATGAATTAATGCAAAGTACTATTATTTTTCTATTCAATTTAAGCTTATTCTTATTCCAAGATATTCACTCGTACTTCAACCTGATGAATGTGATGATCCGTGACACTCATCATCATTCTCGCCTATGAACGTGTGCCTGACAACCACTTCTATTCTATCTGCAATAGCTTGAGCGTTTATCTCTTTGGCTCCTGGTTCAGATCAGAGTCTTCATGGTATAAGCTAGAATTATTGGTGGCCATTCTTGAGATCCGAAAAGTATAAACCTTGTCTGTGGTATTCCAAGTAGGATCCAGGATGGGATGACTGTGATGGCATCAAACTCACGAGTGCTGGGCGTAGTGACAGACGTAAAAGGATCAACGGATCCTATTCCAATATGAGTGAGAACCGACAGATGATTAGCCGTGCGGTGACAGTGCATTTGGACCATTTTCACTGAGAGGACGGGAGGTAGCCATTGACGACGGTGATGCCCAACATACAGCTTGCCATGGAAAGGAGTATGAATGATTGGATGAAGGCAGTAAGAAAGCAGAGATTCATAAGGAACAAAGCATCTCCATGTGCTTATCTGAAATTCTTACCAATGAATTGCATAAGTATCTCTATCTTATTTTATATTTTATTTATATTTTAATTATCAAAATCCCATAACTATTTGAATCCACCTGACTGAGATTTACAAGGATGATCATAGCTTGCTTCAATCCGACAATCTCCGTGGGATCGACCCTTACTCACGTAAGGTTTATTACTTGGACTACCCAGTGCACTTGCTGGTTAGTTGTGCGAAGTTCTGAAGAAGAATTGAGATTATGATAGTGCGTACCAAGTTTTTGGCGCCATTGATATCACAATTTTGTGCACCAAATCCCATTATTGCTTTTTAGATGGTTATACAGGTTACTTTCAAATTCATATAGTTCCTGAAGATCAGGAGAAGACTACTTTTACATCTCCCTTTGGAACGTATGCATATAAGAGAATGCCTTTTGGCTTATGTAATGCACCTGCTACTTTCCAAAGATGCATGATGAGTATCTTTTTAGATCTTATTAAGAACTGTATGGAAGTATTTATGGATGATTTTAGCGTTTATGGTGATTCATTTAGCCTTTGCTTGGATAGTTTAGCTAGAGTATTAGACAGGTGTATTAGTTCAAACCTTGTATTGAATTTTGAAAAGTGTCATTTTATGGTAAAACAAGGGATTGTTCTAGGACATGTTGTCTCCAAAACTGGTATTTCCGTAGATCTAGTAAAGGTAGATGTCATTTCTAGTTTACCTTACCCCTCCTCCGTGAGGAAAGTCCATTCGTTCCTCGGCCATGCAGGTTTATACAGGAGATTCATTAAGGACTTCAGTAAGGTAGCATTACCTTTATCCAGACTGCTGCAGAAAGATATTGAGTTCGAGTTCAGTGAGGATTGCATGCAAGCATTTGATAAGCTGAAGATCGCCCTGACTCAAGCTCCAATTGTAAGAGGACCAGAATGGAGCCAGCCATTTGAGATTATGTGTGATGCCTCCAACCATGCAGTAGGAACGGCGCTGGCTCAGCGTGAAGGTAAGGATCCTTTCGTAATTGCTTATGCATCTAAGACCTTAGACGCTGCTCAGTCTAATTACACTACTACTGAAAAAGAGCTTATTGCTATTGTTTTTGCTCTGGATAAATTCCGAGCCTATTTACTTGGTACTAAGGTGGTAGTGTACTCAGACCATGCAGCTCTAAAATATTTATTAGCTAAAAAAGAGTCCAAACCAAGGTTGATACGTTGGATACTGCTGCTGCAAGAATTTGATTTAGAAATTAAGGATAGGAGTGGTAACCAGAATTTAGTGGCAGACCACTTGAGTAGCCTTGAGCACATTAAGGATGACTCCGCTCCTATCAATGATAGCTTGCATGCAGTATCTGAAGTAGTTCCTTGGTATGCACCTGTAGCTAATTATCTAGTTAGTCATACTTTCCCTCTCAATTTTACTAAGTATCAGAGAAACAAGCTGAAAAGTGAGTCCAAATATTATATATAGGATGATCCATATTTATGGAGGTGTGGTGCTGAGCAGGTAATTAGAAGGTGTGTACCTCAAATAGAATTCTAGTCCATTTTAGAGGCCTACCACTCTTCTGAGAGTGGAGGACATTTTGGCCCTCAAAGAACAGCTAGAAAAATCTTAGACTATGGATTCTAGTGGCCTACTCTTTTTAAAGATGCTGCTGAATTTTGTAAATCTTTTTCCCCATGCCAAAGGTTTGGTAATATATCCAAGAGGGATGAGATGCCTCAACAGATTATGCCTTTCTGTGAAATTTTTGATGTTTGGGGCATTGACTTCATAGGTCCATTTCCAAACTCTAATGGTTACCTTTATATACTGTTAGCTATAGATTATGTTTCTAAACGGGTGGAAGCAACTCCTACCATATTATTTGTCACTTTGGATCACCATGAGCAATCGTGAGTGATGAAGGCACTCACTTTTGTAACAGAAGACTAACAGGATTACTGAAGAAGCATGGGATAGTTCACAAAGTAGCAACAACTTATCATCCCCAGACCAATGGACAAGAAGAAGTGTCTAATAGAGAAATAAAGTGTATTCTGGAGAAGATAGTGAAGCCTCATAGGAAGGACTGGAGTGCCAGGCTATAAGATGCACTCTGGGCATATAGAACAGCGTACAAGACACCCATTGGGATGAGCTCCTTCTGCCTAGTGTACAGAAAGGCTTGCCACCTTCCAGTAGAGGTGGAACATAAGGCTTTCTGGGCTGTGAGGGAATGCAACATGAATTTTGAAAAAGCTGGTGCTGAAAGGAATATGCAACTAGCAGAATTAGAAAACCTTCGCCTAGAAGTATATGACAACTCCAGGCGATACAAAGAGAAGATGAAGGCTGTCCATGACAAGCACATAAAAAGAGAGAGTTCAGACCAGGAGAATTAGTTCTTCTTTATAACTCCAGACTGAGGCTTATGCCAGGCAAACTAAGATCAAGATGGAAAGGTCCCTACAGAGTAGAAAAGACAGAGCCATACGGAGTTTTTCACCTGCGTCATCCTTCTAGCTCCAAATTTATAAAGGTCAATGGACATCGCCTAAAGCTTTATCATGGAGAAAAGATGAAGGATCATAAAGAACTAGAGGTTTTCCTCCTGGAAGACCCACCAACAAAAGCAGAATGAGCCTGAAGACCGTCCAACTTAAGGACGTAAAAGCAAAGTGTTAGGTAGGAGACAACCCACCATGGTATGATCGTTCCGTTTCAGTCTTAATTTTGTTTTATTTTACCTTACTTATTTTTCTTAATGACTCTTCTCATAATCTCTGCATATAGTCTGTATTTGCTTTTACATTCTGCATAAAAAAAAAAGAAGGCACACGACGCGCAAGCGTCGCTGACGCGTCCGTGTCATAGGTGCTTTCGAAACAAGAAGAAAAGAAGCAGAGAGTTACGCAGGAGCGTGGCTGAAGGCGTGCCATAGGCATAAACACGCACACGCATCATCCACGCATGCGCATCATCCACGCGCACGCGTGACCCTGTGAACTCGACGTAAATAGGTGTATGGCAGAGAGTTATGATGGAGTGGGGCTGGAATGGTGCTGGAAACACAAGCCCTATCACACAAATGTGTGCCCCACGCGTCCTCGTCATTTTTAAAAAAGAGGCCATTCACGCGTACGCGTCACTTACGTGCACGCGTCACCGAAAATTTTTGCAATATGCGAACGAAACAGAGAGTTGTGCGTACGCAAGGCTGCTCTCACGCCAATAGCACAATTCAGGTCACGCACACGCGTCACTTGAAAATAGCGCCAACCACGCGAACGCGTGCTCCACGCGCACGTGTCGCATGTGACGCATAGTTTTACTATACCTATGCCAGAATTCTTATCTTTTCTTCCCCAATCCTAATTTTTTCTTTTCCCTTCTTAATTCTTTCTTCTTCCTTCTTTCTTCTTTATTCTTTCTCATTTTTTACTTTCTCCCTCCTTCTTTTTCACATTCATCATCAAGGTTATTTTCTGTTTTTCTTCCCTCTTTACTTTTTATTATTTTTTATTAATATTTTCTTCTTCTTTTTTCTTTTTACTTTCATTATCTGTGTTTCCTTTTTCTTTCTTTTCCTTTTTATTCTTCTAATTGGTGTTAGAAATTTAATTTGGTGATTGTTTTCTTCTATATTTTTGCTTGTGAGTTATTAAGGAATTGTTTGACAATTAATATTACTTCTTAAAGGGTTGCTTACATGTTCAATTTACTACTTTTAATAACATATTTATCATGCATACTAAGTGTTTGTGAAAAAGCCCATATGACATTGTGCATTATTTGTAAATTATTCTATTCTACTACTCTAATACCTGTTTTTTCACAAAACCCTTTTTATATATTATTGATTGAATATAATTGTCAATACAAACAGATTGTTCGTTTGAAAGACTTGATAATCAAATTGGGCATTTAATGCTTGATCTATGCTACTCATGCCCTTGCCGGCATGCCAATAAACATCTTACATCTACTTGCCATAACATGCACTTGCTATATTTCTTGTGATGAACTGATCACATGTAGTCATGACCATGTGATAAAAGTCATCCTTCTTTACCTTGGCATTGATTATCACTTGCCCCGTTCTCTTCCTTGCTCTAACCTTTAGCTTTACATATACTTACCTTTTCCCTTTTCAGGATGGCCACCAAGAAGGGTAAAGAGAAAGCTACTCCCAAACCACCGGCAAGGAAAGGAATAAAAAGAGCACTAGTGGCAGAGCCATCTTCAACAGCAGTAAAGCCCTCAACAAAACGAATCAAGAGGATCATCAAGGTCGATGAAAAAGAGAAAGCCTTTCCAGCAAAGGACACTACGCGATTCACTAACCGCTACTGTGAGCAGATGTTCCCCATCCTGACTGAGAGAAACTATAACAATGAGTACCTACTCATCCTCCCGACCCAAATTATTGAATTTGTTGAGCCCCGCATTGAGCGAAGACAATGAGGATTTCTACGGAGATAGCCACGGCAGGTTAACCTTTCATGGGTAGTTGAATTCTACTCTAATTTTTACATGCCAACCATGCAGTCTGTCTATGTCCGTCAGAAGCAAGTTCCCATAACTAAAGAGGCCATTCAGCGAGCTTTAGATCTTTCCCCTACTCCAGAAGGATTGGACGCATTCCAAAAAGCCTCATTCAAGCTCCAGACATACCAATTTGACTGGGACGCCGTTCTCAGAGTTATAGCACAAGCTGGCAGCAGATGGATCTATGGATACCATCGATCCAGACGTAAAGGCATATTGGCTTCAGCACTCACCTTGGAGGCTCGAGTATGGGCCCAGATTATGTCTCATTACGTCTTTCCGAGCACTCACGAGTCCTCCTTCATCGCAGACATGGCTGTTCTACTCTGGTGTATCCTTACAGACAAGCCTCTCAATTTACCAAGACACATTCAGCATGCTATGGGACACGTACAGATTGCGGGCAACTTACCTTTTTCCGCCTTGGTTTCAGATGTAGTCTCAGCAGCCGGAGTATCCTACAGAGCTGGGGACACCAAGGCCATGATTTCGCGGGATGATTAGATCGTCCCTAACGGGAAGTATATCAGACCTCCAGCAGCCACTACTAGCCGGCCTGCAGAACCGGCCGAAGATATTCCTTTTCCTTTCATATCACAAGCACCTTCAACAAACCAACTGCTCCATCAGATACTTGAGAGGTTGGACCGGTTTAACTGGAAAGGAAAGCAAAGGGAGCACAGTAACAAGCGCCGATTTAAATACCTCAAGGAGCTGCTTGTTGGTAACCACCCACCTGAAGACGAACCAGACACCCCAGACTCCACTTCATTTACCAGCACAGGGAGCCATGACGGTCCCGATTGTGGAGATGCTGCTACCAGCCCCCCTTTATTCCTGACTGATGGCACCGAGGACGGTTCCAAGCTTTAAGTGTGGGGAGGTCGGTCAGTACCTGACTTCCGGAGTTAATTTCTCTTCTTAGCACCAAAAAATTATTTATTTATTTTGCTTTTGTTAGGATAGGATAGATTGCATAGTAATAGGTTATTTGCATGCATGTTCTATTTGGTTGAAAAATAATAAGTTTCTTTTTAAGACCCTATTTTTGAAAAAAAATAATTTCACTAATTTAAATCAAAACTTTTTTTGTTAAACTTGTTTGAAGATTGTAAATTGGAATATGGTTCAAAAGCTAGAACATACAACCTGTGAGACTTGAGCTTAATTACATGGTTACAGTATTTAACCATAATATTTCATTCTTGTGTGTTTACTTCTCTATTATTGTAATCTATATTTTGTTCCATCCTATATGTCCAATATTTAATGTGTTATATGCATGCATATGATTGAGGCCATTAATTAATTATTAACTCACTTATCCCAAATAGCCTACCCTTTCATTTACCTTTGTTAGCCACTTTGAGCCTTTTAATCCCATTTGTTCTATATTTTACCACATCACTAGCCTTAAGCGGAAAAACAAATTAACTACCCCAAATTGAATCTTTGGTTAACTTAAGATAGAAATTGTGTGTCAATAAAGTGTGGGAAAGCTGTGAAAACATGGGTTAACAAGGGAATGTGTTATGTTTTTACAACTGATAAGATATTGGAAATTTGGGTACCTAGTCATGTGAAACTAGAAAAATTAAAAAATTCAGGTGCATTGATAAAGTTATTTTTACTTTGACTTTTGAAAAAAAAATCCAAAAATATTCAAATAATTAAGTAATTAAATAAATGAATAAAGGGATAAAATTACCCCAATGTTAAGTTTAATGAAAAATCAATGCATATGTGATACAAGTTAAGAGAAAAGTTGATGCATGAGTATGTAATACAAAAGTGGAAAAATTTTTGGTAACTAGGCATGATTTAAGAAGAATATAGAGTATGTATAGGTAAGAGCATAGGTTAATCAAGGATTCAATTTATGGCTCACTTAGCCATATATATACCCTCACATTTACCTTGGCCCCATTACAACCTTGAAAAGACCTCATGAAGTTTGCATTGGTACATTAAATACTTGTTGATTGGTTAGGTGAAGAACAAGGTTTAGAAAGCATGATTAGAAAAGAGTAGAGTGATTACCCTATACACTAGAGTGACTAGAGTGCATATACACCATTAGTGAGGGTTCAATGCTTAATTCTATGTTCCTTGCTTTCATGAGCTGTCTTCCTACAAGTTTACTTGTTTTTACTGTATAATTTGAATTAGTGGAATTTGATTCATGTTGGAAGAACTTATTTAATTTTAACCAAGTAGGAAAAATAATTTTAGCATATAGTTGCATTCATATACATAGGTTGTATTGCATTGCATGAGTCTTACTTTTCCCTACTCATTTATTTTATCTCTTTAAGCTAAGCATGAGGACATGCTAATGTTTAAGTGTGGGGAAGTTGATAAACCACTATTTTATGGTTTATCTTGTGTTTAATTGAGTGGTTTCATCAAGTATTTACCCACTTATTCACATGAATTGCATGATTTTACAATTCCTTCCTAGTTTTGTTTTATGGTTGAAAACTTGCTTCCTAGAGATCTTTAATTTGTGTAATTTAATTCTCCTTTATACCATTCAATGTCGTGATCCGTGTGTTAAGTGTTTCAGGCTTTATAGGGCAGGAATGGCTTAGAAAATAGAGAGAAAGCTTGAAAAAATGGAAGGAACACAAGAAACTAAGGAGATGACCAGCGAGTATCGATGCGCATGCCTGGCTCACGCGTGCGCGCGATATGAAGAAATTTGCAGTGACGCGTGCGCATGCCTGACGCGTACGCATGCTTGACGCAAACGCTTGACACGCCAAAATGACCAGCGACACATAAGCTGACATACGCGATCTGCAGAATTAATAGAAAATGCTGGGGGTGATTTTGGGCCGCGTTTTGACCCAGTTTTTGGCCCAGAAACACAGACTAAAGCCAGGAAACAAGCAGAGACTCAACACACATTCTTATTAGGATAGTTTTTAGGTTTAGATCTGAATCTAGAGAGGAATTACTCTTCCTCTAGTTTTCTTTACATTCATAGTTTATTAGTTTTATACTTTTGCTTTGGATAATGAAGAGTCATCGCCTCCGTTAAAGATACTATTCTAGTTTGTTTTCCTACTTCCTATTTATTTGTTCCATGTTCTTAATTATTGTTTAGAGTGGTAATTGGATTATTTTGGATTTATTAATGCAAAGAATTACTTTTATTTTTAATTAATTTTCAATCCCTATTTTATTTAATTTATCATGTCTTCTTCTTATATTTCTATGAGCGTTATATTCATGTCAATGGAGTAGATCCCCTACTTGACATGGGAGTTGATTAAGAAGAGACACTTGAGTTAGAAGGCCTAAGTGATGGTTAAACTGGAAGTAGTTGGCTAGTTCTGTATTTACTAATGCTAGACCTTCCTAAGGGAGAGGACTAGGATTTGCGAATAAGAGTTAGCTCAATCACTTGACTTTCCTTTATTTAGTAAGGGTTAACTAAGTGAAAACAACAACCTTTTTATACTACACTTAAGAGATCCCAACAAGGATAGAACTTCCAATTTATCATTCCCCCAGTCAAGGCTTTTTATTTAGAATATTATAAACCTCTTTTAGTTTTTATTGCTTTAATTTACAATTGTTTAATTGTTCATTGCCCGACTCAGATTCTCTTGGAAACTCCTGATTAATACATTAGCACCCTTTTTAGCAACTTGTTGGGAGACGACCTGGGACTCATACTCCCAGTATTTTTATTCTAAATTTTGTGACAACCTTTCTAAATTGATGAGGTGGATTTTAGCTGGTTAAGAGCTATACTCGCAACATAATTTCTAATTTGATTTCTTAATTAGCCGACTTACGCCTTACTCCATCAATTAACCACCATCCCTGCCAGGCGCATAGCGTCTCATAATTCTCAGCATATAACAGTAATCCTGTGGTTTTCAGATAAATCATTTTTCAGTATATCAAAAATTCATCATTGTATTCCGAGTCCCAAACTCATCTCAACCACTGTCAATTCATAATTTCCATTCCGAACTTATTAGTTCACCTCTTTCACAATTCATTCTGAACTCATCAGTTCACCACTTTCACAATTCCTTATCAATAATCACCAATACCATACGACGTTTTCTTACTCAACCAAAATCATCCTCAGTACTCCAGAAACCTAAGCCTCCATTCACTAATTTTTTACCAGAATTACCGAATTGGATTCACCTAGGACCTTCTCTATGTTTTAACATCCAAAAACAAGCCAAAAATACTTAGATAGGTGTCACAGAAGTTTACAAGCTTGCCAGAATGCTGAAACAGTTAAAAAACAAGATTTTTATTGAAAAACAGGGCAGTGTGCATATGCACAGGGGTGTGTGTGCGCATGCCTGATGAGCGGATAATTTATACGATTTTTGGCATTATTTTTAGTATGTTTTTAGTATATTTTAGTTAGTTTTTATTATGTTTTTATTAGTTTTTAAATAAAAATCACATTTCTGAACTTTACTATGAGTTTGTGTATTTTTTTTGGGATTTCAGGTATTTTCTGGCTGAAATTGAGGGACCTAAGCAAAAATCTAATTCAGAGGCTGAAAAAGGACTGCAGATGCTGTTGGATTCTGACCTCCCTGCACTCGAAGTGGATTTTCTGGAGTTACAGAGGCCCAATTGGTGCGCTCTCAAATGCGTTGGAAAGTAGACATCCTGGGATTTCCAGCAATATATAATAGTCCATACTTTGCTCAAGATTTGATGGCCCAAACTGGCGTTCCAAGACAGCATAGAAATTATAGCGTCAAAACGCCAGAACTGGCATAAAAGCTGGAGTTAAACGCCCAAACTGGTACAAAAGCTGGCGTTTAACTCCAAGAAAAGTCTCTACATATGGAAGCTTCAATGCTCAGCCCAAGCACACACCAAGTGGGCCCGGAAAAAGATTTCTGCATTAATTACCTATTTCTGTAACCCTAGGCCACTAGTTTTCTATAAATAGGACCTTTAGCTATTGTATTTATGGACTTTTGATACCTTTTGATCTTTATGTTCACGTTCGGGGGCTGGCCATTCCGCCATGCCTGGACCTTTTGTTCTTATGTATTTTCAATGATGGAGTTTCTACACACCATAGATTAAGGTGTGGAGCTCTCCTGTTCTTCATGAATTAATACAATTACTATTGTTCTTCTATTCAATTCACGCCTACTTCTTCTCTAAGATATTCATTTATTCTTCAACTTGATGAATGTGATGATCCGTGACACTCATCATCATTCTCACCTATGAATATGTGCCTGACAACCACCTCTGTTCTACTAGCAATGGCTTGAATGCGTATCTCTTGGGTTTATAATCTAAGATTGGAACCTTCGTGGTATAGGCTAGAATTATTAGCGGGCATTCTTGAGATCCGGAAAGTCTAAACCTTGTCTGTGATATTCCGAGTAGGATCTGGGAAGGGATGATTGTGACGAGCTTCAAACTCACGAGTGTTGGGTGTGTGACAGACGCAAAAGGATCAAAGGATCCTATTCCAACATGATCGAGAACCGACAGATGATTAGCCGTGCGGTGACAGCACATTTGGAACATTTTCACTGAGAGGACGGGAAATAGCCATTGACAACGGTGATGCCCAACATAAAGCTTGCCATGGAAAGGAGTATGAATGATTGGAAGAAGGCAATAGGAAAGCAGAGGTTCAAGAGGAACAAAGCATCTTCATACGCTTATCTGAAATTCCTACCAATGAATTACATAAGTATTTCTATCTTATTTTATGTTTTATTCATCTTTTAATTATCAATTCTCCATAATCATTTGAATCTGCCTGACTGAGATTTACAAGGTGACCATAGCTTGCTTCAAGCCGATAGTCTCCGTGGGATCGACCCTTACTCACGTAAGGTATTACTTGGACGACCCAGTGCACTTGCTGGTTAGTTGTGCGGAATTGTGACAAAGTGTGATTCACGTTTGAGAGCTCCAAGTCTTTGGCGCCATTGTTGATGATCACAATTTCGTGCACCAAGTTTTTAGCGCCGTTGCCGGGGACTGTTCGAGTTCGGACAACTGACGGTTCATCTTGTTGCTTAGATTAGGTAATTTTACTTTTTATTTTCGAAAATTTTTTTTAATACAAAAAAAATTTTCTATTTTGTTCTTCAGAGTTTTTAAGAATGAATTCTAGAGTTTCATGATGATCTGTTGAAGTTTGGCTGGCTGTGAAGCCATGTGTAATCTTATTGGACCGAGGTTTCAGCTTATCATCACAAGAACTTGTTGATTTCTATCAATTTCGCTGTTGTTAGCAATGATCTGCTAAAGTTTGGCTGGCCATTGGCCATGTCTAGTGTTTTGGACCGGAGCTTTCATTGAAAGCTTGGCTGGCTAGTAAGCCATGTCTAATTCTCGGACCGGAGTCTTAGACTAGCATTGCAATGATTCCTGGAACTCTTATTAAAAATTTTGAATCCCTTTATTTTCTTTTCCACTCAATTTTCGAAAAATCACAAAAAAAAATTTATAAAACCATAAAAATAAAAAATATTTTATGTTTGAGTCTAATATCAATTTTTAAGTTTGGTGTCAATTGCATGTCTTTATTCTTCTTGCATTTTTTGAATATATGCATTATGTTCTTCATTGATCTTCAAGTTGTTCTTGATGATTTCAGTGCTCTGATCTTTAATTTCTCTTATTTTGTGTCTTTTGATGTTTCTTACATGCATTTTCAAATTGTTATAGTCCTTAGTATACAAACTTCTAAGTTGGTGTCTTGCATGCATTGTTTATTTGATCTTAGTTGCATTTCTATTGTTTCTCATCATTAAAAATTCAAAAAATTTCAAAATTGTGTCTTTTCAAGTCAATAACACAGAGAATTGAAGATTCAGAACATTCAGCAGAAGAATTACACAGAAAAAGCTGGGCGTTCAAAACGCCCAGTGAAGAAGGAAAACTGGCGTTTAAACGCCCAAAAAGATAGGATTTTGGGCGTTAAACGCCAGAATGGATGCCATTCTGGGCGTTTAACGCCAGGATGACACTAGAGGGAAGATTTTGTTTTTAATTCAAATCTTTTTCAAGTTTTCATAATTTTTCAAAATCAATTTTTTTTTTCAAATCATATCATTTCAATCATATCTTTTCAAAATCAATTTCTTTTCAATTTTTTTTATTTATTACTATTTTCGAAAATCCTTGCTACAATTAGTGATTTTCAAGTTATTACTTGCCTATTAAGAAAGGAGAAAAAGTTTTAATTCTAGAAGCATATCTTCTAATTTCTTGTTAGTCAAGTAATCAACTTTAATTTTAAAACTTTCCTTTTTTTATTTGATTTTCAATCATATCTTCTCAATCATATCTTTTCAATCACATCTTTTTCAAACTTAATTTTCAATCATATCTTTTTGATTTCTAATTTCAAAATTTTTTTCAAAAATCACTTAATTTCTTTCCCAATCTTAATTTTCGAAAATCCTTTACCAAATTTTCAAAATTTCTTTTAATTATTTCAAAATCTTTTAATTTAATTTCGAAAATTCTTCCCCTCTTCTCACACCCTTCTATTTAAGGACTAACACTCCTCCTCAATATGCAATTCGAACTCTATCTCCCTTGATAAGTTCGAATTCTCTCTTCTCTACCTCCTCCTTCCATTCTTCTTTTCCTTTGACATCTCAAGGAATCTCTATACTATGACATAGAGGATTCCATATTTTCTTCTTCTCTCTTTTCATATGAGCAGGAGTAAGGACAAGGGCATTTTTGATGAAGCTGATCCTGAACCTGAAAGGCCCTTGAAGAGAAAGCTAAGAGAAGCTAAAGTACAAATCTCTATAGAGGACCTAACAGAACTTTTCAAACAAGAAGAAGCCATGGCAGCCAAAAACAACAACAATGCCAGCAACACAAAGAAAGTGCTTGGTGACTTTACTGCACCTACTCCTGACTTCTATGGGAGAAGCATCTCAATCCCTGCCATTGGAGCAAACAACTTTGAGCTTAAGCCTCAATTAGTCTCTCTGATGCAACAGAATTGCAAGTTTCATGGACTTCCATTAGAAGATCCTCATCAGTTCTTAGCTGAATTCTTGCAAATCTGTGATACTGTCAAGACCAATGGGATTGATCCCGAGGTCTACAAGCTTATGCTTTTTCCCTTTGCTGTAAGAGACAGAGCTAGAACATGGTTGGATTCACAACCTAAAGAAAGCCTGAACTCTTGGGAAAAGCTAGTCAATGCCTTCTTGGCAAAGTTCTTTCCACCTCAAAAATTGAGCAAGCTTAGAGTGGAATTCCAAACCTTCAGACAGAAGGAAGGTGAATCCCTCTATGAAGCTTGGAAAAGATACAAGCAATTGATCAGAAGGTGTCCTTCTGGCATGCTTTCAGAATGGAGCATCATAGGTATCTTCTATGATGGTCTATCTGAACTGTCCAAGATGTCATTGGATAGCTCTGCTGGAGGATCTCTTCATCTGAAGAAGAAGTCTGCAGAAGCTCAGGAACTCATTGAAATGGTTGCAAATAACCAATTCATGTACACCTCTGAAAGAAATCCTGTGAATAATAGGACAAATCAGAAGAACGGAGTTCTTGAGATTGATACTCTGAATGCCATACTGGCTCAGAATAAAATATTGACTCAACAAGTCAATATGATTTCTCAGAGTCTGTCTGGAATGCAAGCAGCAACAGGCAGTACCAAAGAAGCTTCATCTGAAGAAGAAGCTTATGATCCTGAGAACCCAGCAATGGAAGAGGTGAATTACATGGGAGAACCCTATAGAAACACCTATAATCCTTCATGGAGGAATCATCCAAACCTCTCATGGAAGGATCAACAGAGGCCTCAACAAGGTTTCAACAACAATAATGGTGGAAGAAATAGGTTTAGCAATAGTAAGCCTTTTCCATCATCTTCTCAGCAACAGACAGAGAATTCTAAGCAAAGTCATTCTGACTTAGCAACCATAGTCTCTGATCTAATTAAAATCACTCAAAGCTTTATGACTGAAACAAGGTCCTCCATTAGAAATTTGGAGGCACAAGTGGGTCAGTTGAGCAAGAAAGTTACTGAACTTCCTCCTAGTACTCTTCCAAGCAATACAGAAGAGAATCCAAAAGGAGAGTGCAAGGCTATCAACATACCCCACACGGCCGAACCCGGAGAGGAGGAAGAGGCAGTGATTTCCACTGAGGAAGACCTCAATAGACGTCCACTGTTCTCCATGGAGTTCCCTAAAGAGGAACCATGGGAATATGAGGCTCATACAGAGACCATTGAGATTTCATTGAATTTACTTTTGCCATTCATGAGCTCTGATGAGTATTCTTCCTCTGAAGAGGATGAAGATGTTACTGAAGAGCAAGTTGCTAAGTACCTTGGAGCAATCATGAAGTTAAATGCCAAGCTATTTGCTAATGAGACTTGGGAGGATGAACCTCCCCTTGTTCACCAAAGAACTGGATGACTTGACTAGGCAAAAGTTACCTCTAAAGAGACAAGATCCTGAAAAGTTCTCAATACCTTGTACCATAGGCACCATGACCTTTGAGAAGGCTCTGTGTGACCTAGGGTCAAGCATAAACCTCATGCCTCTCTCTGTAATGGAGAAGCTAGGGATCATTGAGGTACAAGCTGCAAGAATCTCATTAGAGATGGCAGACAATTCAAGGAAACAGGCTTATGGACTTGTAGAGGATGTCTTGGTAAAGGTTGAAGACCATTACATCCCTGCTAATTTCATAATCCTAAAGACTGAGAAGTGTATGGATGAATCCATCATCCTTGGCAGACCCTTCCTAGCCACAACAAAAGCTATGATTGATGTTGACAGAGGAGAATTGGTCCTTCAAGTGAATGAGGACTCCCTTGTGTTTAAAGCTCAAGGATCTCCCTCTATAATCATGGAGAAGAAGCATGAAAAATTTCTCTCAATGCAGAGTCAAACAGAGCCCCCACATTCAAACTCTAAGTTTGGTGTTAGGAGGCCATGCTCTGAGTATCTGTGAGGCTCCATGAGAGCCCATTGTCAAGCTAAAGTGCTTGTTGGGAGGCAACCCAATTTTTACTTATCTATGTTAAATTTCTATTTTCTATTGTTATTTTATGTTTTCTGTAGGTTGATGATCATGTGAAGTCACAAAAACAACTGAAAAAGTAAAAACAGAATGAAAAATAGTATTAAAAATAGACCACCCTGGAGGAGAAACTTACTGGCATTTAAACGCCAGTAAGGGTAGCAGAATGGGCGTTAAACGCCCAGTCTGGCACCATTCTGGGCATTTAACGCCAGAAAGGGGCACAAAGCTGGCGTTTAACGCCAGGATTGGTAGAAAAGGGTGTTTTGTACTCCACTTGGTGCAGGGATGAAAAATTCTTGACACCTCAGGATCTGTGGACCCCACAGGATCCCCACCTATCCCACCTCTCTCTCTCTCTTCTTCACCCATTCACCAATCACCTCATTACCTCTTCCCCAAAAAACCCCTCACCTATCAAATCCTACCCTCTTCTCCATAAACCCTTCACCAATCCACATCCATCCATCATAAAACCCCACCTACTTCACCATTCAAATTCAAACCACTTTTCCTCCCAAACCCACCCTATATGGCCGAACCCTAACCCTCTCTCTACCCCTATATAAACCCATCTTCACTCCTTCATTTTCACAAATAATAAACCCTACTTCTCCCCCTTGGCCGAAACACCAACCTTCCTCTATCTCCTCTATTTCTTCTTCTTCTACTCTCTTCTTTCTTCTTTTGCTCGAGGACGAGCAAATCTTCTAAGTTTGGTGTGGTAAAAGCATTGCTTTTTGTTTCTCCATTACCATTTATGGCACCAAAGACCGGAGAAACCTCTAGAAAGAGGAAAGGGAAGGCAAAAGCTTCCACCTCCGAGTCATGGGAGATGGAGAGATTCATCTCAAAGGTGCATCAAGACCACTTCTATGAAGTTGTGGCCAAGAAGAAGGTGATCCCCGAGGTCCCTTTCAAACTCAAAAAGGGTGAATATCCGGAGATCTGACATGAGATTCGAAGAAGAGGTTGGGAAGTTCTTACCAACCCCATTCAACAAGTCAGAATCTTAATGGTTCAAGAGTTCTATGCCAATGCATGGATCACCAAGAACCATGATCAAAGTGTGAACCCGGATCCAAAGAATTGGCTTACAATGGTTCGAGAGAAATACTTAGATTTCAGTCCAGAAAATGTAAGGTTGGCATTCAACTTGCCCATGATGCAAGGAGATGCACACCCCTACACTAGAAGGGTCAACTTTGATCAAAAGTTGGACCAAGTCCTCATAGACATTTGTGAAGAGGGCACTCAATGGAAGAGAGATTCAAGAGGGAAGCCGGTTCAACTAAGAAGGCATGACCTCAAGCCCGTGGCTAGGGGATGGTTGGAGTTCATCCAACACTCAATCATTCCCATTAGCAACTGATCTGAAGTTACTATAGACCGGGCTATCATGATCCATAGCATCATGATTGGAGAGGAAGTAGAAGTTCATGAGGTTATATCCCAAGAACTCTACAAGGTGGTGGACAAGTCCTCTACTTTGGCAAGGTTAGCCTTCCCTCATCTCATTTGTCACCTTTGCAATTCAGCTGAAATTGACATAGAGGAAGACATCCTTATTGATGAGGACAAACCCATCACTAAGAAAAGGATGGAGCAGACAAGAGATCCCACTAATGGACAAGAGCGTGAGGAAATTACTCATCATAAAATCCCTGAGATGCCTCAAGGGATGCATTTTCCTCCACAAAACTATTGGGAGCAAATTAACACCTCCCTAGGAGAATTAAGTTCCAATATGGGACAACTAAGGGTGGAGCACCAAGAGCATTCCATCCTCCTCCATGAAATTAGAAAAGATCAAAGGGTTATGAGAGAGGAGCAACAAAGGCAAGGAAGAGATATTGAGGAGCTCAAGCACTCCATTAGATCTTCAAGAGGAAGAACAAGCCGCCATCACTAAGGTGGACCCGTTCTTTAATTTCCTTGTTCTTTATTTTCTATTTTTCGAATTTTTATGCTTCATGTTTATTTATGTTTGTGTCTTTATTACATGATCACTAGTGTCTAAGTGTCTATGCCTTAAAGCTATGAAAATGAGTCCATCACCTTTCTTAAATGAAAAATGTTTTTAATTGAAAAAGAAAAAGAAGTACATGAATTTTGAACTTTTAAAACAGTTTAATTATTTTGATGTGGTGGCAATACTTTTGTCTTTCTGAATGAATGCTTGAACAGTGCACATTTTTTGAATTTATTGTTCATGAATGTTAAAATTGTTGGCTCTTGAAAGAATGATGGAAAAGGAGAAATGTTATTTGATAATCTGAAAAATCATAAAATTGATTCTTGAAGCAAGAAAAAGCAGTGAAAAGCTTACAGGAAAAAATATGCAAAAAAAAGTGCGAAAAAAAAAAAGAAAAAGAAAGAAAAAGAAAAAAAGCAAGTAGAAAAAGCCAATAGCCCTTTAAACCAAAAGGCAAGGGTAAAATAAAAAGGATCCAAGGCTTTGAGCATCAGTGGATAGGAAGGCCAACAGGAATAAAATCCTAGCCTAAGCGGCTAAACCAAGCTATCCCTAACCATGTGCTTGTGGCGTGAAGGTGTCAAGTGAAAACTTGAGACTGAACAATTAAAGTCGTGGTCCAAAAGCAAAAAGAGTGTGCTTAAGAGCTCTGGACACCTCTAATTGGGAACTCTAGCAAAGCTGAGTCACAATCTGAAAAGGTTCACCCAGTTATGTGTCTGTGGCATTTATGTATCCGGTGGTAATACTGGAAAACAAAATGCTTTGGGTCACGGCCAAGACTCATAAAGTAGCTGTGTTCAAGAATCAACATACTTAACTAGGAGAATCAATAACACTATCTGGATTCTGAGTTCCTATAGAAGCCAATCATTCTGAACTTCAAAGGATAGAGTGAGATGCCAAAACTGTTCAGAAGCAAAAAAGCTAATAGCCCCGCTCATCTAATTAAGACTGATCTTCATAGATGTTTTTGGAATTCATTGTATATTCTCTTCTTTTTATCCTAATTTGATTTTCAGTTGCTTGGGGACAAGCAACAATTTAAGTTTGCTGTTGTGATGAGCGGATAATTTATACACTTTTTGGCATTGTTTTTAGTATATTTTTAGTATATTTTAGTTAGTTTTTATTATGTTTTTATTAGTTTTTAAATAAAAATTCTGGACTTTACTATGAGTTTGTGTTTTTTTTTTTTTGTGATTTCAAGTATTTTCTGGCTGAAATTGAGGGACCTGAGCAAAAATCTGATTCAGAGGCTGAAAAAGGACTGCAGATGCTGTTGGATTCTGACCTCCCTGCACTCGAAGTGGATTATCTGGAGCTATAGAAGCCCAATCGGCACACTCTCAACTGCGTTAAAAAGTAGACATCCTGGGCTTTCCAGCAATATATAATAGTCCATACTTTGCCCAAGATTTGATGGCCCAAACCGGCGTTCCAAGACAGCATAGAAATTCTGGCATCAAAACGCCAGAACTGGCATAAAAGCTGGAGTTAAACGCCCAAACTGGCACAAAAGCTGGCGTTTAACTCCAAGAAAAGTCTCTACACATGGAAGCTTCAATGCTCAGCCCAAGCACACACCAAGTGGGCCCAGAAGAAGATTTCTGCATTAATTACCTATTTCTGTAACCCTAGGCCACTAGTTTTCTATAAATAGGACCTTTTGCTATTGTATTTATGGACTTTTGATACCTTTTGATCTTTATGTTCATGTTCGGGGGCTGGCCATTCGGCCATGCCTGGACTTTTTGTTCTTATGTATTTTCAACGGTGGATTTTCTACATACCATAAATTAAGGTGTGGAGCTCTCCTGTTCTTCATGAATTAATACAATTACTATTGTTCTTCTATTCAATTCATGCATACTTCTTCTCTAAGATATTCATTCATTCTTCAACTTGATGAATGTGATGATCTGTGACACTCATCACCATTCTCACCTATGAATATATGCCTGATAACCACCTCTGTTCTACTAGCAATGGCTTGAATGCGTATCTCTTGGGTTTCTAATCTAAGATTGGAACCATCGTGGTATAGGCTTGAATTATTGGTGGTTATTCTTGAGATCCGGAAAGTCTAAACCTTGTCTGTAGTATTCCGAGTAGAATCTGGGAAGGGATGACTGTGATGAGCTTCAAACTCGCGAGTGTTGGGCGTGTGACAGACGCAAAAGGATCAATGGATCCTATTCCAACATGATCGAGAACCGACAGATGATTAGCCGTGCGGTGACAGCACATTTGGAACATTTTTACTGAGAGGATGGGAAGTAGCCATTGACAACGGTGATGCCCAACATAAAGCTTGCCATGGAAAGGAGTATGAATGATTGGAAGAAGGCAATAGGAAAGCAGAGGTTCAAGAGGAACAAAGCATCTTCATACGCTTATCTGAAATTCCTACCAATGAATTACATAAGTATCTCTATCTTATTTTATGTTTTATTCATCTTTTAATTATCAATTCTCCATAACCATTTGAATCTACCTGACTGATATTTACAAGGTGACCATAGCTTGCTTCAAGCCGACAGTCTCCATGGGATCGACCCTTACTCACGTAAGGTATTACTTGGATGACTCAGTGCACTTGCTGGTTAGTTGTGCGGAATTGTGACAAAGTGTGATTCACGTTTGAGAGCTCCAAGTCTTTGGCGCCATTGTTGATGATCACAATTTCGTGCACCAACACCCAGGAGGTTTTCAAGATGTGTGCGTACGCATAGAGATGTGCATACACACAGGGTAAAATTTTCCAATTCTGTTCGCTTGCACAATGAGTGCGAACGCCCTCAACAGATTGCACCTTCCAACGTGTGCATGCGCACAGCAGCCACATCCCCATGTGTGTATGCGCACAAGAGTGTGCGTGCACACAGTTTAAAAAATACATAGGGTATGCGGGTGCACAGGGCTGTGCGTGCACACACGAACCAGAAATCATAAAAATTCTACAACATCACAGAATTTAAATTTTGACACCAAACTTTGAATGATCATAACTTCCCTTACAAAAATCTATTTTCTACAAATTTTATATCAATTTAAAGATCTCAAAGCCATCTTTAATTTAAAATAAGTTTCATTCAATTTTAAACTTTGAGACTCAAGTTATGATCTGTCAAAGTTCACAAAAATATATTTTTACCAAAGTTCATTACTTTCTCAATTTCTTAAAATTCATAATCAAAATCACATCAAAACCATAGAAAACTCCAATTTACCCCATAACTTACCCCTTTGTACCACAAACTCACCATTCATACAAATTTCCACTCACATTACATAATCCTCAACTTCAATTATCAAATGTATCACACTAAAACCCTTTTCTCAACCAACACAATCATCCATCATCATTATATCACCAATAATCATCATTATTAACCTCATTCAACCCCAATCTCAAGCTTTAACATTATTTTATTAACATCCACACCATAATTCTTAAATAGCCAAAATCATCACATCATCATTCAACAAGTCAACAACCAATATAATCCAAACCTATCTTATGGGTCACTAGCCTAAGTGTCCAAAAATATTATATATTACATAGAAGAAACCGAAACCATACCTTGGCCGATTTCTAATATGCACTAAAACCAATTTGAGTTCAACCAAGCTTCCAAACACAACCAAGCCACCAATTCAACTCCAAAGCTCCATGTAAATGCCAATAATCACAACTTCAAGCTATATATACACATAATTCATAACTAATTAACCTAGGTTTCATTATAATCACAAGTTTACAAGGGTTAAAAGTAAACTTGCCTTACCCACAGTTGATTAGGACAAAATCCAATAATAATCAAGTGCTAGAGTGTACCTAATTAATCAAAATCACAAGAACCACTCATGCACCATAGCCAAAACCAAATCTGTTATGGAAGGAAGAATTGGTCAAGAAATTGAAAGTTTCTTACCACTTTGTTTAGATAAAATCGAAGAGCTTGACGAGAGCTTCGCGTAGCCACTGACGGCATGCGAATCGGAACACCGTAGCTCAAGTTACAAGAGGAAGAAGATGAATGTGAATAGTGCTTCTTGTAACCCTCACCTCTCTTCTCTCACTCAACGTTGTTGCTGCTTGTTGTGTTTGAAAGTGGCTGAAATGGCTACTTAATGCACTTATATAATGTTGGGCTTGGGCCCAGTCCAACCCGTTAGCGTTTTTGGCCCATTTGATCTAATTTCGGGCTAAACTTTAAAATTAATATCCGGTTTTTAATTTTAATTATTTTCCTAAGTTTTTCTACTGTTTTTACTTACTCTCGCATAGTACCGGACAGATTTAAGCCGGTACTGCTTGTTAATTTACCGGTACATATTTTTATGCAATTTTTCGCAGAAAATTACATTTTCCGACTCAAAAAAATCTATTCAGTCCAAATATCGTATTTATTTTTTTCTAATTAATATTCTAAATTTTTAGCCTGATTCGGGCAATTAAATTATTATTATTTAAAGTTAAATAATCGGTTAATTAATTCACAGTTCTTACACACTCTCTCCGTCTCTCTCACACTCCACTCCCTGCTCCTTTTTTCTTCTCCTTTCTTGTGAGAGAGACAAAGAGAGTGTGGGTGTGTATCGCTATGAGGGAAGAAAACTGATATCCTAATCTTTTTTTTAGGTATATTATTGATAAAATTATCAAAATATCTTTAAAAAATAGGATTGAAAGCCTGTCCTGTCAAAACCAGCAAATTTAATAGTGCAAATTTGACAGGCTTTTTTAGATTGGTGAATTCAAAATCTCACCCTAATCCATCTTTTTTGGCAGTTTTAACGGATTGACCCAGCAGGTTTAGCCCTTTTATCACCTCTAACTCTAATATTAGTTTATTTTTACTATCTTTATTTTATATTAAAATAATATATTATAAAATATATAATTTAATAATTATATTACTTTTTAAATTCAATGATTATTTTCATACTTGAATAGGAATTCCAATCAAATATTATTGAAATTTGTTAATTATCAATTTGTTAAAATTTTTAATTATTGAAAATAATTTATTAAATTGGACTTTTAGAAAATATATTTTTTCAAAAGTTGTAGCACTTAAATTAGGTAAATTAAACTAAAAATAAATAAAAATTTTTCCAATAAGCAGAAGAACAATAATTTTTAAAATTTTAAAAAATATAATATACATAGATATAAGAATAACTAAAATAACAAAAATATTATTCATTTATTTTATTATTTTTAATGTTAAAAATAGCTAAATTTTAAATTTAATTAATTTTATAATTTTTTAACAAAAATATTGTGCGTATTTTTCTTTTAAATTTTTTTAAAAAAATATTTTATATATCATAGTTTATTATTCTGTGCAGGACCCAGATATATGTAGTAGTTTTTATTTTAAAGTTAGAAAGATGATTCAAGATGATATATTATTATTTTAAATAGTTATGTGAATTTTAAATTTAATTAGTCTATAATCAATTAATCAGTGATTCACTGGTATTAGTATTGGATCCGACATTGAAATACTCGCCACTTTATTTTAACGTTTATAATGATGGATTATGTAAGTTAGAATAGATTAACAAGTAAGGGTGGCAATATGGATTTTATCTGTGGGTATCCAATCTGACTCCATTAAGTTGGATAGGGTTGCCAACCAATTTGTAACAGGTAGAGTTTTTGTGCAGGTCAGGTAGGGTACAAGTTGAGATTCAACCCTATCCGACTAACCCGCACCCTATATATGTATATATTATATACTTATATATGTTTCAAGTGGATGTTAAATAAAGGACCTCTCATTAAATGCAAAAGATCCTTAATTATTAAAAAAATATTAATTGATAATTTAATACTTTTTCTTTTTCATAAAAATCAGTTCTATTTTAAATTATCATCAAGTCATATAATAATGTTGCATCTTTTTTATAACCCACGGATAAGATAGGGTTGAGTTTATATAAAAATTCCAATTCGCAGGTAAAGTTAAGGTTGGCTCCAAACCCTATCCTATCATACCCATTGCCACTCTTATTAACAAGTAAATGTAATTAAAAATAAAACTTCATAACAATTAATCTTAACAAATAAAAATATTTTTGTATGCATTTATATACTTTATATTTATTTATTTTAAAAAAAATTACACTTGCCATTTTTAATATATTATATATTAAAATATATTTATATATGTATGCATTAATATGTTCTATTTTTATAAAGTCTATCAATATTTTCCTTCTAAAACATTCTTTGATTTTCATTCAATAAAATCTAATGGTTCATAAAAAGTGGCGCATCTAATATGCACAAAATTATTGAGTTCGTTTTAACCGGCCTACTTAATTTGGTTTTTAACGTTTCAAATATCCTATTTCAATTTCAAAAACTTTCAAACATTTTATTTCAATCCCAAAAAAGTTTTAAGTTGATTCAATGTTGTTTTACCATTGATATTGACACAAACAATTTGCATATTGAATAGCCAATAACATTCGATTTCAGTATATAAATAAAATGAGTAAATAACCATTTCTATCCAAGAAAGATTCGAATGCTGACAAAATTGACTATGAAAAATTAAAACAAAAGTTTTATTCATACAAGATATATTTTTTTCTACAAAAATGATCAAACCCTAAAAAACGATAAAAAAAATCTCAAAAAATCCCCTCTCTCTCCACCACTCACCCATCAAAACATCAGCATCATCATCACATTATTCTCTTTCCAATTCTCATTCCATCTTACCAAACTGCCACCGTCTTTAACCACCGCCATAGACACAAAGATTGGATCTGTGGACTCGCACAAACCCCCAAGCAACGATATCATCTCCTGTGCCAACAACAACTCCACCACCATCTCCGCCACCGTCATCGCCTTATCAGAAGCCATACTTGGCCGCCACCTAGCCCGCTGCCTCGTTCAAATTGGCATCACCGACGTCTGCTTCGTCCCCAGTGACTTCAGTCTCACTCTTCTCACCTCACAGCCGAGCCAAGCCTCTACCTTCTTAGTTGATGCAACGAGCTCAACGTAGAGTACGCCGCAGATGACTATGCGTGGTCGCGTGGAGTTAGCGTATGCGTTGTTACGTACACTGTTGGAGGGCTTAGTGTGATAAATGCCATAGCTGGAGCTTACAGTGAGAACTTACATTGATATGCATATATAGTTGGTGGACATAACTCCAATGACTATGGAACTAACAGGATTCTTTATCATACCATTGGTTAGGTGGGAAGAAGCAAGGAGGAGATTATGCAACGTGAGTGAGATTTACAGAGAAAAATAGAATAATATGATGATGATGTTGATGGTAGGTGATAAACCCCAATTTTGTGGTTTATCTTGTGTGGAATTTAGGGGATTTTATCAACTTATCTCACATTTATTCAATGAAATAGCATGGTTTTTGTAATTCTTCCTAATTTGTGCTTAAGAGTGAAAACATACTTTTTAGCCCTTAAAATACCTAAATTTAATTCACTTTAATTCCATTCGATGCTTTGATATGTTTGTTAAGTGATTTCAGGTTCATAAGGCATGTATTGGATGAAAGAAGTGAAGAGAAAAGCATGCAAAGTGGAGAATTCATGAAGAAATGAGTATTTGGAGGATTGAAGGCCACGTGCACGCGTCACCCACGCGTATGCGTGAGGAGGAATTTGCAAGGCGACGCGCACGAGTCGACTACGAGCACGCATGACGCTGAGCACGTGACCTCATTAAAGTGAATATGCTGGGGGCGATTTCTAAGCTTTCCAGGCCCAAATCTAACTCATTTCTGAAGCTATTTGATGCAGAATTCAAGAGAGAACAAGGGGGAGCAATTAAATTAGCTTAGAATGATGCTTTAGGTAGTTTTCTAGAGAGAGAAACTCCCTCTTCTCTATAGAATTAGGGTTCTTAGGTTAATTTTCCTCTTAGATCTAGGTTTAATTCTTGTTTTCATCTTGTTTTCTTTATAATTTCTTATTCTTACATCCTTGTTCTTCTTAGTTCTCTTGTTAATTTCCCTTTTTATGCCTCTTTTATGTTGATGCACTCTTGTTGGATTTGGCTTTTCTTTAATGCAATTTATGTTTCGTGTTTAATGTTGCTTTCTTGAGTTGTTAGTGTTAATTTCTTGCATTGGATAATTGTAGATTTTATTATTATTACACTTTTATGATGCTTTCTTTTTATGCCTTCCAAGTGTTTGACAAAATGCTTAGCTTAGGTTTAGAGTAGCTTTTTGAGCATTCTTGGCTTGGAAAGAGAAATTAGGCAATCTTGAGTCATTAATGCCCAATTTAGATTGGTGATCTAGAGAAGTTAGTTAATATTGTTTCCATTGACTCTAATCTCTTGCTAATTCAATTAGTAAGTTGATTAGGACTTTTGGATTGAGATTAACTAGTCCTATTTGATTTTCTTCCTATGTTGAAGATAATATGGTACCTTCTTCCGATGTAGAAGATGACTTAATAGGATTAGCTCTTGTTAATCATTGTATGATAATTAATGACAAGGATAGAAAGCCTATATTCTCAATCCTTGCCATGAATGTCTCTCTTTATTATTTGCTTTCTTTAGTTGTTTGAGTTACTTTTCTTGTTATTTTAATTTTTTGCACTTTTATCAACCCAACCCTTGAAACCTCATAACCAATAATTGAGCACTCGATTACAATTCCTAGGGAGAACGACCCGGGACTAATACTCTCAGTTACTTTTATTGGGTTGGACTTGTGTCAACCAAAACTAAACTTTGATTGAGGATCGATTGCCGATTGGGGCTACGCTTACAACGAAATTATTTTGTTAAATTCCGAACCGGTAAAAGTCCTCATATCAAGTTTTTGACGCCGTTATTGGTTATTGTATATATGTCAATATTGTGAATACCTTGATTTTTGATTTGTTTGCTAGTTTTTCTAGTTGTAGGACTTTGCTTTCTTTGTTTCTTGTTAGTTTTTTCTTTTGTTTTCCCTTTCACCATGAATTCTCACCTTTTTGGCTATGAGTTTGGTTCAAACTATGTTGTAGGAAATGGAAGCTTCAATGAGGATGTGTATCAAGGATTTGGGAATCAAAGGTGGGAGAAGCCTCAAGCATATAGACAACCTTCATGGCAACAACCTCCTCCGGTTTCTTATGGGTACAATCCAACTCCTAATGCATATCAACCTAATGGATGTGGTGACCCTCATTGTGGTTGTCAACCACAATCACCATATGCATATGACCCTTTCCCTCAACCTAACTCCCAACAACCCTACTCACAAGTCTCATACCACCATTCACCACCATATGATCCTAATCCATATCCAGCATTCCAACCACCATATGAACCATACTTAGAGCCACCACCATTCCAACACCAATACTCCCAAGAACCACCAATTCTATATACACCACCTCAAGACTTTCACCAATATGAACCACCTTCCAACTATAATACCTTTCTCTCAAACAATGAACCCTCTCTTCGACCACCACCTTCATTGGACTAATCTCTCCAACCCCTAATGCAAGAACAACAAGAACTTCTAACTCGTTGCCAAAATCAAGGGGAAATCATGGCTAGCTTAACCGAAGTGATGAGCTAGTTGGCATCATTGTGCTCAACTATCCAAGACACCCTTATTGTTAAATGTGGAGGATTAGTTGAGGAGCACAATGAGAAGGAGAATTTGGAGCTTTAAGGTGAAGAAGAGGAGTTGAGGCAAGAAGTGCAACAAGAGGAGGAAGTAGAGATAATTGAACCAAAGGAAGTGGTTGAAGATTTAGGAGATGTTGGATGCAGAGAGGAATCTCAAGTTGAAAAACCTTCTTCCATAGAGTTTAAAGGTGATGTTAAGGAGGGTAGTGCACAACCTCCAAGGCACAATGTGATTGAAGAATTGGAAGAAGTGTAGCAAGCAACAAATCCTCCTATCTATGATGATTCCACATCAACATATGATCCTTTTGAGTTTGATGAATCCTTCCCCGTTGAATTTGAGATTGATGTTGAGGTAGATTTCACTCAACCTCCAAGATATGATTTGAGTGATGGGAAAGAGCTAGAGGACATTGGTAAAGAAGCATGTAAACTTGAGAAAGCTTGGCAAGAGGTAGAGCTTGAAGAATCTTGTCAGGTGGTGGAAGCCCCTAGAAGAGGATGGACGGGAGTGGAATGTGCTTTATCAAGACCGTTAGAAACTTCTCTACCTAGGCCGCCATCTAATCCTTCATTTGAGTGGGTAAAACTTATCACTCTCACCTTTATTATCCCACTTGAATTTGGTTTGCTTGAAATGGATGGCCAACTTAGGGTGCTTTGTGGAATGAAGCGTAAGAGAAGAATGTTTAGTGGTTGGCGTTGTAAGTCTAGGCTCATTATGGTTGAGGCTTCAAGAATTGGATGCAAGGGTTGGACTAGTGCTCAACTTGAAGATGGGTGTGAAAGCAAGGTTTGAGATCCCGGATTACAATACGTGGACCAACTTTGGGAACTCCAAGCTGGTGAAGAACTCCACCAAACCTTGATGCAAATTATTTGGAATGTTGGAGCTTATTGAAGATCCAAGCATTAGTAGAAGTTCAAAGATGACTTCAAGCACAAGCCACCTTGATGAGAGCTTCCCATAAGTCCAAATTAAGGACAATGAATAAAAGTACTAGGTGGGAGACACCCCACCATGGTAAACTATTTTTATTTTTCTCTTTTGTATATATTGGTAAAATAAGTTTAATTTCATGTTTTGTTTGGTTAGTTGAGTTTATTTAGTAGTCTAGGGTGTTAAATAAGGTTTGATAGTGTTTTGGTAGCTGTTTGGATGTTTGGAATGCTTGGTTTGGTGCAAGAAATTAGAAAATTTTGAAAATAGAGCACCAAGCCACGCGTACGCGTGATCCCCAAGTTTCCAACACCTCACGCATACGCCTCGTCCACGCGTATGCGTGACACTCAAAATTTTTAGGCGCAGTATAAAAAACAGAGAGTTGTGCGCGTAGTGTGCTGAAATTGTGCCTCTAGCACAATTTTGACCCACGCGTATGCTTGACCTGACGCGTCCGCGTGACTCACTGCCCTGTTTCACCCACCTTCTTGTCTTCTCTTCTTTCAATTTCTTTTCTTTTCTTCTCTTCTCTTCTTTTCTTTCCATCCTTCAACCATCATAAACCACCACCATTAACCATTATTTTCTTTAATTAATTAGTTAGTTAGTTACTTAGTTAGTTTAATTTCTGTTTAATTTTCTATTTTTCATGATAAATTTTGGATTATTAATCTTGTTTGCTGTTTATTACTACTGATTACAGATAGGATGTTATTTTAACATCATTATTGTTAATTTTCATTGTTGGGTTTCTCTTATTGAGGTTACTTTTTGTTGCTTGGTTTTGAGTTCTTCATGCTTAATGTTTTTGAACACCAAGTACTAATAACATTGCCTTCTAGAATGTTTTTAGATTTCTAAATTTCATGTTTTGGCCACCATGTGATTTGATTCATTATCTATGATGAGGCAATTGTGTATAATCGATGCAATTTTTTTTAGGTGACGCTTGTTTATGATTGACCTTTATTGACATCATCTACTTCATCCATTGAGATTGTGAAATTGTGAAATTGGATCGTAAGCTTACCTAGTGACATATTTTTGAGCTTTCTAAACTTTGTGGATCATGCTTGCTATGTGATTGATTTTCACTTATATCTTCTTTTTCCTAAGTTCCATAGCACCCATGTCTTCCACCTTTATATCACTTAGATGTTGCAAACAAACTTCAATATGTGTCATTGTTTGAAGTGTGAGCTCTATATTTCATTTGGTTCACTAAGTTTACTTGCACATCAATCAATGTTCATTCATTACCCAATTCACAATTGCTTGATTAATTGCTTGAATACTTTTATGCCTCTTTATTGCTTGTTCGTTGTCTTAACCTACAAGTTTTCTTTGAAGTGTTTCAAGCACACTAGGATGAGTGAAGTGCATACTTCTTTTGTGTAATTGTGACATAGCTTTTTATGATAGTGTGTCTGTGTTCTAAACTGCGCGCAACTTAGAACCCACACACCATTTTCTTCAATGTCACACTAATTCACTCACTTCATTCTAGTGATTATTACCTCATTCCAACAATTTATGCTTTCTTGCTCTTGCATTTTCTCATCTTACTGTACTATTTTCCATTTTTCATTGTGAGTTATCATAAGCTGAAACGGAAGCGGGAGAAAGAGCATGCAGCAGCCGGTTCATCCACCAGCTGAAGGTGGCAATATGGAAAGTCGTCGTACCCCCTTACTCATCTCCGAATGCACCGAGGACGTTGCAAACTTTTAAGTGTGGGGAGGTCGTCTGACCGATTAGCCATTTTTGGGTGACAAATTTCTAATCCCAACACTTTTGCATTTCATTTTTAGGTCTTTTAGGATTTTTAGTTGTATTTTATTAGTTTGCATATATATGTATAATAAGCTTAGTCAAAATAATGAAATTTTCCAAGGACTTTATCTATAGGGCACCCCAATTGATTTGAAAAAAAAAAAGCTTTTTTTATAACTTGCTTGAATTATATATATTGTGGAACATGTTTTTGAGCTAAGAACACAAAAGCATGTGAGTTTTGAGCCTCATTGTGTGGTTACATCATATAACCACTATTTTCATTCTTATGTGTATTATTCTCTTTCTATGATTGTAATCTTTGATTTGTTTGATTCTTTATGTCAATTATTTTGTGTATGAATGCACTTATATGATTGAGGCCATCGCTTCAAATAGCTCACTTACCCAAATGACCTTACCTTTTATCTATCATTGTTAGCCAATTTTGAGCCTATGCTAAACCCCTTTTATTCTTAATTTTAGCATATTACTAGCCTTAAAGCGAAAAACAATAAATGTCCTTAATTTGGATCTTTGATTAGCTTAGGCTAGTGAGAGTGTTTATCATTTAATTGTGGGAGAGTTGGGAATATTGGGTGAGATAAAAGTGTATTTTTGTATTTTTATTGAAAATTTTGGGAATTGGGTACATACTCATACATTAAATGTTTAAACCATGTGCATTGGTACCTTTGTATATAATTCATCAAAAAGAAAGAGAAAAAGAAAAAAAAATATAGAAAAAGAAAAAAAAGAAAAAATAGAATATAGTGTGTGAAAAAGAGAAGAATGGGTAGTTAGGTTAGCTTTGAATTGTATAGGTTGTAGGTTAGGTGATAGCTTAGGTTAATCAAAGATTCAAATTTCAAGCTCACTTAATCAAATACAATCCTACTTTGACCCTAACCCCATTACAAGCTATAGATAAGTCCTCATGATATTTGCATGCATGCACTAAATAATTGTTGATTGTTAGATAAAAAACAAATCTTAGAAAGCATGATTAGAGGAGAATTGAGTGAATCAACCTTATACACTTGAGCGACTAGAGCGGATACACATCCGGTGAGGGTTCGATTGCTCAATTGCATGTTTTCACCTACGATCATTTCTTTTCTTGCAAGTTTATGAATTCTTTTCAATAACTCAATTCAATTGTGGATTTGACTTGGTTGTTAATACCTTTAGCCCTAATGTTTATATATGTATTCTTGGGAATTGATTTATTTTGACCAAGTAGTTGTATTCATTTAGATAGATTGCATTTAGATAGGGTGCATATAGATAGTTTGCATTGAATAAATGTTGATACCCTTTGTCTCTTTCTTAAGTTTAGCATGAGGACATGCTTGGTTTAAGTGTGGGGATGTTTGATAAACCCCAATTTTGTAGTTTATCTTGTGTTGAATTTAGAGAATTTTATCAACTTATCTCACATTTATTCAATAAAATAGTATGGTTTTTTGTAATTCTCCCTAATTTGTGCTTAAGAATGAAAAAATGCTTTTTAGCCCTTAAAAAATAGCTACATTTAATTCACTTTAATTCCATTCAATAGCTTTATACATTTTTGAGTGATTTCAGGTTCATAAGGCAGCATTGGATGGAAGAAGTGATGAGAAAAGCATGCAATGTGGAGAATTCATGAAGAAATGAGCATTTGGAGGATTGAAGGCAACGTGCACACGTCCCCCACGCGTACGCGTGAGGAGGAATTTGCAAGGCGACGCGCACGCGTCGACCACGCACACGCGTGACGCTGAGCACGTGACCTCATTAAAGTCAATACGCTGGGGGCGATTTTTGAGCTTTCCAGGCCCAAATCCAACTCATTTTTGAAACTATTTGATGCATAATTCAAGAGAGAACAAGGGAGGAGCAATTAGATTAGCTTAGGATGATGCTTTAGGTAGTTTTCTAGAGAGAGAAGCTCCCTCTACTCTCTAGAATTGGGGTTCTTAGGTTAATTTTCCTCTTATATCTAGGTCTAACTCTTGTTTTCATCTTGTTTTCTTTATAATTTCTTGTTCTTACATCCTTGTTCTTCTTAGTTCTCTTGTTAATTTTCCATTTTATGCCTCTTTTATGTTGATGCACTCTTGTTGATTTGGCTTTTCTTTAATGCAATTTATGTTTTATGTTTAATGTTGCTTTCTTGAGTTGTTAGTGTTAATTTCTTGCATTGGGTAGTTGTAGATTTTATTATTATTGCACTTTTATGATGTTTTCCTTTTATGCCTTCCAAGTGTTTGACAAAATGCTTGGCTTAGGTTTAGAGTAGCTTTTTGAGCATTCTTGGCTTGGAAAGAGAAATTAGGCAATCTTTAGTCATTAATGTCAAATTTAGATTGGTGATCTAGAGTTGTTAGTTAATATTGTTTCCATTGACTCTAATATCTTGCTAATTCAATTAGTAAGTTTATTAGGACTTTTGGATTGGGATTAACTAGTCCTATTTGACTTTCTTCCTATGATGAAGATAATATGGTACCTTCTTCCGATGTAGAAGATGACTTAATAGGATTAGCTCTTATTAATCATTGTATGATAATTAATGACAAGGATAGAAAGCCTATATTCTCAATCCTTACCATGAATGTCTCTCTTTATTATTTGCTTTCTTTAGTTGTTTGAGTTAATTTTCTTGTTATTTTAATTTCTTGCACTTTTATCAACCCAACCCTTGAAACCTCATAACCAATAATTGAGTACTCGATTGTAATTTTTAGGGAGAACGACCCGGGACTAATACTCTCGATTACTTTTATTGGGTTGGACTTGTGACAACCAAAACTAAACTTTGATTTGAGGATCGATTGTTGATTTGGGCTGTGCTCACAGCAAAATTATTTTGTTAAATTCCGAACCGACAAAAATCCTTGTATCAGCAAGATGGGTGAGTGGTGGAGAGAGGGGATAATTTGGGATTTTTTTTATCATTTTTTAGGATTTGGTCGTTTTTGTTAAACAAAATTTATTTTGTATGGGTATAACTTTAGTTTTATTTTTCTTTTTGGTCAATTTTGTCAGCGTTCAAATCTTTCATGGTTAAAGATGACTATTTACTCTAAATAAAATTGATTCACAATGATTATTAACATAAATCTTTTTTCTTTAATTTTAAAGCATTGATGATAATTGTTAGGATTATTAACATAAACATTTTTTCTTTAATTTTAAAATATTGATGATAATTGTTAGGATTCGGAGTTTTGTACAAAAAAAAATTGAAGAGAAAAAGTGTTATAAAAAACTTTGGTTATTTTTTTTAATATATAAAAAAAGATATAATTTTAATAATGTTATTAACATTCACGTAACTCATTCAATTAACTATTAATATTAAATTTAACAATAGGATAATATTAAATTTGTTTAAAATTTTTCAAAATAAAAATAAAATATTTAAAATTAAATTAAAATTTGATCCAAACGTTTAGGACTAAAATCATACTTTACGTCTTTTAGTATATATCTGAAAAAACGACTTTAGCCTTTATTCAATTATTAATCAGACGAGGCAAACTGTTCTCTAATTCAATTAATGAGAATTACTCATTTTAGTCGGTTTGGTACCATCATTTAAATCTGTAATAATAATTTGTTTTGGTGACTATCTGTAAATAATCTTATAGGTTAATTTATTTATTTGATATTAGTTTTTCCTAAAAAATAAAACATAGGTTAGTATTTAATTTTTAATATTAATAAAAAATAATAATATTTAAGATTTTTCTAATAGAACGTATTAAATAATTTTGGTAACAATTTTAAAAGAATGAACATCTAAATTAGTCTCTAAAAAATTTTGGATCAAACGTTTTAGTTTCTAACAAAATTTTATTTCTTTAAAAAGTTTTCAAAAATCATTCTTATCGGATAAATTGGTCTTTCAATTACTTTTATTCAAAATTATAAATGCATATTAGACAAATAAATCTCTAAAAACTTCAAAAATAAAGTATATTTTATTTCTGTAATATTTTTTATTTTTCTTAAATTACTCTTGACGTTTAATTTAATTTAAATTTTATCCATTTCAAATAAGTTTTAGTATTTTGATTGTCAATGATTAATCAATTTTTTTCTTCCAATTCTACTCTTAATAAAAATTATAATTTTAAACTAATTTACTCAAAAATTTTAATGTAACCTCAACCCTATCGATCTCACCATCCATCATCTTATCCCTCTTTTGGGTTACCATCACCGTCACCTTTTTCATCAAACAACAACATATTCCACCACCACTGGCATTGCATACACGATCCAACTGTAACGTCCTAATTTTTAGCACTTCATGATTGTACTAAAAATTTCGGCGTTACTTATTTTCAAACTTTTTTATTTTATATTATCTTTATTTAACCAAGAAAACAAAGAGTCGGTACATTAAACCATTTAATTATATATATATCCACGTAGAATTATATACATAGACTTATTCAAAGATCCTCAAATACAAGTCCTACCCCTCCAAAAACCAAAACAATAAATGACAAAGAAAAAATAAAATCTAACAACTCAATTCGTAAACATAATCTTCTATGCTCCTGTAGCTCCGTACTAAACCTTTGCACCTATAGCTAAAAGGGATGGAAATAGGGAGTAAGAACTGTGTAGTTCTTAGTAGGATTTAGGGTAGATAATTAAATCTGTATTATCATAGTTCAGACATTCGCAGCCCGACACAGGGACCCAGAACAATAACCAGTCATAGAAGTTTAAATTAACAAGTAATGAAAATCACAAACACACTCAAGCAATTACAAAAAATTCACAACACCGAACCAAATGCAAAATATGCAAACAACGATGATGCATGCCTAGTCCTATCGCATGTAATGAGCTCATTTGTCAGTTTCGACCCGCACCCAACGCAATTCAACTCGCAAGTCGGATAAGGCATTCCAACAACATAACCTTTGCAAGTTTCTACTTCTTGAAGGTACTGATTCTCCAGCTGAAGAATGTCGAACATGACCTCTGCAAGTACTTGCAAGCGCTGATTCTCCAGCTGAAGCATGAGACCCTTTCTCCTAGAAGCCATTCCATATTTACAGGCATCCCCGCACAATCATTCACATACAAAGCCCATGACTTAACATTTTTACATCGACACCATAATTATTTACTTTCCGTCACCCTCTCATGACCTTTCAATCATTCTCATAATCACACACGTGCCGATTTATCCTATCTTTTTCTTTTAAAATCAAAACCACCTCTTTGTGACATTCTCCAAAACCTTTAAAACAATTTCACTTAAACCAATTCTTCTTTCAAAAGACAAAGAAAAACCATTTATTAGTTAAACCCCTTAGCAAGGCCTCTAGACTTTAGAGAAGCAAAAACTAATTTCATTTCCTTAAGTTCATTAGAAATTCTTAACAATCATTGTTTTCTTAAATTAAATTTAATCAAATAAAGTTTCTAAATCAAATCAAAACCAAATCATACAAATCAGAAATTCTAAACCAATTTCAAAACCAAAATAAATCCTATTTTCATCCTTAAAACTAATTCTTTAATTTTTTCCAAGAAACGAAATCATTCAATCAAAATTTAATTACTTTTAACGTTCACTAAAACTCCTATGAATGAAATTCTTAAGTCAAATTCAAAAGATAAGCCCTTTTATATTTAAATCAATCTTAAAACATAATACTTTTCTTAAATAATTTAAAATCGTAAAATAATTCTTTTCTAAATAAATCGAACTCAAAACATATACTTCTCTTAAATGAATTAAACTTGGTAGCACAAATCACGAATCACACTTTTCACAACGCGTGCCACTGACCAGCAAGTGCACTGGGTCGTCCAAGTAATACCTTACGTGAGTAAGGGTCGAATCCCACAGAGATTGTTGGTTTGAAGCAATCTATGGTTATCTTGTAAATCTTAGTCAGGAAATCAATTATGTTTATCAGTTGAATTATGAATAACCAGTAGAGCATAAATTAAAAGTTACTTGTTGTGTAGTAATGGAGAATATGTTGGAGTTTTGGAGATGCTTTGTCTTCTGAATCTCTGCTTTCCTCTGTCTTCTGATTCACGCACGCACGTCCTCCTATGGCAAGCTGTGTGTTGGTGGATCACCGTTGTCAATGGCTACCTTCCATCCTTCCAGTGAAAACTACGCTCACGCGCTCTGTCACAGCACGGCTAATCACCGGTTGGTTCTCGATCCGGTTGGAATAGGATTTACTATCCTTTTGCATCTGTCACTAACGCCCAGCCTTCAGGAGTTTGAAGCTCGTCACAGTCATTCAATCCTTGAATCCTACTCGGAATACCACAGACAAGGTTTAGACATTCCGGATTCTCATGAATGCTGCCATCAGTTCTAGCTTATACCACGGAGATTCTGATTAAAGAATCTAAGAGATACTCATTCAATCAGATATAGAACGGAGGTGGTTGTCAGGCACACGTTCATGGTTTGAGGAAGGTGATGAATGTCACAGATCGTCACCTTCATCACAGTTAAGCGCAAATGAACATCTTAGATAGGAACAAGCGTGTTTGAATGGAAAACAGAAATACTTGCATTAATTCATTGAGACACAGCAGAGCTCCTCACCCCCAACAATGGGGTTTAGAGACTCATGCCGTCAGAGAATACAAAGTTTAGATCTGAAATGTCATGAGATACAAAATAAGTCTCTAAAAGTTGTTTAAATACTAAACTAGTAGCCTAGGGTTACAAAATATGAGTGGACTATGATGGATGATGCAGATATCCACTTCTGGGGTCCACTTGGTGTGCCGGGGCCCACTTGGTGTGTGCTGGGGCTGAGATTTCGTGCAGAGGCCATTTGTGGAGTTGAACGCCAGTTTTTATGCCAGTTTGGGCGTTCAACTCCAGTTTTTTATCCTTTTCTGGCGCTGGACGCCAGAATTGGGCAGAGAA
Organism: Arachis hypogaea; assembly: GCF_003086295.3. Lineage (NCBI taxonomy): Eukaryota > Viridiplantae > Streptophyta > Magnoliopsida > Fabales > Fabaceae > Arachis > Arachis hypogaea. The sequence continues at coordinate 66,867,155 of NC_092052.1, read as the reverse complement.
CTGGCGTTGAACGCCCGTTTACGTCATCTATCCTTGTGCAAAGTATGGACTATTATATATTGCTGGAAAGCCCTGGATGTCTACTTTCCAACGCAATTGAAAGCATGCCATTTCGAGTTCTGTAGCTCCAGAAAATCCACTTTGAGTGCAGGGAGGTCAGAATCCAACAGCATCAGCAGTCCTTTTTCAGCCTGAATCAGATTTTTGCTCAGCTCCTTCAATTTCAGCCAGAAAAATACCTGAAATTACAGAAAAACACACAACTCATAGTAAAGTCCAGAAATATGAATTTTTCCTAAAAACTACTAGGAATAGACTAAAAACTAACTAAAACACACTCTAAACTATATGAAATTATCCCCAAAAAGCGTATAAAATATCCGCTCATCACAACACCAAACTTAAACTGTTGCTTGTCCTCAAGCAACTAGACAAATAAAATAGAAGACTAATGGGTTGAGAAGCAATAATATCTCAGAGTTTTTGATTGAAGCTCAGATTCTAATTAGATGAGCGGGACTAGTAGCTTTTTGCTTCTGAACAGTTTTGGCATCTCACTTTATCCATTGAAGCTCAGAGTGATTGGCATCTATAGGAACTCAGAATTCAGATAGTGTTATTGATTCTCTTAGTTCAGTATGATGATTCTTGAACACAGCTTCTTTATGAGTCTTGGCCTTGGCCCTAAGCACTTTGTTTTCCAGTATTACTACCGGATACATAAATGCCACAGATACATAATTGGGTGAACCTTTTCAGATTGTGACTCAGCTTTGCTAAAGTCCCCAATTAGAGGTGTCCAGAGTTCTTAAGCACACTCTTCTTTTTGCTTTGGACCTTGACTTTAACCGCCCAGTCTCAAGTTTTCACTTGACACCTTCACGCCACAAGCACATGGTTAGGGACAGCTTGGTTTAGCCGCTTAGACCAGGATTTCAGTCCTTTAGGCCCTCCTATCCACTGATGCTCAAAGCCTTGGGATCCTTTTTAATTGCCCTTGCCTTTTGGTTTTAAGGGTTATTGGCTTTTTCTGCTTGCTTTTTTTTTTTTTTTTTGCAAGCTTTGTTCTTTGCTGCTTTTTCTTGCTTCAAGAATCATTTTTATGATTTTTCAGATTATCAATAACATGTCTCATGTTCATCATTCTTTCAAGAGCCAACATATTTAACAGTCTTAAACAATAAATTCAAAAGACATATGCACTGTTCAAGCATTCATTCAGAAGACAGAAAGCATTGCCACCACATTTAACCAATTAGAATTTATTTTATTTAAACTCGAAATTTTATTGCTTCTTATTCAAAAGATCTACTATTTTATTCATGTTTGCTGATGATGAGAAAAATAAACTATAGCTTAATTGGTGATAAAATCAAAATAGATACTAATTACTACTATATGACGTCTAAGGTAAACTTTTTATAAGGACACTGTCACAGAGTTAAGGCAGAAATTGGAAATTAACAACCTTTATCTGGGGGTATGGGGGTTCCTCTGATCCTTGGGAGGCTTGGTATCACAGAAGATTTTTGGCGCTTCAGTTCCCTTAAGTCACGTCCCTGCTCCTCTTGTTCTTTAAGCATATGGGTTAGCATTTGACTGTGTTCCTTCTGTTGTTTTATTATTTGCTCCATAGCTTCCTGTATCTTGGTGACAGACGTCTCAAGATGTTCCCAATATTCTGCTTGAGGAATCTCTGGAAGGAATTCCTGTGCTCTTTTCTTTATAGGATCCTCCTGTGCTTGTTGTCTCTCCATTGATGCTTTGGTGATTGGCCTTTCAATTAGGATATATTCAGTTATTCCCATCTTGACTCCAGCGTCCTTGCAGAGCAGAGAAATCACGCTTGGATAAGCCAACCCGGCCTCTCTTGAATTTTTGTTAGCAATCTTATAGAGCTCTGTTGAAATCAGCTGATGAACCTCCACTTCCTTTCCCATCATGATGCAATGAATCATTACTGCTCTTTTAACTGTGACTTCAGAACGGTTGCTGGTGGGCAACAGAGAACGCCCAATGAAGTCCAGCCATCCTCTGGCAACTGGTTTGAGATCCTCCCTCTTGAATTGATTTGGGACGCCCTTTGTGTTGGTGGTCCACCTGGCTCCAGGAATACAGATGTCCTCCCCAATTTTATTCAGGCCAATGTCTGCTCTCATCATCCTCCTGTTGAAGGAGCCTGGATCATCCTTTAGCTGAGGTAGCTTTAGTATCTCTCTGATCTTGTCAGGGGTGGTATGAACAATCTTTCCCCTGACCATGGTCCGAAATTCGTAGCAGGCTGTTCCAGATAGTCTTTGCTTGTCAGTCTGCCACATATTAGCATAGAACTCCTGGACCATGTTCCTTCCTACTTTCGTTTCAGGATTAGCTAGGACTTCCCAGTTCCTGATTCGAATTTGCTCCTGGATCTCCGGATATTCATCTTCTTTCAGATCGAATCTAACTTCCGGGATCACTGATCTCAGACCCATTACTTTAAGATAATGGTCTGAATGTTCTTTAGATAAGAACTTCCCTTGATTCCAAAGTGGTTTTGGAACGCTCTCTTTCTTGTCTCTAGGAGTGTATTGTTTCCCTTTGGGAGCCATGATCTTAGTGATTTCGGAAAAACACACCAAACTTAGAGGTTTGCTTGTCCTCAAGCAAAAGAAGAGAAAGGAGAGGGATAGAAGGAGATTGAGTAGCACTTGTTGATGAAGGAGGGGGGGAGGCCGAACCCAATTTAAAAAGGGGGGGAGGGGTGGATTTTCGAAAAATTGGAGGAGATAAGATAAAAAGATTGAGTTGAAAAAGATAAGATAGAAGATATAGTTTAATTTTGAAAAGATAGGATAGTTTTTTTTTTTTTTGAAAAAGATAATTCTGGATTTTGAAAAAGATAATATGAAAAAGATATTGAAAAAGATATAGATTAGTTGAAAAGATTTTTGAGTGAAAAAGATAGATTTTGAAAAAGATAGATTTTTCAGAAAAGATTTTGAAAAGAGTTAGATTGAATTTGGAAAATTGGATTTTTTTTTTAAAAATTAAGGATTTTAGAAATCAGGGTTCTTGATATATTCATGTAAAAATCATGCATTGAAGCATTCAAATTTTAAAATTAAATTGGAAATTCGTGTGGAATCACTGGAAATGGCTCCTCCCTGTCCTCCTGGCGTTTGAACGCCCAAACACTGCCTGTTTTGGGCGTTCAGCGCCCAAATGCTGATCTCCTGGGCGTTCAGCGCCCAGTTGCTGCCATTACTGGCGTTCAACGCCCAGTGGGTGGCCATTCCTGGTGCTGAACGCCCAAATGCTGCCATTACTGGCGTTCAGCGCCCAGTGGATGCCCATTTTGGGCGCTGAACGCCCAAAATGCCCCTTTACTGGCGTTTTCTTGCCATTGAGCTCTTTTACTCTGTTTTGTGTGCCGAGGTCTTCTGTAAATGATTATTTACCTTGTTGTCAATGAACTATATATAAAATATAAAGATAGAAATAGGGCAAAATGCTTGGAGGATTGTTGCCCCATGGCTGGGTTGCCTCCCAGCAAGCGCTTCTTTATTGTCTTTAGCTGGACCTTGCTGAGCTTTTAATCTAGCTTCAGCCTTGAGCATTCTTGCTCAGTGTTGCCTTCAAGATAATGCTTGATTCTCTGTCCATTGACAATGAACTTCTTATCAGAATCAATATCTTGAAGCTCCACATAACCATATGGTGACACACTTGTAATCACGTATGGTCCCCTCCACCGGGATTTCAGTTTCCCGGGGAATAGCCTGAGTCTAGAGTTAAACAACAGGACCTTCTGTCCTGGTTCAAAGATTCTAGATGACAGCTTTCTGTCATGCCATTTTTTTTATTTTTCTTTATAAAGCTTGGCATTTTCGAAAGCTGTGAATCTGAATTCCTTTAGCTCATTTAGCTGGAGCAATCGTTTTTCTCCTGCTAATTTGGCATCTAAGTTTAGGAATCTGGTTGCCCAATAGGCCTTATGTTCCAGTTCCACGGGCAAGTGGCATGCCTTACCATACACGAGTTGGTATGGAGAGGTCCCTATAGGGGTCTTGAATGCTGTTCTGTAAGCCCACAGAGCATCATCCAAGCTCCTTGCCCAATCCTTTCTACGGGTATTTACTGTCCGTTCCAGGATTCTCTTTAATTCTCTGTTAGAGACTTCAGCTTGCCCGTTGGTTTGTGGATGATATGGAGTGGCCACTTTGTGGCGAATTCCATACCGAACCATGGCAGAGTAAAGCTGTTTATTGCAGAAGTGAGTGCCCCCATCGCTGATTAACACTCTAGGGACACCAAACCTGCTAAAGATATGTTTCTGGAGGAATTTCAGCACTGTTTTAGTATCATTGGAGGGAGTGGCGATAGCCTCAACCCATTTTGATACATAGTCAACTGCCACCAGAATATAAGTGTTTGAGTATGATGGTGGGAAAGGTCCCATGAAGTCAATTTCCCATACATCAAACAACTCTATTTCCAAGATTCCTTGTTGAGGCATGGCGTAACCATGAGGCAGATTACCAGCTCTTTGGCAACTGTCACAATTACGTACAAACTCTCGGGAATCTTTATAGAGTGTGGGCCAATAGAAGCCACATTGGAGGACCTTGGTGGCTGTTCGCTCACCTCCGAAGTGGCCTCCATATTGAGATCCATGGCAATGCCATAGGATTCTCTGTGCTTCCTCTCTGGGGACACACCTACGGATAATTCCGTCTGCACATCTCTTAAAGAGATAGGGCTCATCCCACAAGTAGTACTTTGCATCAGTAATTAGTTTCTTTTTTTGTATTCTATTGTACTCCTTGGGTATGAACCTTGCAGCTTTATAGTTTGCAATATCGGCAAACCATGGTGCTTCCTGAATGGCAAATAGATGCTCATCAGGGAACGTCTCAGAGATCTCAAGGAAGGGGAGGGACGTCCCTTCCACTGGCTCTATCCGGGACAGATGATCAGCCACTTGGTTCTCTGTCCCTTTTCTGTCTCTTATTTCTATATCAAACTCTTGCAGAAGCAATACCCATCTGATGAGCCTGGGTTTTGAATCCTGCTTTGTGAGTAGATATTTAAGAGCAGCATGGTCAGTATACACAATCACTTTTGATCCTACTAAGTATGATCTGAACTTGTCAATGGCGTAAACCACTGCAAGTAGTTCTTTTTCTGTGGTTGTGTAATTTTTCTGGGCATCATTTAGAACGCGACTGGCATAATAAATGACATGCAGAAGCTTGTCATGCCTCTGTCCCAATACTGCACCAATGGCATGATCACTGGCATCACACATTAACTCAAATGGCAATGTCCAGTCTGGTGCAGAAATGACTGGTGCTGTGACCAGCTTAGCTTTCAGCGTTTCAAACGCCTGCAGGCATGCTGTGTCAAACACAAATGGCGTGTCAGCAGCTAGCAGATTGCTTAGAGGTTTTGCGATTTTTGAAAAATCCTTTATAAACCTCCTATAGAATCCTGCATGCCCCAGAAAGCTTCTGATTGCCTTAACATTGGCAGGTGGTGGTAATTTTTCAATTACCTCTATTTTTGCTTGATCCACCTCTATTCCCTTGTTTGAGATTTTATGCCCAAGAACAATTCCTTCAGTCACCATGAAGTGACACTTTTCCCAGTTTAAAACTAGGTTGGTTTCTTGGCATCTTTTCAGAACAAGTTTCAGGTGATCAAGACAGGAGCTGAATGAGTCTCCATATACTGAGAAGTCATCCATGAAGACTTCCAGAAATTTTTCCACCATATCAGAGAAAATAGAGAGCATGCATCTCTGGAAGGTTGCAGGTGCATTGCATAGCCCAAAGGGCATCCTTCTATAAGCAAACACTCCGGATGGACATGTGAATGCTGTTTTCTCTTGATCCTGGGGATCTACTGTAATCTGGTTATAGCCTGAGTAGCCATCCAAAAAGCAGTAATAATCATGACCTGCTAGTCTCTCTAGCATCTGGTCTATGAATGGTAAAGGAAAATGATCCTTTCTGGTGGCTGTATTGAGCCTTCTGTAGTCAATACACATGCGCCACCCTGTAACTGTTCTTGTAGGAACCAGTTCATTTTTTTCATTATGAATCACTGTCATGCCTCCCTTTTTTGGGACGACTTGAACAGGGCTCACCCAGGGGCTATCAGAAATGGGATAAATAATCCCAGCCTCTAGTAATTTGGTGACCTCTTTCTGCACCACTTCCTTCATGGCTGGATTTAGCCGCCTCTGTGGTTGAACCACTGGTTTGGCATTATCCTCCAATAGGATTTTGTGCATGCATCTAGCTGGGCTTATGCCCTTAAGGTCACCTATGGACCACCCAAGAGCTGTCTTGTGTGTCCTTAGCACTTGAATAAGTGCTTCCTCTTCCTGTGAATTTAAGGCAGAGCTTATGATCACTGGAAAAGTGTCACTTTCTCCTAGAAATGCATATTTCAAGGATGGTGGCAGTGGCTTGAGCTCTGGTTTAGGAGGTTTTTCCTCTTTCAGAAGAAAGTTCAGAGGCTCTTTCATGTCCCCTGAATCCTCCAAATCAGGCTGAACATCTTTAAAGATGTTTTCCAACTCTGATTCGAGACTCTCAGTCATGTTGATCTCTTCTACCAAAGAGTCAATAAGGTCAACTTTCATGCAGTCTGTTGATGTGTCTGGATGCTGCATGGCTTTGACAGCGTTCAACTTGAACTCGTCATCATTGACTCTCAGGGTTATTTCCCCTTGCTGGACGTCAATGAGGGATCGTCCAGTTGCTAGGAAGGGTCTTCCTAGAATGAGAGTAGCACTCTTGTGCTCTTCCATTTCCAGCACAACAAAGTCAGTGGGAAAGGCGAATGGCCCAACTCTGACAATCATGTCTTCAATCACGCCTGATGGGTATTTAGTGGAACCATCAGCAAGTTGGAGACATATCCGGGTTGGTTTAACTTCATCAGTTAAGCCAAGCTTTCTGATAGTGGATGCAGGTATCAGGTTGATGCTTGCCCCAAGATCGCATAAAGCTGTCTTGGTGCAATCACCTTCTAATATGCATGGTATCAGAAAACTCCCAGGGTCTTTAAGCTTTTCAGGAAAGCTTTTCAGAATGACTGCACTGCATTCTTCAGTGAGGAGAACTCTTTCTGTTTCTCTCCACTCCTTTTTATGACTCAAGATCTCTTTCATGAACTTGGCATAAGAAGGTATTTGCTCAAGTGCCTCTGCAAATGGAATCTTTATTTCAAGAGTCCTTAGATAATCTGCAAAGCGAGCAAATTGCTTATCCTGCTCCTCTTTCTGGAGTTTTTGAGGATAAGGTATCTTGGCTTTATATTCCTCAACCTTAGTGGTTAAAGAAGCCTTTTTAGAGGGGTTGTTATCAGCACTTATGTGTGTCTGATCCCTCACTGGCAATTGCGTACCAGAGTTAGACGCTGGAGTGACGTTAGACGCCAACTCACTGTCTGTTCCTGGCGCCTGAACGCCAGAAATGTGCCCCTGTTGGGCGTTCAACGCCAGATTCTTGCCCATTTCTGGCGTTGAATGCCAATCCTGCCTTGTTTCTGGCGCTGAACGCCAGTTTTGGGCATGGTCTGGGCGTTCAGCGCCAGCCTTCCACCCATTTTCTGGCGTTTTAGTGCCAGAATTATTTTTCCCTGGGCTCTTACTGTCCTCAGAGGAATCTTTGGTGGGTTGCTTATTTCTTGAATTTTTGATGCCTTGAGGTGGGGTATTTAATGTTTTCCCACTTCTTAATTGAACTGCTTGGCATTCTTCTGCTATTTGCTTTGATAGCTGCTGCTTTGTTTGCTTAAACTGTTCTTCCATATGTATATTAGCTATCCTTGTCTCCTGTAACCTGTCTTTGAATTCAGCTAGCTGCTTTGTTAGAAAATCTAATTGCTGATTGAATTCAGCAGCTTGTTTTACAGTACTGAACTCAGCAGTTACTGTTTTAACCTCTTCATTCATGGAAGGGTTGCTGTTTAGATACAGATGCTGATTCCTGGCAACTGTATCAATGAGCTCTTGAGCCTCTTCGATTGTCTTTCTCATATGGATAGATCCACCAGCTGAGTAATCTAAAGACATCTGAGCTCCTTCTGCAAGCCCATAGTAGAAGATGTCTAACTGAACCCACTCTGAAAACATTTCAGAGGGGCATTTTCGTAGCATCTCTCTGTATCTCTCCCAGGCATCATAAAGAGATTCATTATCTCCTTGTTTAAAGCCTTGGATGTCCAGCCTCAGCTGTGTCATCCTTTTTGGAGGGAAATATTGATTCAGGAATTTTTCTGTCAGCTGTTTCCATGTCCTTATGCTGGCCTTGGGTTGGTTATTTAACCACCTCTTAGCTTGATCTTTTACAGCAAATGGAAACAGTAATAGTCTGTAGACATCCTGATCTATTTCCTTATCATGTACTGTGTCAGCAATTTGTAAAAATTGTGCCAGAAACTCTGTAGGTTCTTCCTGTGGAAGACCGGAATACTGGCAACTTTGCTGCACCATGATAATGAGCTGAGGATTCAACTCAAAGCTACTAACTCCAATGGAGGGTATGCAGATGCTACTCCCATATGAAGCAGTAGAGGGGTTAGAATATGACCCCAAAGTCCTCCTGGACTGTCCATCTCCACTTATGTCCATGATGGATCTATGGATATAACTTGGACTGATTTACCTTTTTATTTATTTTATTTTATAAGAAGTAAATACTTAAATAAAATAAAATAACTAAAAAGAATTTGAATTTTGAGATAATTTTTTTTTAATTTTTTTTTCGTAAAAAAAAAAATTAAAAATAATTAGTTAAAAAAAACGAAATTTTTGAAAAAGAGGGGAGATATTTTCGAAAATTTGAGAGAGAGAGTTAGTTAGGTAGTTTTGAAAAAGTTAAGAAACAAACAAAAAGTTGGTTAGTTAGTTGAAACAAATTTTGAAAAGATAGGAAGTTAGAAAAGATATTTTGAAAAGATATTTTTGAATTTAGTGAGGAAAGAGAAAAACAATAAGATAGTACAAGATTTAAAATTTTTAGATCTAATGCTCCTTGTTTTTGAAAAATTTGGAGGGAAAACACCAAGGAACACCAAACATAAAAATTCTAAGATCAAGACACAAGGAAACTCAAGAACACTTTGAAGACTCACAAGAACACAAGAACATGAAGGAAGAACACCAAACTTAAAATTTTTAGAAAACCAAACCAAAATTTTCGAAAATCAAAGGGGAATCAACAAGAAAACACCAAACTTAAAGTTTGGCACAAGATTTAATAAAAAAAATATTTTTGAAAAAGAAGGTTTTGAAAGGAGCATAAAAGATTCTAACCCAATCAAATTAATGTTGTAGCCAAATGAGTTATGGGACCTTCAAAAATTTTAAGAAAGATTATTTTTGAAAACACCAAACTTAAAGTTTGGCACAGGATTTAATAGAAAAATTATTTTTGAGAAAGGTTTTTTTTTTTTTTTAAATATGATAGCCAATTATCATGAACATAAACACCACGTTCTAAATAACTGAGCTATAAATTTAAAGTATTTTAACAAGGGGTAATTAATAAAAGACTCTAAACAACAAAAAAAGAAAGATTTTTCCTAATCTAAGCAACAAAATAATCCGTCAGTTGTTCAAACACGAACAATCCCCGGCAACGGCGCCAAAAACTTGGTAGCACAAATCACGAATCACACTTTTCACAACGCGTGCCACTGACCAGCAAGTGCACTGGGTCGTCCAAGTAATACCTTACGTGAGTAAGGGTCGAATCCCACAGAGATTGTTGGTTTGAAGCAATCTATGGTTATCTTGTAAATCTTAGTCAGGAAATCAATTATGTTTATCAGTTGAATTATGAATAACCAGTAGAGCATAAATTAAAAGTTACTTGTTGTGTAGTAATGGAGAATATGTTGGAGTTTTGGAGATGCTTTGTCTTCTGAATCTCTGCTTTCCTCTGTCTTCTGATTCACGCACGCACGTCCTCCTATGGCAAGCTGTGTGTTGGTGGATCACCGTTGTCAATGGCTACCTTCCATCCTTCCAGTGAAAACTACGCTCACGCGCTCTGTCACAGCACGGCTAATCACCGGTTGGTTCTCGATCCGGTTGGAATAGGATTTACTATCCTTTTGCATCTGTCACTAACGCCCAGCCTTCAGGAGTTTGAAGCTCGTCACAGTCATTCAATCCTTGAATCCTACTCGGAATACCACAGACAAGGTTTAGACTTTCCAGATTCTCATGAATGCTGCCATCAGTTCTAGCTTATACCACGAAGATTCTGATTAAAGAATCTAAGAGATACTCATTCAATCGGATATAGAACGGAGGTGGTTGTCAGGCACACGTTCATGGTTTGAGGAAGGTGATGAATGTCACAGATCGTCACCTTCATCACAGTTAAGCGCGAATGAACATCTTAGATAGGAACAAGCGTGTTTGAATGGAAAACAGAAATACTTGCATTAATTCATTGAGACACAGCAGAGCTCCTCACCCCCAACAATGGGGTTTAGAGACTCATGCCGTCAGAGAATACAAAGTTTAGATCTGAAATGTCATGAGATACAAAATAAGTCTCTAAAAGTTGTTTAAATACTAAACTAGTAGCCTAGGGTTACAAAATATGAGTGGACTATGATGGATGATGCAGATATCCACTTCTGGGGCCCACTTGGTGTGCCGGGGCCCACTTGGTGTGTGCTGGGGCTGAGATTTCGTGCAGAGGCCATTTGTGGAGTTGAACGCCAGTTTTTATGCCAGTTTGGGCGTTCAACTCCAGTTTTTTATCCTTTTCTGGCGCTGGACGCCAGAATTGGGCAGAGAACTGGCGTTGAACGCCCGTTTACGTCGTCTATCCTTGTGCAAAGTATGGACTATTATATATTGCTGGAAAGCCCTGGATGTCTACTTTCCAACGCAATTGAAAGCATGCCATTTCGAGTTCTGTAGCTCCAGAAAATCCACTTTGAGTGCAGGGAGGTCAGAATCCAACAGCATCAGCAGTCCTTTTTCAGCCTGAATCAGATTTTTGCTCAGCTCCTTCAATTTCAGCCAGAAAAATACCTGAAATTACAGAAAAACACACAACTCATAGTAAAGTCCAGAAATATAAATTTTTCCTAAAAACTACTAGGAATAGACTAAAAACTAACTAAAACACACTCTAAACTATATGAAATTATCCCCAAAAAGCGTATAAAATATCCGCTCATCAAAACTCGAAACATAACTATTTTCTTAATAAATAAAAAATAAAATAATATAATTTCTCAAATCCAATCTTTTTCTAAATAACATTTCAAACAAAGTCTTAAATTTTATAACAAAATTTCGACAGCATCTCCCCTAAAACTCAGATTTTGCGACCATTCTCGGGTCTATCCAAACCATTTCTCAAACTCTTTCAAATCGTTTTCAATAAATCAAAACCATTTATAAAATCAAACCAATTAAAAATCAAACCGCTTCCAAAATCAAACAATTTTCATATCTCAAATTATGTCAGTTCATCAATTTATTTCTTATTAAATCTTAATTCATCATCAAATCTCACCAATTCTACTTGATCACCAATAACATTCCAGCTCCGAATTCATCAAATAATTCAGTTCTTGGCTACACTTAAACAAACTAAATCTCAAACTAATCACAAATATCAATATATCACAAAAATTCAACATAAATTTAGTCAAATTCAATCAATAATCAATCACAACATCAATTCACTTATCCAATACCAATTTAACCGATGAGAAATTACTAAAATTCTACTTCCGTATGAAATTAAACCAACAAAAATTTCAAAAAAGCTTTTTGATCGAACTGCTGATGAAGAAAACGTTAAAAATCGTCTATATTTTCTAAAATTTTAATTGGTTGAACTCAAGGGAAAGGGGAGCTATATTACCGTCAATTTCTACCGAACAAAAGTGATGCCAACGTGTAAAGAAGAAGAATATAAACACTTTTATTGAATTAAATTTTTTATTAGAGTTACGGATCGCAAAAAATCGAAGTCGGAAGCTCAGAGAGAGCCACGGTTTCTCTCCCTCACTCGGTCACTTCTCTTTCCCTTTTTTCCTTGATTTTGGTTCGGTGATTCATTAGAAAGAAGGAAAGATGATGATAATGATTAAGGGAAATTAGGAACATGTGTCACGTTTTATATATACTCGGTCACTTCTCTTTCCCTTTTTTCCTTGATTTTGGTTCGGTGATTCATTAGAAAGAAGGAAAGATGATGATAATGATTAAGGGAAATTAGGAGCATGTGTCACGTTATATATATATATATATATATTACCCACGTTTGGCTTCTTTTCTTTTATTTCTTTGGCATTCGGCGGATGAAAAAAAGAACTATTGGTAAGGTTATAATAATATAATAATGATAATAATAACAATAATATTAATAATAATTATAATTTTTTTATCTTTTTCGAACTATCTCATTATAATAAAAAATTATTTAAAAATTCTAGTAGATTTTAAATTTAAAGTATCATAAATTTTAGTTTTAATTATTTTTAAGAAAATAATTTTTTTAAATAAAATAATAAATCATAAATAATTCATTGTTTAATTTTCAAAAACTCAGGTTGTTGTATCCTATCCACCATATAAAAATTTTCGCCCTAAAAAATTGTTACATTAAAACAAGTTCGAATTCAAATCAAAGAAAATAAAGTCCATGAAGAAAAGTACAGGAAATGTCTAAGATAATATTCGAAAGAGGTCAGGTAGGCAATTAGATTTACAGACAATAGAAGTACATAGGAACAATAAGATTTGATTAGGAAATAATCAGATCACATTCTGAGAAAATCGAAGGCAAGAATTCCAATGAAGATAATGAAGGAGGAGATGACACGAGTTCGTGTAACACGAATAAAGATTATACTTCGAAACCAAGCTAACTTCGTAATTCGTATTGCCTATTACTTATATTTCGTCCATGATAATCCATTAGTATTTCTGTGAAACCCGCAAAATTAACGAATAATTAGCCAATAAATTAATTATTAATCTAAGAAATTAAAAAATTGAATTTTATAGTTTAAAGTGATATAGCTAATTAAAATAAGAATTTTGACACTAATTTTATAGAATTTGGACCAAGATTAGGCCGAACGGGCTGAATCGGGACCATGGCCCAACTTATAAAAACCTCAATTCAGCAATCTTTCTTCTTTGTTTTCCCTAAGGCTCGCTGAAACAAGAAGGGAGAGCAAAACTAAAAGCTCAAACCCTTGCTTCAACTTTAAATCCAATTATCTTTCAATCCGGAGCTTCGATCACCGCACTGTTTGCGGCCACGTGATCGCAACGTCGAGCTCTACAAAATCTATCGAACAATTTAAGAGGTAAGTCACAATTTCTTACCCAGCTTCTCAACCCTTGATCTTCAAAATTTTGAGAGTGGTGTTAAAATTTTGTTGAATTTTGATGTTTAGGAGCATAGTGACATTGAGTATTAGCTGGGTCTTGCATCAACTCTATGTGGGTAAGGTGAGACAACCCAACCCTCGAGAAATTTGTGGTTAAATAAAATCGATATTGATTTATTGATGAATATTTGTATTAGATTGAGTGGTGAGTTGTTTTGGAGCATGTTGGTGGTCATTGGTGGTGTTCGAGGCTTGACGTTAGATTGTGGGGAGCTGGAGATCTATTTAGTGTGACTTTGAAAGCTTGGGTCCTTACGGAACGGTGCTAGTTATGGTGTTCTGGATTTATCGAGGAATCAGCCAAGGTATGGTTTTGGTTTCTCGTATATAATATATAATATTTTGTGAAGACTTAGGCTAGTGACCCTAAGATAGACATTGAATTATAGATGTGGTTGATTGGTTGAGATGGATTGTATTATTATGTATGTGGATAGTGATTTTGGGAGAATTTGACATAAGCTTGTGTGTTTGATGTGATTAACTTGGTTTATGTATAAGGGTTATTGAGATTGAAGTTGTTGTGGTACCATGTTGGAGGTTAAGTTGATGATGCAATTGACATAAGTAATTGATAATATATATTGTATTGTTGAACTTGAAGTATTGAGTTAAGATTGATAAAAATAGAGAATTGGTATGTTGTGGATTAAATGAGGAAGCTGGAATGTTATTGATGTTGAATTGGGAGGTTTTGGTTGGTTTTAAAAGGTTGGAAATTAGTAGGTTTTGAAAATAGAGGTTTGAGAATTTTTGTGTAAACTTGATTTTTAGCCGAACTTCGGCAAGCCATAACTTAGCTTCCGGACCCCCAAATTATTTCAAATTTATTTCAAATAAAATCTTAGTCCGTGAAGTTTACGCCGCTCAAAGAACAAATGAAAAATAGTTTAAAACAAAAAAGTTATGCGCATTGGAAGTTTGGAGTGCGAAGCTGAAAATTCTGCAGCATTCAGCATTTTTGCTGTTCTGCATAACTTGCGTACGCGACCACTACACGCGACACGACCAACCTATTCGGGTTGGGTATCTCGCGTACGCAAGCAGGGTTCTTGCGTACGTGAGCATAGAAGATTTTACTCCCACGCGTACGCGTGCGTGGCCCACGCGTACACGTGATCTTTCAGAAATACACTCCCACGCGTACGCATGGCTCACGCATACGCGAGACCCCTGTTTTTAGAAAAGTGAAGTTTATGTTGTAAAAACCTAATTTTGAACTTCTAAAATCTCTATTTTTACTCCCCAATGTCCTACGTCTTAAAATTAATCATAGGAAGGGAGTTGAATATTAAAAGGATAATAACTTATGAGTGAAGAAAGATTGTAAAGGGTGATGTAAGTTAAAAAGCTCAACGGAAAGGCTAGTTCGTAAATAAATGTGATTGTGGCCCCGAGTAGTAGGCAGTGGCAAGGTCCGCTTGCTCCGAGTATGAGGTGAGAAAGAAGAAGTATAAAAACTGAGTTAATTATGAATTTTGGATGAGATACCTGGGTAGTAGCAAGGATGGTGGTTTGTCCCACTTGCTCTAGGTTAATGTTTGAGATTGATCACCGTGATAATTGATTTAAGCTAAATGAATGCATGTGTGAGACCCTGCGCAGTAGCAAGGATGGTGGTTTGTCCCACTTGCTCCAGGTCAGAGATTGTGACGCCTAGATAGTAGCGGCAGTAGTGGTTATTCCACTCACTCCAGGTTGAGCTTTTAAACACCCTCCTGGGTAATGGCCGGAGTAGTGGTTATTTCACTGGCTCTGGGTTGAGCGGGTAGTAGGAAGGGGGTTGTAGCTCAAACCCACTTGCTTCGTGATGAGTGTTTCAGTCCATGGTTAGCTACCAGGACATGTCGGGTTGGCTGTATAACCGACGGATGATATCATCAGCCATAGGACAGACATACATCATATGCATATTGTTTGCTTTCCTGTTGTGCATTAATTGAGAATGCCTAATTGATTATAATATGCTAATTGTCATACTTGCTATCTGTATTACTTGTATTCTACTTGTGTTTGCCTTTGTCTGATTGTCTGTTTATGCAAATTCACCGGAGATAGAGGAACGGAGGAAAGGTGAGAAGACTTAGTGTTAATGTTAAGCTTAAGCTAGGCTCAGATATCCTTAGAAGACCACCCATTTAAGGTTTCTGTTTTCAGTACTTTTTTATAATCTGAGTATCGGCATTCTAGGATTGCCTCTGGCATTCCCAGGACCTTATATCTTATGTGCATGGCACCTTTACCATACTGAGAACCTCCGGTTCTCATCCCATACTATGTTGTTATTTTTCATATGCAGGTGTCGAGAGGCACTTCTGTAGGTGTCTAGAGCTTCTGCAGCGAAGTGGATTCATTTTGAGGTTTTACTTTTGGTATTCTTCTACATGTGTATAGACTATCCTCTTATATATATACTTTTTGTATTTTGCACCTCTTAGATGTTTATGGAGAACTAGGATTTTACGTCTGTATTCTGGACTTCGGGTCATGTATATATGTATATAAATATTCTCCAGTCAGCCTTAGCTTCGCAGGCTGAGTTAGGAGCTTGTTATTTGTACCTTTGACCTTCTATTCCTACTTTTTATTTATTACACTTATGAACTTCAGTTTTCTTAGCACGCAAGTAATCTTATTTCCTGAGCGTTGTATTTTTTTATTTTTGCGATTTTTGCTTTATCCATTTTTCAAGGCTCCTCGTATACTGTATCCTTTTCAATATATATATATATATATATATATATATATATATATATATATATATATATATATATATTAGAGGTCATAATACCACACCACCTCTATTTTACAGCTTAAGCGTAAAGCTCTGTGTGGTAGGGTGTTACGGTTTCCATATACATAAATTATTAGTATTAAGTAGGCCAGACTTAATATCATGAGGTATGCAATGGTAAACCAACAGCGTTAATCAACAGACAGTCATGCATATAAAATCAAAACTCTTGTGATTAAGACAAGTCCTATCACATGACAGACACTCAGAGTATGCAGTGAAGCATAGTTAGTCCATTCCCAAGGCTCTAATAGGAATAAACTACTCTGATACCATAATGTAACACCCTAACTTTTAGCACCTCATGATCGTACTAAAAGTCCAGGCGTTACTTACCTCCAAACCTTTTTATTTTATACTATCTTTGTTTAATATTAAGACTTCGTGAATACGAACTGAAGTTTTAGCCAAGAAAACGAGAGTCACTACTTTAAACCATTTAATTATAAAAATATATATATATCCATGAAGCGTTATATACATAGACTTATTCAAAGATCCTCAAATACAAGTCCTACCCCTCTGAAAACCAAAACAATAAATGACAAGGAGAAAATAAAATCTAACAAGTCAACTTGTAAACATAATCTTATATGCTCCTGCAGCTCCGCACTAAACCTTTGCACCTGTAACTGAAAGGGGGTAAGAACTGGAGAGTTCTTAGTAGGGTTCGGGGTAGATAATTAAATCCGTATTTTCACAGTTTGGACTTTCGCAGCCCGACACAGGGACCCAGAACAATAATCAGTCATAGAAGTTCAAATTAACAAGCAATGAAAATCACAAACACACTCAAGCAATTACAAATAATTCACAACACTGAACCAAATGCAAAATATACAAAAAAGGATGATGCATGCCTAGTCCTATCACAGGTAATGAGCTCATTTGTTGATTTCGACCCGCACCCGACGTAATCCAGCTCGCAAGTCGGATAAGACATTCCACCGACATAACCACTGCATGTTTCTACTTCTTACAGGCGCTGATTCTCCAGCTAAATTATGTTGAACATGACCTCTGCAAGTACTTGCAGGTGCTAATTCTCCACCTGAAGCATGCGACCCTTTCTCCTGGAAGCCATTCCACATTTACAGGCGTACCCGCACAATCATTCACATACAAAGCCCATAGCTTAACATTTTCACATCAGCACCATAACTATTTACTTTCCGTCACTGACGTTGGGATTTTTGCCAGTAAAGAATTTCATAAAAACATTCGCGTTGTAGATATAGTCTCTAAACCGACAGAAATCCCTTCGTACAAATGTTTCGGTTGTCACAAGTAACAAATCCCTTAAAATTGATAACCGAGTATTTAAACCTCAGGTCGTCTTCTCAAGGAACTGCAGGGAAGTATGTTCTTATTATTGGTTATGAAAATTGTAAATTTGGGGTTTCAAGAATGAGGAACGAGTAATTTAATGACAAATAAATTAAATGACAATTAAAATAAATAAATACTGTAAAGCAAACTTTTGGCAAGGTATGAGAAATTAGAGGTCCTATCCTGGCTATCCTTATCAATGATGATAATAATTGAATCTTAATTCCACTTCGTTAACCTTTACTAAGATAAAGGAAGGTCAAGGGATTAATTGGTTTGATCTTCGAATCCTATTTATTTTCTAAGAAAAGATTGGGATTATGGAAGTTCAATTCAATTAACAAAGATAACAATTATCAATTACGTTGAGTTTGATAACTCCTGAGTTACTGATTTCTTAACCAAGACCAAAAGGAGAAAAATAAATCTACTTGGAATAAAAATGTCTTCAGAGTAAAAGCAACAATAGCATAAATAAGAGAAATCAATATTAAATTGAAATACCTCAAATAACATTAATAAAAGAGTGATCTGTAACATGAAAGGATTCATAAAGTAGCTTGCAAAAGTAAATAAAAGGAATATTGAACCTGATCAAAAGAGATAATCCTAAAAGCGAATAAAAATCCTAATTCTAAATCCTAATCCTAAAGAGAGAGGAGAGAACCTCTCTCAAAACTAAATCTAAATCATGGAAAGTGAAAGTTGGCGAGATCTCTCTGAATGGATGCATTCCCTCACTTCATAACCTCTGGTCTATGCCTTCTGGACTTGGATTTGGGCCAAAAAGGGCTTTAGAAATTGCTGGGAGCGTTTTCTGCAATTTCTGGTGCGTGGCCTCTGTCACGCGTCCGCGTGGTTCACGCGGTCGCGTCATTCGGAGCTTTTCTTGCCACGCGGTCGCGTCAGTCATGCGACCGCGTCATGTGCGTTCTGCTTAAGGCGCGCGGTCGCGTCAGTCATGCGACCGCGTCGCTGCTTCTTTGCGCTTGGTCATGCGACCGCGTCGCTGCTTCTTTGCGCTTCAGAAGCTCTGTTTTGTGCTTTCCTTCTATTTTTGTATGTTTCCTTTCCATCCTTTAAGTCATTCCTACCTTAGAAGATCTGAAAACTACTCAACACACTAATCACGGCATCGAATGGAATTAAAGGTGATTAAAATAATTAATTTAAAAGCATAGGAAACATGTTTTCCTACAAACATCACATAATAAGGAAGAGAAAGTAAAACCATGCAATTAATATGAATAAGTGGGTGAAGGATTGAATAAATCACTCAAATTAAGCACAACATACATTATAAAGTATGGGTTTATTAACCTCCCCACACTTAAACAATAGCATGTCCTCATGCTAAATCCAAGGTAATGAGTAAGGTTAAAGTGATGGAATGTCATGCAATGCAATCCAATCTAAATGCAACTACCTAAATGCATCATGCAATTCTAATTTATTCACTCATATATAAAGCTTACATGTAGTTAAATTAATTCACATTCTCAAGGAGTCATATATGTATATTTAGCCAAGCCTTAGATAATCAATAAGCACTTTTACAATTGAGATGGGAGAAAAAGCATTTTGTGAACTTGCAAGACAATTAGATAATTCAAACAGAGATAAATGTTAATGAGCTATTGAACCCTCACTGGATTTGTGTTTACTCTCTAGTCACTCAGTGTTTATTGGGTTAATCACTCTATTCCTCTTTTTATTCTTCCTTTCTATAACTTTGTTCTTCATCTAACCAATCAACAATGATAGAATACAGTCATACCAAAATTCATGAGGTCTTTAATTAAGGTTGTAATGGGGCCAAGGTAAAGATAAGGATATATGTATAAGGCTAAGTGAGCTAATAAGTGAATCCTTAATTAGACAAAGATCTCACCTAACATACATACTTAGTAAAACAAAACTTCTTTACCTATTTTCCCATATTTTTCCCACTTTTGGATGTTACATGCTCATGTTTCAACTTTTGTTCTTATTCAATGTGCATTGCTTTTATTTTTGCATTTTGGGAATTCTTTTGTATCCCCTTTATTAAATACTGAAATTTTTATGTTTTTTTTTAATGCACATGGTAATTTAATCACTTTGATTTCTCATGAGCATGCTTCCCAAAAATTTCTTAGTTTGAGTTATTTATTCTTTTCAACTCTTCTACCTTTTGTTTTTATCATCCATGTTCCCAATAGGTTTCCCACATTTTAAACTATTCATAATTTTCTATCTTAAGCTAACCAAGGATTCAACTTGGGATTTTATTTTGTTTTTCTGCTTAAGGCTAGTAGTGTGGCTAATAGAATAAAATGGGATTTAAAGGCTCAAGGGGGCTAACAAGGGTGATGTGAAAGGTAGGTTAATTTGGGATAAGTGAGCTAAAATCAAATGACGGCCTCAATCACTCTTTTGGTATGCATATCTATATTCTATATTCTATATTCTATAATTGGACATATATATTAAAACAAAGTAAAGAACATCAGAATAAATAAGAAGGGCGGAACACACAGGAATAAAAATTATGGTTTAAATGTAACCATATAATTAAGCTCAAAACTCACAGGCTGTATGTTCTCTAGCTCAAAAATCATTTATCAGTTATGTATGTCATGCAGGTTTAGTTAAAAATTCCCATTATTCTCAATGTAAAACTTAAGGTGGCTTTAAAGTTCTAGTGTTCCTCCTTGATGAAATGTTGTTAACTAACTAACATGTAATTCTATATATACAAGGTGTATGGATTGTTTCTATTAAGTTCAAGTTTCTAGTTTACTTCCTTTTTATATTTTCAATTTAAACTAAGCTATCTTATGCTAAAAAGGGTAAACTATACTAATTAATCCACAATTTTCTATAACTAATAAGTTAGAATTGTAACTAAACTAAATAACTAAAAATATGAACTAAAGTGCAAAATACAGAAATAGAGTAAAAATACATAAAAGTAGCAATGTATAAGTACTCAGAAAAAAAAATAAAAATAAAGAGAAAAATATAGAAAAATATCCAAAATAAAAGAAAAAGAGTCTGTAGTGGTTCACCAAAATAATACGCCAGAGATGGCGACCTCCCCACACTTAAAATGAAGCATCGTCCCTGATGCTCACTCAAGCAGGGTGTGAAGGGGTGTCATCACTAGAAGGGATGGTAGCTGGTGTCTCTGTGGTGGCTGGCTAGGGGTCTGGCTGCTGTAGAGGAGGGGCTGTCTGAATGGGGATCTCAGGATCTACAGCCTGAATCTGATGTGGGACCTCTGCCTGTAGTGCAGCCTGTTCTGCCTCTCCCTGGGGATGGGTCTCTGCCTCGGGCGCATCCGCCTCCTCCTCAGATGCCTCGGATGGTGTGTTAAGCTCGGAGGGGATGTCGCCGGATCGTATCATCAGCTTCAGGTGCTCATAGCGTCACTTGTTGCGACGCTCCATCTGGTCAAGTCATCGAAACAAGCGGTGCACCAGATGATAGACAGGCTCTGTGGCAGGTGGAGATGCAGTGGTGGTGGCAGGGGTAGGTGGTGCAGCAGTGGAGGAAGAAGGACCGGCATATGGTGTAGCTGTATCATCAGCAGTGACAGTCAGGAATGGAGGTCTGTAGCCCAAGGCCAGGAAGTTCCTACTGTGCGGGATAATCTTCTTGCATTCTGCAGCAGGTGGCCTCTCATCAGCATCCTCCCATGGCACGTCAGCTCGACGGCCCAGCTGTGTAACCAGATAGGGAAAGGGAAGAGTGCCTCGGACGTGGACCCTGGCCATATAGTGCCGGATAAAGCGTGGCAGGTATAGGTCCTTATCCTCCATCACACACCAAAGGAGGGTGATCATAGCGGCTGGTATCTCAGTCTCGTGAGTACTCGGCATAATGTAGTTGCTGAATATCTGATGCCATAGCCGAGCCTCATCGTTCAGGTAAATCCACTTGATCTCCTTGGGCATGGTGGTGTTCTGACCCATGATCCAAGGAACTGACGGGTCAAGGGCGATCCTCGCCTTGATTGCATCCCAGTCAAAACGCATAAAGCGCATATCCTCCTCAGCTTTCTGATAGCCATCTGTCTGATCAGTCTTAGGCAGAAGTTTCAGAACCTCTTCTATTGCCTCCTCAGTAACCAGAATCTGCTTCCCTCTGAGGTTCACTACATCTAGGGAAGTTTTGAAGTAGTTGCAGTAGAATTTCCTAACCCAAGATGCATTAACCTCAGTCAGAGGTCTCTCCAGAAAGAACCAGCCTCTTTGTTTGATCTGATCAGAGGTGTATTGCTGGAGTTCTTTTGGGATCTTCAAAGTCCGCTCCAGGTATAGGTTCCTGGAGTTTGCAAACACCGGATACTTCAGCTCACAATATCGGTTTGCAAACTTTACTGAGTCATTGGCGGGAAGTAGCTGGTCGGCCTTCTCCTGTGGGGTAAAGGCTTTCTCCCGCAAGGAGGCATCATGCATGAGGTCGATGATAGACACGAAGACTTCTCCTCTTTTCCTTTTGCCAGTAGTGGCCTTGCCTTTTCCCTTTCTCTGGGAATATGACATCCTGAAAAATAGAAAATCAGGATATAATAAAAATAGGAAAGCAAATAGGCAAATAATCAAAGAAAACACAAAGTGGCAAAGGAGCAATAGGATAATGAATATGAGTGAAGTAAAATGTGCATTTGGGATTGTATAGGAGTGAAAAGTCTGAAAAGAAGAAATCACAATCCAAAATGTAATTGAATGCAAGTTAAATAGAAAAATTAACATCATGCCTTGGTTAGAATGTTAAAAGAAAGTGAAAGAAAAGCAAAAAAAGAAGTTTTGAAAAGGTTAGGTTGGTTAGAGTTAAAATTAGTGAGTTAGTGAAAATGGGTTAAAGTAAGAGGCATAATGAAAATAGTCCAAGTAACAAGTAATCACAGGTAGAAGCTATAGGTAACTCATATTCAAACAAGTAAAACAGTTTGACGATGATTCAAATAGAGATAAAGAAAGCAAAAATAGGAATCAAACATCAAAATTGCAGTTTAGGAACCAAGAAATCAAAGAGGATAAGAATGCATGCCTTGGCATTCATGAATGGTTTGGTTAAAGCAGAGGAAAACAGAGTTCAAGATTCCAAAATCAAAACATGAATGAAAGTAAAAAAGATTTATAAAAATTTGGGCAGCATTCTGGCTAAAATTGGATTTTCCCGGAAAATAAACAGCAATCAAACAGTTCATATGAATTAAAAAAATCAAGCTGCAGTTACATATAATGAATATAAACATGAAAATTTAGTGTAAAGAGCAGCAATATACAAGAAATACAGCATATGAACAAGATCACAGCAACAGCAGATTTGCAAATTTGATAAAACAGAAACAAGAACAGTGCAAATAAACAGACCGAAATCCACTAACCACAACCTAGGCTACCTAACAACCTAAAATCCACTACAACATGCATATCTAACTAGCCTAAACATGAACATAAACGGAAAAATAAGAATAAACTACGAACGGATAAAAGGGATTGCGTGTTGCGGAACCTGGAAGGCCGAATAATGAGAATAGGCAGAAAGGTGGCTGGGGGTGGTGATGATGGTGGCGTCCGGTGCTGGGCACGGCGGCTGGCAGTGGTGGGCACGGCGGCGCGGCTGTTCGGGGCAGGGGGGAAGAGAGGGTGATGGGGGTAGGGGAAGGGAGGGGGGAAAGAGGTGGTGTTGCTGGTGGGGTGCGGTGGGGATGGTTGACGGTGGTGGGTGGTGGCGCGGTGGTGAGCAGTGGCGGAGGAGGAGGAAGAAAGAAGAAAGAAAAAGAAAGAAGGGGGAAGGAGGAAGGGGGTAGGTGGCGGCGGCGTCTGGGTGGTCGGCGGCGTTTGGGTGCTGGCGCGGTGGTGGCTGGGTGGTGGTGGTTGAGGGTTGGGGGAGAAGAAGAGTTGGGGGGTGTCGCGACTGATGGGGTTTCGCGTGACTGGGGGGTTATATTTTTGAATCCACGCGGCCGCGTGGATCACGCGGTCACGTGGATCACGCGGTCGCGTGGATCACGCGGTCGCGTGGATCACGCGGTCGCGTGGCTGGAGCGAAAAAGGTGGTTGACGCGATCGCGTGGAGGGCGAAAAGAGTAAATGACGGGATCGCGTGGGGCATGCGATCGCGTCACTGGAATTTGTGCTAAACGCACGAATCCAGCGTCGTTTCAGCGCAACTCTCTGTCTCCTTGGGGGTGTTCGTGCAATCCATGCGACGCGGTCGCATGGGATTGATTGTGTGCAAGTGACGCGATCGCATGGGGCATGCGATCGCGTGGGCCATTTTGTGCTAATTGCACAATGGCCGCACGATTCCAGCCCAACTTTCTGGACGTTGGATCCTTACGCCGATTTCCAGGTCACGCGGCCACGTGGATGATGCGGTCGCGTGGGAAGTGTAGTTCACCATTTGACGCGATCGCATGGGGCATGCGGTCGCGTCACGCACCCTTTTTTTTGTAAAATGCAGAATGCAGTATGCAGAATGCAATGCTTAATGTGAATGCTATGCATGATTCCAGATTCAATAAAAATAAAATTCAAAAACAAACAAAACTAAATAAAATTAAAATTTCAAAAGGAACGATCATACCATGGTGGGTTGTCTCCCACCTAGCACTTTTAGTTAAAGTCCTTAAGTTGGACATTAAATGAGCTTCCTGTTATGGTGGCTTGTGTTTAAATTCATCCAGAAATCTTCACCAATGTTTGGAATGCCAGCAACCTCCGGGGTCCCAAACTAGTCATGTGAAGCTTTTGAGCAGCTTCAAACAGATTTTCAGGCTCCCGGGGTGATGAATATCAGAATATTTTCCAAGATCCCAAACTTTGGTTCTAAATCCACCTTCGTTTTGATCTATATTTTTCCATTCGGGCGGTTTAGAAAGTAGATTCTCACCATAGTGACCAAACATTTTCTGAGATCCATTCGATTGAACATGATACCAATCCGTGCACTTCAAGTTGAAGCGTGGAACCTTATTGAACCTTGAACACCAGCTCTAAGCACGAGCCATTTCCCTCTTATTCTTAAAGCCGCAGAGGACTCTAAGCTGGCCATCTGTTTCAAGCAAACCATATTCAAGTGAAAAAGTAAAGTTAAAGGTTAAGGATTGTACCCACTTGAAGCTTGTATTGGGCGGTAATGGCCTTGGGGTAGGTGTTTCTGGTGGTTCTATAAGTTCTACTCCCTTGTGCTCTTCTATGAATTCCTCCACTTCTTCGCAAGATTTTTCAAATGCATCTGTATCTTGGTCAAAGTCTTCTATGTCTTCCTCATCACTTGAGTCATAGATTGGAGGTTGAGAGAAATCTACCTCTGCATCATCTTCGTATTCATTTGGGGAAGGTTCTTCGATCTCAGAGAATTTACTTGCGGATGCAAGTTCATTACTAAGAGAGCTTGACTTGTGACTATCATCATCAAGGGAATTTGTGTCTTGGGTTATTCCGTCTAGTTCTTCATAAACGACTTGCCTTGGGGATTGTGCAATATCCTCCTTAGCATCAACTGTAACATCCTTGACGGAGTTCTCCTCAACTCTGGATTCCCATGGAGGTTCAGCGTCTCCTAGATCTTCAACCAACTCTTCTTCTTGTACAATGACAGCCTCTTCTACTTGTTCTAGTACGAATTCATGCTCTGTCTTGTCCACTGGAGTTTCTAGTGTCTCCTTCATGCTACGCTCTTCATTAGATTGTCCACATGGGGCTGTGGTTGGTCCTTGAATGTTCGCGCGTCTAGAAGCTAATTGAATTACTGCTTGCTCCAGTTGTCGAATGGTTGTTTGAAGTTTATTTACTGTTGCCTTGAGGCGAACCTCTGATTCTCTGGGTGATGGATTTGGGCATGAAACATAGGGAAGTGGTGGTGCTTGGGAGTGATTGGATTGGAACTGGGGTAAGAAAGTATCATACGGTGGTGAATGGTGAAGAGAAGCTTGTGAGTGTGGTGGTTCGAGGTTATGTTGAGAGGATGGTCTATAGGCACAGGGTGGGGCTTGTTGGTAGTTACAAGGTTGTCCACCATATCTATCGGCTGGGTATGCAGTGTAGAATGGTCGTTGTCCATGATATCTTGGAGGGTGTTGTTTCCTGAAGGGTTGATTAGATCCTCTTGGCTCTATCCATCCTTGATTGGTCTGACCTTGATGCATATTCCTGCTGTAACTTCTATTTCCTTCAACAAAGTTAGACCCAAACTCAAAGCGAGAGGGGTGAGAATTCACGATAGCAAATAAAAATAAAAAGGAGAAACAAAAATAAATAAACAAGCAAAAGAAAAATATTTACAATAACCAATAATAAGGCACACGTTAGTAGTTCCCCAGCAACGGCGCCATTTTGACGTTGGGATTTTTGCCAGTAAAGAATTTCATAAAAATATTTGCATTGTAGATATAGTCTCTAAACCGACAGAAATTCCTTCGTACAAACGTTTTGGTTGTCACAAGTAACAAACCCCTTAAAATTGATAACCGAGTATTTAAACCTCGGGTCGTCTTCTCAAGGAACTGCAGGGAAGTATGTTCTTATTATTGGTTATGGAAATTGTAAATTTGGGGTTTCAAGAATGAGGAACGAGTAATTTAATGACAAATAAATTAAATGGCAATTAAAATAAATAAATACTGTAAAGCAAACTTTTGGCAAGGTATGAGAAATTAGAGGTCCTATCCTGGCTATCCTTATCAATGATGATAATAATTGAATCTTAATTCCACTTTGTTAACCTTTACTAAGATAAAGGAAGGTCAAGGGATTAATTGGTTTGATCTTCGAATCCTATTTATTCCCTAAGAAAAGATTGGGATTATGGAAGTTCAATTCAATTAACAAAGATAACAATTATCAATTACGTTGAGTTTGATAACTCCTGAGTTACTGATTTCTTAACCAAGACCAAAAGGAGAAAAATAAATCTACTTGGAATAAAAATGTCTTCAGAGTAAAAGCAACAATAGCATAAATAAGAGAAATCAATATTAAACTGAAACACCTCAAATAAAATTACTAAAAGAGTGATCTGTAACATGAAAGGATTCATAAAGTAGCTTGCAAAAGTAAATAAAAGGAATATTGAACCTGATCAAAAGAGATAATCCTGAAAGCGAATAAAAATCCTAATTCTAAATCCTAATCCTAAAGAGAGAGGAGAGAACCTCTCTCAAAACTAAATCTAAATCATGGAAAGTGAAAGTTGGCGAGCTCTCTCTGAATGGATGCATTCCCTCACTTCATAACCTCTGGTCTATGCCTTCTGGACTTGGATTTGGGCCAAAAAGGGCTTCAGAAATCGCTGGGAGCGTTTTCTGCAATTTCTAGTGCGTGGCCTCTGTCACGCGTCCGCGTGGTTCACGCGGTCGCGTCATTCGGAGCTTTTCTTGCCACGCGGTCGCGTCAGTCATGCGACCGCGTCATGTGCGTTCTGCTTAAGGCGCGCGGTCGCGTCAGTCATGTGGCTGCGTCGCTGCTTCTTTGCGCTTGGCATGCGTCCGCGTCGCCCATGCGATCGCGTGGATGCCAGTTTCTTCAGAAGCTCTGTTTTGTGCTTTCCTTCCATTTTTGTATGTTTCCTTTCCATCCTTTAAGTCATTCCTACCTTAGAAGATTTGAAAACTACTCAACACACTAATCACGGCATCGAATGGAATTAAAGGTGATTAAAATAATTAATTTAAAAGCATAGGAAACATGTTTCTCACATACATCACATAATAAGGAAGGGAAAGTAAAACCATGCAATTAATATGAATAAGTGGGTGAAGGATTGAATAAATCACTCAAATTAAGCACAAAATACATCATAAAATATGGGTTTATCAGTCACCCTCTCGTGACCTTTCAATCATTCTCATAATCACACATGCCAATTTATCTTCTTTTTTTATTTTAAAACCAAAACCAGTTCTTTGTGACATTCTCCAAAATCTTTAAAGCAATTTCACGTAAACCAATTTTTCTTTCAAAAGACAAAGGAAAACCATTTGTTAGTTAAATCCCTTAGCAAGGCCTCTAAACATTAGGGGAGCGACAACCAATCTCATTTCCTTGAGTTCATTAGAAATTCTTAACAATCATTATTTTCTTAAATTAAATTTAATCAAATATAATTTCTAAATCAAATCAAAACCAAATCATATAAATCAGAAGTTCTGAACCAATTTTAAAACCAAAACTAATCCCAGTTTCATCCTTAAAACTAATTCTTTAACTTTTTTCCAAGAAATAAAATATTCAATCAAAATTCAATTACTTTTAAAGTTCACTAAAACTCCTCCGAATGAAATTCTTAAGTCAAATTCAAAAGATAAACCCTTTCGTATTTAAATCAATCTTAAAACATAATAATTTTCTTAAATAATTCAAAATCGTAAAATAATTGTTTTCTAAATAAATCAAACTCAAAAATATAATTTTCTTAAATGAATTAAACTCGAAACAAAACTATTTTTGTAATAAATCAAAAATCAAATAATACAGTTTCTCAAATCCAATCTTTTTCTAAATAACATTTCAAACAAAGTCTTAAATTTTATAACAAAATTTCGGCACATATCCCTTAAAACTCGGACTTTGCCACCCTTCTCGAGTCCCATCCAAACTATTTCTCAAACTCTTTCAAATTATTTTCAATAAATCAAAACCTTTTATAAAATCAAACCAATTAAAAATCAAACCGCTTCCAAAATCAAGACCAAATTTTCATATCTCAAATTATGTCATCAATTCATCAATTCATTTCTTATTAAATCTCAATTCATCATTAAATATCACCAATTCTACTTGATCATCAACAACATTCCAGCTCTGAATTTATCAAAATAATTCGATTCTTGGCTACGCTTAAACCAATCGAATCCCAAACTAATCACAAATATCAATATATCATAAAAATTCAACATAAATTCAGTCAAATTCAATCAACAATCAATCACAACATCAATTTACTTATCCAATACCAGTTTAAGCGGTAAGAAGTTACCAAAATTCTACCTCCATTTGAAATCAAAACAACAAAAACTCCAGAGAAGCTTTTTGATCAAGTTGTTAAAGAAGAAAACGTCAAAAATCATCTGTGCCTCCTAGTATTGGAATAAATTATTTTATTAACCCAGATCATCCATATTGAGTCATCAAAAAATATATCATAATGTGGAAGCGTACCTGAATTCATAAACATGAATCATACGATCGGAAGAGTTTGGATCTTGTGGTTCTTTTGATCTTCCTCAACCAAAGTCTTCTGTATTCCTAGACGGCTGAATTGCAACTCTTTTGATGGGGAAAGAGCGACAAAGGCGGCTTTGGTATATTGGAGACCGAAACCCTGAAGGCCTATTTATATTTGAGCATGGCACCCATTAAACCCTAAAGCCCAAATAAAATAGTATCTAAAGTCCAAAAGATAATATATCTAAAATCCAAAAGATAATTATCTAAGAAACAAAATATAATATCTGGTTTTATTCTCATTTAATTTCAAATCAAAAGTAATAATGACTTATTCAATTTAGCATTTATAACAATAAATGAGATCACCATTATATAAGTCATTTAATTTGAAATAGCATAATTTATGATTATAATTAATATATGTATTGCCCACAAAGAAATTAGGAAATTAAAATAATTTCCTAACAATCTCCCACTTGGGCTATACATATATTCTTTCTTAACATAATCACATCTTATAAACTTTATGCGCGCATCTGAATGCTATTTCTCTCATTACTTTAACAATCTGGTCCGTCTCATACATTAGATATGGAACTACCGCAGCTTTTATCACATTAATGTCGTGACTAAAACTTTAAAACTTTATTGAGATCAAACACAATACAAATATTGCAAAATGAATATTTCACATAACATGAAATAAACCATCAACTTAATTCTGCAGAAAAATAATTCAATATCTGTCATAGGACATATAGCATAAAATAAACTCCCACTAAACCAAGACATCACAAATATTGACACCCATCCGAGCAGTGTGCTCACGAAAGACTTTAGGGATCAATTCCTTAGTTAATGAGTCTGCTAGCATATACTTTGTTCCTATATGTCCTATGGAAATCTGTTTTTCTTAAGCTTTCTCCTTGACAACTAAGAACTTGATGTCTTTATGCTTTGATTTTGTCAAGCTCTTATTGTTATTGGAGTATAGTACTGTTGACTTATTGTTACAAAATATCTTTAATGATCTTTCAATGTCATCTATAATACGAAGCTCAGTGACAAAGTTTTGCAACCATATGCCATGAAATCAGAATTAGAGTACCTAATGATTTCCAAATTTTCTGATCTCCGATAAGTAAGCATGTAATCCTTTGTTCTCTTTAAATAACGCATTATGCGTTTAACAGCTATCCAATTATCCCTGCCTGGATTGCTCAAGTATCTACCCAACACTCCTACTATAAACAATATATCGGGACGTGTGCAGACTTGAGCATATATTAAGCTCCCTAGTGCTGATGCATAAGGTTTATCATGCACTGCTGTCCTCCCAAGATCATTTTTAGGGCATTGCTTGAGACTGAACTTGTCTCCTTTAGTTACGGGTGTGTCCATTGGTCTATATCTTTCTATGCCATGTCTACTTAAAATCTTTTTGATATAGTTATTTTGTGATCATCCAAGAATACCTTGAGAGTGATCTCTTAGTATCTCGATTCCTAATACAAAAGAGGCATCACCAAGATCTTTCATTTTGAATTTGTTCAATAGAAATTTCTTAGTTTCATGCAACAAGCCTATATCGCTACTGGCAAGTAGAATGTCATCAACATATATGACCAAAAAAAAGTTTTTTACTCCCACTAAACTTGCGGTATACACATTTCTCTATAATATTTACCTCAAAACCATATGAGACAATGACTTGATTAAACTTGTGATACCATTGACGGGAAGCTTGTTTGAGACCATAGATGGATTTTCTCCTTTCTCTGTTGGATCTGCTTAATGACACTTCTTGAGATTCTTGAGCTTGCTATATGGGTTGGGATTGAGGACGATTCTCATTATTTTCCTGTACTGTAGTAGTATCTTGAGCAACAATAATATTCTCATTGTTCTCTTATACTGCAACTGGATCTACAGTAGGATTCTCACTGTGCCCTTGTACTATAACTGTATCTTGAACAGTAATAGGCACAAGGACCTGAGCATTTTCAGTTACAGAATCCTCATTAAAAGAAACATTTCTAATATTTCCTTCCCCCCTAAACTCAACATCCTCAAGAAATCTTGCATTTTCCGTCTCAAAAATAGACATTGATGTAGGATTGTAAAACTTGTACCCCCGTGAACGCTCAGCGTAACCAACAAAGTAGCAACTAATTGTCCTTGAGTCCAATTTTCTTTCATGCGGCCTATAAGGTCGCGCCTCAGCTGAACATCCCCAAATATGCAAATGCTTTATACTGGGCCTTTTCCCAGTCCAAATTTCATATGGGATTTTGTTAACTGCTTTGCTTGGCACCCTATTAAGGATGTACAATGCGGTCTTTAAGGCTTCTCCCCAGAGTGATTCAGAAAAGGAAGAATGACTAATCATACTTCTCACCATGTCTTTAAGAGTTCAGTTCTTTCGATCTGCAACACTATTCATGCTAGGTTTGCCTGGCATGGTGTATTGTGGAATAATATACCACACTCCTCTAGAAAAAGAGCAAAAGGCTCGGGACGTTGCTC
This sequence comes from Arachis hypogaea, assembly GCF_003086295.3. NCBI lineage: Eukaryota > Viridiplantae > Streptophyta > Magnoliopsida > Fabales > Fabaceae > Arachis > Arachis hypogaea. The sequence continues at coordinate 66,835,907 of NC_092052.1, read as the reverse complement.
ACCTGAACTGTCATATCTTCTGTAGTATTCACCACCACGATCAAATTTGACAGCTTTCATTTTCTTTCCAAGTTGAAGTTCAACTTCAGCTTTGAAAGGCTTGAAAACATCCAAGGCTTGGGACTTTTCATGAATTAAATATAGATACCCGTAACGAGAATAATCATCTATGAACATAATAAAGTACCGTTGTCCATTCCAAGAGACAGTAGGGAATGAGCCACATATATCGGTATATATCAGTTCTAAGACATCTTTAACTCTTTCGGCACCTAATTCCTTTCGTTTGTCCTTTTCCCCTTTATGCACTCAATGTAGACTTCAAAGTCTGCCAAATTTAGGGGTCTAAGAATTCTATCCGACACGAGCCTCTGAATTCTCTGTTTAGAGATGTGACCTAGGCGTTTGTGCCATAATGATGCCGAATTCTCATTTAGTTTTTATTTTGTACCCGTTTGCAGTATTTCATTATTATAGGAATTTAATTCAAGCCTATATAGATTATCCACCAAATGACCAGAGCAAATATTATTCGAATTATAGAAGAGACTGACTTTATTGTCTCCGAATGAACAAAAATAACCTGATTTGTCCAAATGAGAAACAGAAACCAAATTCCGTCTAAATGACGGTACATAAAATGTCTCTAATAAATCCAAGTAAAATCCACTCATGGAACATAATCTAAAGGTTCCTATAGCTTCGACTGCAACTATATTGCCGTCTGCCACATAGATGTATTTTTCAGCATCACTTGGCGGTCAGCTCCACAAGCAACCCTGCATAGTAACACTTACATGAGTAGTAGCAGCAGAATCTACCCACCAAGTATCAACAAGTGCATAACTTAAACTAGCCTCAAAACAAACGAAAATTAGAATTATACCCTTCCTTACACGCCAGGTGGCATATTTGGTACAATCTTTCTTCATGTGTCCCACCTTCTTACAGAAGAAACAAGTTGAAACTTGATCCTGTTTCTTAGCCTTTTTCTGCTGAGAAGGCACATCTGCAGTAGTATCACGCTTTCTTTTATACTGAGAAGATGAAGCCATGTGAGCACTTTCAGTCTTATCTTGCTGTAGCCTCTCTTCTTCTTGCACACAGTAAGATATAAGGTCATTTGAGGACCAAGTGTTCTTCAGAGTGTTATAACTCACTTTGAATTGCCCAAAGTGTGCAGGAAAGGAAATCAAAATGAAATACACGAGTAAATCTTCAGACAACTCTAACTTTAGTGCTTTCAATTTTGAAGCAAGATGAGACATTTCCATAATGTACTCCCTTATGTTCCCTTTACCTTTATACTGCATGGAGACAAGTTTGCTCAAAAGACTACTTGCCTCTGCCTTTTCATTCTTAGTAAAGAATTTTTCAACATCCTTTAGGAACTGTTTGGCATCTTTATCCTCAGTAATTGAGCTCCGAAACGCCTCAGGAATTGAGCATTTCATGATCATAATACTCATTCGATTGGATCTCTCCCACTTCTCTATTTTAACCTCACTAAGATTTTTTGGAGTGGAAGTGGGTTTCTCCTCTCGAAGAGCTATATCTAGATCCATACAACCGAGGACAATCTCCACGGTATCCTTCCAAACTTTAAAGTTTGAACCATTCAGCATAGGAATACTGCTAATTTGTTCAGAAACATTGGTAGCTAAAGACATAGTTTTTGGATTAGAACAAAAAGGAACATGCAGTAAACATTAGTTAAATAATGGGAAAAAACCATATTGAGATATCTAGAACAACATTAATTTTTAATTTTTGGATAGAAAAATTAACTGTAAGTGATACTCTCATTGCAGTAATCAAATATTGTCAAAATTCTTGTCACACATTAAGCATTTCTTTGGACCGACTTAATGCGCACATGGAAACTTAAACTTCGCAACCTATTTATTACCGCATATATTTTCTATTAATTGGCCAAACAATAAACTTCCTTTGGACCAATTATTGTTTGCATAAATAATAAGTATTATTTTATTCTTAATCAGTTACCCAAATATTTATTTACCATTAATATGTGTATGTAATTCGGCCAAATATAGGCCTTCCTTTGAGCCGACCAATATTCGCATGAATTATATATCACCATATTCCTAATGTTTTAAATAAATCAATTTTCACAAAAGGAGCTATTTTGGCAGCATAATGTTCAATTAATTTATTCAAAAACTAAATCTTTATAAAATATGTGGGTATAATAATATCCTTATATCCCAAAGGATAATCCATTAATTTTGTACTAAATTAATATCACATAGAATTAGATCCGAAAAGATCAACGTTTAACATTACTTTATCAATATTTTAAAATAATTTAATTTACTGCTTATTATATATTAAAAAAAATTTGCCAAACTAAATAAAAAGCAGACCGTCTCATATAAAACATATACATGTGTCTATGTATAACCAAATAGTATATGTATACCAAAGGCAACCCAAACAACGATACATTATATATGTGGAACAATACTTAAAAGACATAGATATTAACGATTAACGGACACAGTCGCACGTATATGATACATATATATGTATATTCCTATACGCAATATCATAATGTAATAAGGAACGTGTATATATATATATATTAATCCAGTAAAAGAAAAATAAAATTGAATATTTTCGATGATTAAATTATAGATGGTTCTAATACCACTTGTTAGAATAAATTATTTTATTAATCCATATCATCCATATTGAGTCATCAAAAAATATATCATAATGCGAAAGCGTACCTGAATTCATAAACATGAATCATACGATCGGAAGAGTTTGGATCTTGTGATTCTTTCGATCTTCCTCAATCAAAGCCTTCTGTATTCCTGGATAGCTGAATTACAACTCTTTTGATGGGAAAAGAGCGACAAAGGCGGCTTTGGTATATTAGCACCGAAATTTCAAATGCCTATTTATATTTGAGCATGGTATCCATTAAATCCTAAAGCCCAAATAAAATAGTATCTAAAGTCCAAAAGATAATATATCTAAAATTCAAAAGATAATTATATAAGGAATAAAAGATAATATCTGGTTTTATTTTCATTTAATTATAAATCAAAAGTAATAATGATTTATTCAATTTAGCATTTATAACAATAAATGAGATCACCATTATATAAGTCATTTAATTTGAAATAACATAATTTGTGATTTTAATTAATATATGTATTGCCTACAAACAAATTAAAAAATTAAAATATTTTTTAATATCTAGAACTCTAATTGACTGAACTCAAAAAAAAGAGAGTTACATCATTGTCAATTTCTATCGAACAAAAATGATATCAATATGTAAAGAATGAAAATACAAATATTTTTATCGAATTAAATTTTTTATTGGAGTTACGAATAGCAAAAAATCAAAATAAAAAGCACAAAGAGAGTTACGGTTTCTCTTCCTCACTCAGTCACTTCTTTTTCCCTTTTTTTTCTTGATTTTGGTTCGGTGATTCATTAGGAAGAAGGAAAGATGATGACTATGATTAAGGGAAATTAGGAACATGTGTCACGTTATATATATATATTCTTTCTTTTATTTCTTTGGCTTCGATTCTTTCTTTTCCTTATGGTATTCGGCCAATGGGAAAAAGAACTATAATAATAATAATAATAATAATAATAATAATAATAATAGTAATAATTTTTTTTATTTTTTTCGAATTATCTCATTATAATAAAAATTATTAAAAAATTTTAGTAAATTTTAAATTTAAAATATCATAAAATTTAATTTTAATTAATTTTAAAAAAATAATTCTCTTTAAATAAAATAATAAATTATGAATAATTTATTATTTAATTTTCAAAATTTTGAATTGTTATACAACCAACTCATTTTTCAAATTCAAAAACATCATCATCTACTTCATCCAATTCCTCAACTGCCCAATCTCAATCATCAAACTCCTTCCCCATCCCATTAGTAATTACAACAATTGTTACTAGCTAGTAGCTACTACTATACAAGATGTGAAACTTCATATTCATCAACAAAACCAAGCAATCCATCTCGGCCCAACCGAAACACGTGGTTCGCCTCGATGACACCAAAAAATTTCACTGCGAGCTAGAGTTCCCTTGCAGCCGCAATGTTACGCGCTTCATCCTCTGCCACCCGCTTCCCATGCAGACTTATTGCCACACTAATGAAAAAATTTGGCTAGGATTCGCCAATCTCGTGGAAGAACTTGTGAAGAAGCAAGCAATTATGGATTTTATGGAGTAAGACCGCGTCGCCTTTTTCGATTTTTCATTTTTTCAAAAAATTCTGAAGGAAGCTTTTTATTTTTTGAAGAATTGATTGAAATTGATGATAATAGTTTCTAATTTGAAAGATGAATTTGTTAGGAAGGGTGATGGTAAAGAAAAAATGGTGATGGTGATGGTGATGGAAACCGAAGAGAGGGATGAGAAGATAGAAATTGGAGCCGATGGATCTTTGGGTTAGATTAGGATTTTTGAGTGAATTATGGGTAAAATTAGGATTTTTAATAAGAATAATATTAGAAGAAAAAATTGATAAATTATTGATTGTCAAATTCTCAAAGAATTGACGATAGGTAAAATTAAAATTTATTTAAAACGTCAAAGGATAAAATCAAATCAAATTAAATCTTAGGAATAATTTTAAAAAATATAAAAATGCTAGGAATAAAAGTTATATTTTTTCTCAAATTTTAATTATCAGATAATTAGATTTCAAAATATATTACTATAACAATTTAGTCCCTCTTCCAAATAATAAAAAAACTAATTTGTCCAATAAAAATAATTCTCGAAGACTTACATAGAGAATAAAATTTTGTTAGAAATCAAAATGTCCGATCTAAAATTTCTCAAAGGGCCTTAAAGTGTATAAACAATTAAAAAATTTATTAAATTAAAAAAAATAGACATACACAGTGTTGTTAATAGCGTAATCCAAAATAGTCATCTAAAAGAATGACCAATATATACCAAAAGGCATGCATAACTCATATCATTTAGCAGTTTGAAATAGGATTTGTCAATTAATGATAGTCACTCAGTAGTCAATTATGGTTGCTTATTGTCTAAATACAGTAAGTGTCGACTCGTTGTACAATTAACTAGGAATCAACATCCTCCATAGTTGTAAGAATCGGACTAGATCAGTCGGTTCGATTAGTTCCTGGACCGTTTAAGATTAAGAACAGGTAAGAACCTGTCAAAGTCAGTAAAATTGGTAAAAAAATCGGTCCAACCAAATCACTCAAAAAATTTTAAAATTAATGAAGATGTGGTTCGAAGCTAGGTCTCCCATGTGCCTACATACTCCCTTTGACATTATGCTATGTTATTTCTTATTATTTTATTTGCTAATTATTAATAATATAGTAGAAATGTACAATAATTTTTTTATATATTTTTTTAATTTTATACTCATTATATTTAAACTAATTATATTTATTATTATTCATAATTATTAATATAAATATTATTAAATATGTATAAATAAAAAATATTAAATATTTTTATTAATTATAATATAATTTTTGTATGATTATATGATATTTATTAATATTATTTTTTAATAAATATATATAGTATATAAAAATATAATAAATATAAATCAATTAGTTAGTTATTAAAATAAAAAATAGTTATTTTAATATAAAAATAATATTAAAAAATTTTTATTATGAAAAAATATTAGAATTTTATATACTTATTTAATAATAACCAGATTATAACTTGTTGATTATAATTTGTTGAAACTTGATTGTTTTTAAATATTAGTAAAAATATGTATTTTAAATTTTAATTTTAAATTTTTTACTATTTTATATTTTTTATTTACGTAAGACTGGTTCTACAGGTTCAACCAGTGACTCATCGATTGAACCAATAACTAGCGAACCAGTAACCTAACCGATTCAATCACCAATTTGGTTCTGACAACTATGACATCCTCCGACAGTCAGTTGAGGCCAATAGGCTCCTATGGCAATTTGCAAGGGTCGATTGATAAGCAATATGTTCGGTGGTTGGTTGGTTGTCAAAAGTTTCTTTTTTAAAAGATGTAAAATTTCATTAATGACAAAAATTGTAAAAATAATATTGGTCCATTTTAGGACTCTAACAAGGATAAGGTGGGAATTAGCCCCAAAAAAATAATAGAATAATTTAAAAGGAAAAAAAGAAACTAGAGATGAGTTGTCTTAAGGTGGTATTCATCATTCATGCTTTGTGCCTCTTTATAAATAGCAATCAGTTCAATTCTTTTGCTGTCAAAACTCCATTTGTTTCTAGATATCCAGATCCTCCATAAGACTATCGCAAGAAGACTTCGTTTCTTCTTACTAGAACTGTCTTGCTTTATCTTTAACTGCGTCTCTCTCCACCAATTGCCAAAACCATCATCACCATCAACTCCAATTGAGCTGCTGAACAAGATCCCTATTCGGTTCCACACTTCGCGTGACTGATTGCATATAAGCAAGTAATAGGTCAAAGTTTTTTCCTCCATTCCACATTTTGGGCAACATTGTGGGGATAGCTTGCATGCGCACATGTAGTTGGTGTCTCATTGGGAAGCTATTATGGAGAGTTTTCCATGCAAAGACCTTAACTTTGACTGGACAGTCAAAATCCCAAATTGAATTTCATAAATTTTTGTCTCTGAAGACTAGCAGAATACTTTCGATTGGTGGGTGAAAAAAATTGAAGCTCACATCATATTCAGATCGTACAATGTAAGAACCCCCTTTTTTCTTGTACCAAATCAATTTATCTTTTTCTTTAATGCTTACTTGAAGTATTTCTTGTGTAATTTTCAAGGTTCTAAAAATCGAACCAGTCATCAAATTACTCTAGCTACTGCTTCACCAGTTTACTGGTTCAACCGATTCGACCGTAGTTTAATCGAAAAAAAGTTTTATAATAAAATAATAAATAAATAAATAACACACTAAAATCTAATTATAGTCTAATATAAACTTTAAAATGTCATCCAAATTAAAAGTACTACGTAAACCACAATTTTATAATCTCATTCAAATACAAACTCAAATTTCAAATAATAAAAACAACTAACCAAACACAAAATGCCAATATCTAATAACAATAACAATATAATCCATACCTAAAAATTAGCAGTAATCCAATAACAATATAATCCAATCTAATAACAATATCACAACAACCCATACCAACAACAGCATATTCAATCTAACCACAATATAATCCAATCTAACAACAATTATTCAACCAATAACAGCATGAAAATTCACAAATTAATCAACAATTATTCAATCCATAACGAGTTCACAGCATAATCAATAATAATTAATTAATTGTTATTGTTTAAAAAATACCTAGAAGTTAGAAGGTAGAAGCATAACATAGAGGGGTAACAACAGAAATAACAGCAGCAAAATTCAATCTAACAACAATATAATCCAATCTAACAGCAATTATTCAACCAATAACAGCATGCACATTCACAAATTAATTAACAATTATTCAATCCATAACAAGTTCACAGATTAATCAACAATAATTAATTAATTGTTATTATTTAGAAGTTAGAAGGCAAAAGCATAACACAGAGGGGTAACAACAGCGAAATTCAATCTATCAGTCTAATCTAACAACAATTATTCCACAATTATTTAACCAATAACAGCATACAAATTCACAAATTAATTAAAAATTATTCAATCCATAACAAGTTCACAGATTAATCAACAATAATTAATTAATTATTCAACAATTATTGTTTAAAAAAAACTAGAAGCTAGAAGGCAGAAGCATAACATAGAGGGGGAACCGGTTCATAGAATTGATCTGTTGAACCACATGACGCCGGTGATAGTGGAACAGAGGTGCGCAATAGAGGCAGGAGGCGATCCCGACGATGGTGCTTCCCGAGCTGAAACGGCGACGATGGTGGAGAGCTGCACAATCGACAACGAAGCTCCAACTTGCGACGGTGGCGGGAGCGGTCCAGCGACTAGACGGTTGTGATGAAGATAGCTCGCCGGCGGTGACAGGAATGACGAGCTCAAGGGTGAAGGGAGGGGTGAAGGGAGAGAGAGAGACTGCTGTGCCATTGTGCTGGGTTAGGATTGGGAGACGTTGTGTTATGCTTAGGGTTAGGGATTCACACATTTAGGCAACCAAAGTGAACAAAACGGTGCGTTTTGCTTAAAATTCAAAAATCGGCCGGTTGACGGTTCGGATCGACCAACCGGTTTCTGGCCAGTTTGGCGGTCCAATAACGGTTTTTTGATTGGAAGTTTTGGCATTAATCCAAACTGGCATCCTCATTGGTTCACAGTTTGACCAGCCGGTTCGAATCAATTTTCAAAACTTTGGTAATTTCTGTTGTGAGGTTGTTGGCTATTAGAGGTGTATTCCAATTAACTTTTTTAGTGATAAGTTGAGAGACCCAAATTAAGTTTGGATTAATCTCTTGATTTTGTCTAAACGTCAGTGGTTTTTGTCTTCCAACCCAATAATCTTCCCAAATTTTTACTGTTGACCTCCTTCCAATCAACCAGGAAACACCCTTTTCCATAACTTTTCTCCCATTTAGTAGACTCCCCTAAGCCCATGACAGACTATAGCTAACATCAGCTTTTAGAAACGAAAAATGTCTAACACAGCTAACATTTGTAAACCCCAATTTATGACATTGATCTATCACAAACAAAGAACTGTTCTTTGTCTCACATAAGGAACAGGATCTCTTTATTTCACTTTTAATTCTGTCTTCACTAAGATCCTCTCCGTTTCCACACTTCTGATGCACTAACAACAGCCTCTCCTCTTGATCTGCCACTATCTTCTCCCGTCGTCCTCCATTACCACTAATATCTCCTTTCGATTTGTTGCCAACATACTCATTTTCTTTGTTGTTTTCCTGCATCGAGAGATTGGCAAATCTCCTTTGCAAGTTAACTAGAGTTTGCTTTCCAAAACCTTCCTTCTGAGACATCTCAGCCCTAGGAATATTAGGATTTACATTCTCTTTTTTATTTTCAACCCTCTAACCTATTTGCTCGGCTTTTAACCAACTCCTCAATTTCTCCTCTTCCACATCTCCCTTAATTGAGTCTTCAAGATGCTTATTACATCCTCTAATTTCATGTCTGAGATGTCCACAATAGTTACAAAATATGCAAATTCGTTCATATTTTGTGGACAACTCAATCACATTTCTATTAGGTCCAGCAATCCTAAGGCTTCTTCTCAATGGTTTTATAGCATCCATGAAAATTTTAACCTTTAAAATTTTACTTTTTCTATCCTTTATTGAGAAGAATTTATCTTTACTATCTTTCCCAGACTACCTCCAATCTTCCTCCCCAACTCCTTTGATTTCTAGTGTCCCGGAATTCCTCATAATTGTACCCAAATTGGGATTCGAGATAGATGATCATTGTTACCAGCAGCATTCTCCTCCCACCTTTTGGTGTTAACAATGTAATTTTTTAGCAACTATGTTGCACTGCGTTCTACGCGAACAAGATCTACTTCTTTTTTAAAGAAGAATTGAAATAGGTTATCACTTAATCCATAACTTTAAACCCTTGTGGATGAGACCAAATTACTCCTTTCACTGTACCAACACCAAAGGATTGGTCTGCCAAGATCCGACCTATAAGACTTTTGGCACACATTTGGAGACTTTCCTATATTTTCTCCTCCCCAAACACAATAATATATGTATCCTCCAACCCTTTAGTGTCATCACCACTTTCTGACCAGCACTACGTCCATCCATGACTATTGTTCAAAGCACAGTTTAATTTGTATGAAAAAATTGATTTGAAATAAAAAAATTTATCCTACAAAAAAAAACTATCAAAGTACCCTCTAGACTTTATAATGGTTCAAAAAATTATGGTTGGTTGTTGATGAGAGGATTCTTGTGCGGTTTAGAGTTCACAAATGAATTCTCGTTGCAAGTATAGTTTCTAAACCAAACAATAATCCTTTCATACAAAAGATTGTTTGTCACAAGTACAAACCCCTAAAATTTATAAACCGAAGTATTTGAACCTCGGGTCGTTCTCCCTAGGAATTGTAATAAAGTGTTCTTGTTATTGGCTATGAAGTATGTTTGGGGTTTTTGAGATTTTAAACAAGGAATGTAAATTGCAAAAGAAACAAACTAACAACTAACAAAGCTCTTGGCTAAATGTGAGAACTAGAAGTCTTATCCTAGTTATCCTCCTCAATTGTGACCACAAATTGTCCATTGCTACCACTTAGTTAACCTCTAACCATAGAGGAAAGTCAGGTGGATGAATCAACTTGATTCCACAAGTCCTAGCTAACTCCCAAGGGAAAGACTAGCTTTAGTGGTATCCAAATCACTTAGCAACTTCTAATTATCAATCAACAAAGGAATTAGATAACTCAAGCGTCACTAATTACTCTACCTAGGCCAAGAGGAACAAAATCTATACTAAATTCCAACCAAGCATTCCATCAAACACTTGGAAGGCATAAAAGAAAAGCATAGTAAATCTACAACAAGATCAAAATCTAACAACAACTAATTGCAAAGAATTAACAACAATAATTAAAGAAAACAAGATCTAAATGAATTACCTCAAATTGCATTAAAGGAAAATAGAAGAAGAAAGAGTGCATCAACAACAAAGTAAGCAATTACAAGAATGAAATACAAAATTAGAGAGAGAAAGAGTAGAAGAACAAGAAATTGTAAAGGAAAAGTAAATCAAAGCATGAATTAAATCTAGATCTAAGAACTAAACCTAATCCTAATTCTAATCCTAGAGAGAAGTGAGAGCTTCTCTCTCTAAAACTAACTAAAACTATTTCTAAAACTAAACTATGACTAATGATCAAAAGTATGTTAATTCCCCTTCAATCCTTGGCTTAAATAGCATCATAAATGAGTTGGATTAGGCCCACAAGGCTTCTAAAATCGCTGGCCATGAGTTGCATTAAGTGAACCATGTGCACGCATCGACGCGGACGCGTACCGTGCACGTTCACGCCCCTATGCACGATTCAACTATGGCAAATCTTATATCATTTCGAAGCCTCGGATGTTAGCTTTCTAACGCAACTGGAACCGCATCATTTGGACCTCTGTAGCTCAAGTTATGGTCAATTAACTGCGAAGGGTCGGCTTGACAGCTTTTGCGATTCCTTCATTTCTTCATGAGTTCTCCATTTCTACATGCTTTTCCTACATTCCGTTGATCCAATCTCTGCCTCCTAAATCTGAAATCACTTAACAAACATATCAAGGCATCTAATGGAATCAAAGGTAAATCAAGATTAAACAATTAAGGGCCTAAAAGCATGTTTTCACACTTAAGCACAAATTAGGAGACAATCATGAAACCATGCTATTTCATTGAATAAATGTGGGTAAAAGGTCATAAAATCTCCTAAATTAAGCACAAGATAAACCCTACAAATGGGGTTTATCAACCTCCCCACACTTAAACCAAGCATGTCCTCATGCTTAAACCAAGAGAAAGCAAAGGGTATAAACATTTATTCAATGTGAATTAATCTAAATGCAACCTAAACTATATGCAACTATCTACATGAATGCAATTGCTTGGTCAAAATAAATTAATTCCCAAGAATATATATATAAGCACAAGGGCCAACGTTACTAATCAACCAAGCCAAACTACAATTGAATTGAGTTATTAAATATTTTTACAAACTTGTATGAAGAGATGATCATAGGTGGGAACATGTAATTGAGCATCAAACCCTCACCGGATGTGTTTGCACTTTATTCAGTCAAGTGTTTAGGGTTGATTCACTTAATTCTCCCCTAATCATGCTTTCCAAGATTTGTTTTTCTTCTAACAATCAACATTTATTCAATGCATGCATACAAATATTATGAGGTCTTTTCTTTAGGTTGTAATGGGGCTAGGGTCAAGGTAGGATGCATATATGGTTAAGTGAGCTTGAAATTTGAATCTTTGATAAGCTTAGACTTCCCACCTAGCCTATGACATCCTATACAATTCAAAAGCTAACGCAACTACTGATAGATGAGTTTTGCTTGATGGTCTAGAATTTTCTTCTTAAAGAAAAGAAATTACTTCGTTGTGAGCATAGCTCCAAACCAACAAACAATTCTCACATAAAAAATTTGGTTGTCACAAATAACAAACTCCGAATAAGAATTAACCGAAGTATTTGAACTCTGGGTCGTCTCACAAGAAATTACAATGAAATGCTCAATTATTGGCTATAAAGGGGGTAAGGGGGTTGGTTTTTATGATTGACAAGAAAATAAATGGCAAGAAAGTAAAATAACAAGAACTAATAAAAAAAAGGGAAAAATACTCTTGGCTTGACATAGGTAATTGAGATCACCATCTTTGTCTACAAACCATATATTAACAATTATGAGAGGCCAAGCTCATTAAGTCTAATTCCAAAAGTCTTAAGTACGTAATATCTACTCCTAGACTTGAAGTACGTCAAATGGCTTTGATCACATCAACCCATAAGTCCCAACCTACCTACTAATTAGATTAGTAGTGGGTTGGTGTCAATGAGTATCAAATTGATCACCAAGAGTTCTCAAATCACCAAATCACTGAGACCCAATGACTCAAGGTCACTTAATTCCCTTAACCTAGGCCAAGAGTAAAGAAAACTACTCAAAAACTAAAGGAAACATTCTATCAAACACCTAGTGTGCAATAAAAGTAAACATCATAAAATGTAAGAATTAAAGGAAACCCATAACCAACACAAGCAAGAAATCAACAATAGCAATCAAGATCAACATAAAAGAGTCATGGAAACATAAAATTGCATTAAAAGAAATCAAGATTCAACAATTGTTCATCAACATAAAAGAGAGAAAAATAAGAGATTAACAAGAGAAACTAGAAGAACAAAGACAATAGAACACTAAAATGTAAAGAGAATTGTCATCAAAACAAGAATTAAAAGAGAAAATTTGAGAATGATTAACATAACTCTACCCTAATTTCTATCCTAAATCTAGTGAGAGGAGAGAGCCTCTCTCTCTAGAATTCTACCATATAACATGATGAAAACTAAAACTATGACTACTTGGTTCATTCCCCCTTCAATCCTTGGATTCAATAGCATCAGAAATGAGTTGGATTGGGCCCAAAATGAGCTACAAATTGCTGGCCATGATTTCACTTTTAATGGGCCATGTGCAGCATCGGCACGCACGCGTACATGGCGCGTGCGCGCCCCTAAACGCAAAATAACATATGACAAATTTTATATCATTTTGAAGCCCCGGATGTTAGCTTTCCAACGCAACTAAAACTGCCTCATTTGGACCTATGTAGCTCACGTTATGGTCGTTTGAGTGCGAAGAGGTCAGGCTTGATAGCTTTACGGTTCCTTCATTTCTTCATGAGTTCTCCCACTTTGCATGCTTTTCTCCTCACTTCTTCCATCCAATACTTGCCTTATGAACCTGAAATTACTCAACAAACATATCAAGACATCGAATGGAATTAAAGTGAATTAAAATCACCAATTTTAGGGCCTAAAAAACATATTTTCACATTTAAGCACAAATCAAGGGAGAATTGCAAAATCATGCTATTTCATTGAATAAATGTGAGGAAAGGTGATAAAATCTCCAAAATAAGCACAAGATAAACCACGAAATCAGAGTTTATCAAATCTCCCCACACTTAAACCAAGCATGTCCTCATGCTAAAAATAAAGAAGGACAAGAAAAGGGTATGAACATTTATTCAATGCAAATAAACTATGTGTACCTATCTATATGAATGCAACTAAATGCAAAATGATTCTACCTACTTGGTTAAAAGTAAATCAATCCCCAAGAACACATATGCACATGTAGGGCTAAGTAGTATGATGACTTACAAACTTTACCAATTCAAATATTAAAATAAAGTTCAAATAGACTTGCAAGAAGAAAGCTCATGAAAGCCGGGAACAAGGAATTGAGCATCGAACCCTCACCGGAAGTGTATCCGCTCTAGTCGCTCTAGTGTATAGGGTCGATCACTCAATTCTCTTCTAATCATGCTTTCCATGATTTGTTTTTCATCTAACAATTAACAATTATTCAATGCATGCATACATTCATCAGGAGGACTTATTCATAGGTTGTAATGGGGCTAGGGTAAAGGTAGGGATGCATATGGTCAAGTGAGCTTGAATTTTGAATCTTTGATTAGCCTAAGCTCTCACCTAACACATATAACAACGTATACAATACTAATACACAACCTAGCTACCCATGATTCCTACTTTTTCACATACTCATGCATTCTTTTTAATTCACTACACATATGCATTGATTTTTATTGAACTTTACTTTGGGACATTTTTGTCCCCTTTTTTATTGCTTTTCTTTTTCTATATATATTTTTTTCTTTATATATATATATATATATATTATTTTTCTTTTTCTTTATCATTTTTTTTCTAAAGTATATACAAACATATCAATGCATACGATTTTACATATAGTGCATGAATATGTACCCAATTCCCAATATTTTCAACAAAAACAAAAATTACACTTTACCTCAACCAATGTTCTAAGTTTTCCATATACCCAAATGATACACACCCTCACTAGCCTAAGCTAATCAAAGATCCAAATCAAGGATATTTATTATTTTTCACTTAGGGGTAGTGATGTGCTAACATTAAGAACAAAAGAGATTAAATAGGCTCAAAAGTGGCTAACAATGATTGATGAAAGGTAGGCTATTTGGGTAAGTGAGCTAAATAAAATGATGACCTCAATCATATAAACGCATGTATACATAGAATAATGGACATAAAGAATCAAACAAATCAATGATTACAATCATAGAGAGAGAATAATACACACAAGAATGGAAATAAGTGGTTATATGATGTATTCACACAATTTGGCTCAAAACTCACATGCTTGTGTTCTTAGCTCAAAAACCATGTTCCAAAATACATTCTTCAAGCGAGTTCAACACAAAAAAATTTTTCAAATTGGTAGGGTGCCCTAAAAATAATTTTTTCTTGGAAAAAAAATCATCACCCTAACCAAGCAGTCCTAATATAAAAAAAATGGTGAAATATGTACAAATTCTAACTAATATGCAATCTATCATACAATGCAACAACTAATCTATCAAAGACAAAAATTAAAAATTGGTGTTGAAAAAGAAAATTGTTACCCATGGAGATCGGTTGGATGACCTCCCCACACTTAGAAATTTGCATCGTCCTCGGTGCATGCAAAGAAGAGCAATGTGGATGGGTTGCTACAATTGATGAGTTTTTTCAAAGGGTTGTGCGGGTGAACTTGTCTGTTGCCCCATCTGGAAGCCTTTTCAATCCTTTCCTTCTTGGTGGCCAACCTAAAAGGAAAGAGAAAGAAGGATAATTAAGCCTACATCAAAGATATCAAAGCAAGTAGAACATAGGCGGGGGCTAATGCCAAATAAGAGTAAGGTTCTTGAATACATGGTAGCTACAATATGTTAGTGAGAAAGCAATTTAAGCAAAGACATATTAACTAATACTTGATGCAAGAACAAGTTAAAGCATGGGTACATGACATGAAGAGCATGTTGCATCAAGCTTAATCAACAATTGACACAAACAAGATTAGTGATAAGCATGAGAGCATTTGGTCCCATCCTAACTTAATGATGATGAGGTACAAAAACAAGGGATCATGAGTCAGGACGGACTAAAACACTAATTTTGTGTGTAGAGCAAATATTACAATTAATGCCAAACAAGTCACAAAGCACCAAGATTAACCAAGAAATTCTCAACAATTGAATATAAGAATCCAACACCATTATTAAAATAAGAAACTTTGAAAAGAAAATAAGAACAAGTTATAAAAACAAAATTAAAATGCAATGAATGATAATATGCAAATGCAACATATAAAAAAAGGTGAAAATAAGAAAAATAAGGAGTGAAAATTTTGAAAAGAAAATAAGAAAGGAAGAAAGAAGAAGAAAGAAAGAGGAAGAAACTAGAAGGAAAAGAAGAGAAGAAGGTAGAAAGAAAACAGGGCAGAACAGGGGAAAAACAGGTGCGGAGGGCGACGCGTACGCGCACAGCACGCGTGCGCGTGGGTGGGTAGGCGGGACAAGCGACGCGTACGCGCAAAGCACGCGTGCGCAGGGGTGTGAAGATGGCGACCGACGCGTACGTGTCATGCACGCTTGCACGTGCGTCTCGAACACGGTGTAGGCACAACCTTGGCACAACTCTCTAGTTTTTGTACCAGGAGTGCGATATGCACCACCGGCACGCGCGCGTGCACAGCACGCTTGCGCGCGGATGCCCATTTTTTTTTAAGAAGCATAAAAACAGAATTTAACACTCTCTTAACCCATAAACATTCTAAAGCAACCACAAATCAAATTTAACAACAAATCTTTTTAGTTTTTGAAAAATTTTCAAACATACTAAAAACAAAACCTTATACTACAAGTAAAATGTAATTCAACAATAACTAGACTAATCAAAACAAACTAAGAAGCAACCAATCAATCAAAGCAAAATGTATAAGAGTATAGAAAATAACAAAAACCACCTACAATGGCAACTCCAATCACTTATTAACCAAATCTAAAAGAGAGTGAAAAGAGTTTACCATGGTGGGTGTCTCCCACCTAGCACTTTTAGTTTAAGTCCTTAAGTTGGACATTTGGGAAGCTCCTTGTCATGATGGCTTATGCTTGAACTCATCTTGGAACTTCCACCAATGCTTGGACTTCAAGTAAGCTCCAAAATTCAAAATCAATGGCACCAAGCTTTGATGAAGTTCCACACAAGCTAAGGGCTTCCAAAATTGGTCTTCATATATTCCCGGATCCCAAATCTTGTTTCTACACCCATCTTCAAGTTGATCATCACAATTCCAATTGGGTGAGAAGTGATCCGAATTCTCAAGTAAACACCAAAGCATCTTCCTAGACCCCTTTAGTTGAGAACTATACCAATCATTGCACTTAGACTTTGAGTTTCCAACCATTAGGAACCTTGATTGGCATTTCCACCCACTAGTAAATTCTCTTTTGCTCTTAACCCCACAAAGAGCTCTAAGTTGCCCATCCGTCTCAAGCAAACCATACTCAAGTGGGAAAGTAAAGATTAGAGATAAGGATTTTACCCACTTGAATGTTATGTTGGATGGTGACTTAGGAAGGGACATCTCCAATGGTCTTGTAAGTTCCATTCCCTTGTGCTTTTCTTTGACTACTTCCACCTCTTGGCAAGCTTTTTCAACTTCAATTCCTTGCCCACCAACTTCTTCCACACATTCTTCATTGGTGGAGCTTGCCTCTTGATCATCCTCTTCCAATCTTTCATCATTCATACTATGCCTTGGAGGTTGCGCATTATCCTCCTCAACACCAAATTCAAACTCATTGGAAGAAGGTTCAACAACTTCCACAAAATCATCAACAATGTCACTTGGTGTGGAAGTGCTCTCAAGTTTGAAATCCACCTCTTGCTCAACTTCGCCTAGCTCTTCAACCACTTCTTCTTCTTCTTCAACAATCTCTTCCTCCTCCACTTGTTGCAA
This sequence comes from Arachis hypogaea, assembly GCF_003086295.3. Lineage (NCBI taxonomy): Eukaryota > Viridiplantae > Streptophyta > Magnoliopsida > Fabales > Fabaceae > Arachis > Arachis hypogaea. The sequence continues at coordinate 66,818,344 of NC_092052.1, read as the reverse complement.
GACATACCTCATCTCCTTGTCCTCATGTTGAGATTCTAAAATCTCCTTCATGCTCCTTTCTTCGGTTGATTTCTCACATTCATCCGTGGAGATGCTTTGCTTGTTGCATGAGTCCCATGAGTCCATGTTGGCTTTAATTTTGGCAAGGTTAGCCTCGATAGCTTCATCATTCTTTTGGGCTTCCTCTTGCTCCTTTTGACGGATTATTGCTTGAAGCCGATCCATTGCTTCCTTGAGATGATCCATTGGCTCTTGGATGGATGTGTATGGGTGTTCTTCCATGGAGGGTTGTGGTTGAAAGGGAAATTCATTATGTGGTTGAAAGTTATCATACATGGGAGGTGATTTATCTTGGTGATAATATGGAGGTGGTGGTTCTTGAGGGTATTGGTGGTGGAATTGGGGTGGTTCTTCATATGGTTCATATGGTTCACAAGGTGGTTGGTATGGTGGATATGGGTTGGGGTCATATGGGGGTGTTTGGTGAAAAGGGGCTTGTGAGTAAGGTGGTGCAAAATTATGTTGAGGAGGTGGTTCATAGGCATATGGTGGTGGTTGTTGACAATCACAATAAGGGTCACCATATCCATTAGATTGATATGCCTTAGGATGAGAGTTATACCCATAAGAATCCGGAGGTTGTTGTTGCCAAGAAGGTTGATCAATCCCTTGAGGATCCTCCCATCTTTGATTGTTCCATCCTTGATGCATATTGTCATTATAGTTTACATTCCCTACAACATAATTTGAGCCAAACTCATAACCAAAGGGGTGAGAATTCATAGTAACAAATAAAAGCAAAAGCTAACAAAAATAAGCAACAAAGTTCTAAAGCTAACAAAAACTAACAAATAAGAAAAAGGCAAACATATTCACAAAATTCACAATAGCCAATAATATAACACCATTGCAACTTCCCAGCAACGGCACCATTTTGATAGATGAGTTTTGCTTGATGGTCTATAATTTTCTTCCTAAAGAAAAGAAATTACTTCGTTGTGAGCATAGCTCCAAACCAACAAACAATTCTCACATAAAAAATTTGGTTGTCACAAATAACAAACCCCGAATAAGAATTAACCGAACTATTTGAACTCCGGGTCATCTCACAAGGAATTACAATGAAATGCTCAATTATTGGCTATAAAGGGGGTAAGGGGGTTGGTTTTTATGATTGACAAGAAAATAAATGGCAAAAAAGTAAAATAACAAGAACTAATAAAATAAAGGAAAAATACTCTTGGCTAGACATAGGTAATTGAGATCACCATCCTTGTCTACAAACCATATATTGACAATTATGAGAGGCCAAGCTCATTAAGTCTACTTCCAAAAGTCTTAAGTACGTAATATCTACTCCTAGACTTGAAGTACGTCAAATAGCTTTGATCACATCAACCCAAAAGTCCCTATCTACCTACTAATTAGATTAGTAGTAGGTTGGTGTCAATGAGTATCAAATTGATCACCAAGGGTTTTCAAATCACCAAATCATTGAGACCCAATGACTCAAAGTCACTCAATTCCCTTAGCCTAGGCTAAGAGTAAAGAAAACTACTCAAAAACTAAAGGAAACATTCTATCAAATACCTAGTGTGCAATAAAAGTAAACATCATAAAATGCAAGAATTAAAGGAAACCCATAACTAACACAAGCAAGAAATCAACAATAGCAATCAAGATCAACATAAAAGAGACATGGAAACATAAAATTGCATTAAAAGAAATCAAGATTCAACAATTGTTCATTAACACAAAAGAGAGCAAAATAAGAGATTAACAAGAGAAACTAGAAGAACAAAGACAATAGAACACTAAAATGTAAAGAGAATTGTCATCAAAACAAGAATTAAAAGAGAAAATTTGAGAGTGATTAACATAACTCTACCCTAATTTCTATCCAAAATCTAGTGAGAGGAGAGAGCCTCTCTCTCTAGAATTCTACCCTAAAACATGATAAAAACTAAAACTATGACTACTTGGTTCATTCCCCCTTCAATCCTTGGGTTCAATAGCATCAGAAATGAGTTGGATTGGGCCCAAAATGAACTACAAATCGTTGGCCATGATTTCACTTTTAATGGGCCATGTGCAGCATCGGCGCGCACGCGTACATGGCACGTGCGCGCCCCTAAACGCGAAATAACATATGACAAATTTTATATCATTTTGAAGCCCCAGATGTTAGCTTTCCAACGCAACTAGAACCGTTTCATTTGGAGCTTTGTAGCTCAAGTTATGGTCGTTTGAGTGCAAAGAGGTCAGACTTGATAGCTTTACGGTTCCTTCATTTTTTCATGAGTTCTCCCACTTTGCATGCTTTTCTCCTCACTTCTTCCATCCAATACTTGCCTTATGAACCTGAAATTACTCAACAAACATATCAAGGCATCAAATAGAATTAAAGTGAATTAAAATCACCAATTTTAGGGCCTAAAAAATATGTTTTCACATTTAAGCACAAATCAAGGGAGAATTGCAAAACCATGCTATTTCATTGAATAAATGTGAGGAAAGGTGATAAAATGTCCCAAAATAAGCACAAGATAAACCACGAAATTGGGGTTTATCAACTACCCATTCTTCACTTTTTAACATACTCATGCATTTTCTTTTCATTTCACAACACTTATGCATTGATCCTTATTGAGCTTTGCTTTGGGGCATTTTGTCCCCTTTTTATTACTTTCTTTTTTTCTTTGTTTCTTTCTTTTTCTATTTTTTTCTTTTCTTTTCTATACTTTTCTTTGTTTCTTTTTTTTCTTTTTTTTCCTTTTATTTTTCTCATTTTATTTTATTTCAAACAATATATAAGAACATCAATGCATAAGGTCTATATGTTTAATCAATACATGAGCATGTACCCAATTCCCAAATATTTACAACAAAAATACAAAACTACCCTTTTATTCACCCAATGTCCCAAGGTTCTCACACTTGAATGATACACGCACACTAGCCTAAGCCAATCAAAGATCCAAATAGAGGACTTTTATTATTTTTCGCTTTAGGGCTTGTAATGTGCTAAATTAAAGAACAAGTGGGTTAATCGTAGGCTCAAAGTTGCTAACAAAGGAAGATAAAAGGTAAGGCTATTTGGGTAAGTGAGCTAAATGAAATGATGACCTCAATCATATAAATACATGAATACACAAAATAATGGACATAAAGAATCAAACAAATCAAATATTACAATCATAGAAACAGAATAATACACACAAGAAGGGAAAATAAGTGGTTATAAGATGTAACCACACCATTAGGCTCAAATCTCACTTGTTTGTGTTCTTAGCTCAAATCTCAAGCAAGTCCTATGAAAAGTTTTCAATCAAATTAATTGAGGTGCCCTAAAACAGTTTGTTGGAAAAGAAATCACCACCTTAACCAAGTAGTCCTAACATAAAAGGGAAGTGGTAAAATATGTACAAATTCTAACTAACATTCAACCTATCATGCAATGCAATAACTAGCTAACATTGGTATTGAAAAAGAAATTTACCCACAGAGATCGGTCGGACGACCTCCCCACACTTGAAGATTGCACCGTCCTCGGTGCATGCAAAGAAGAGCAAGGTGGACGGGTTGCTACAATTGATGAGTTTCGTCAAACGGTTGTGCGGATGACTTGTTTGTTGCCCCATTTAAAAGCTTTTCCTTTTTCTTCCTTCTTGGTGGCCGACCTAAAAGGAAAGAAAAAGAAAGAAAATTAAGCCTACAACAAAGGTATTAAAGCAAATAGAACATAGGCGGGGGCTAATGCCAAACAAGGGTACGGTCCTCACTACATGTTAGCTATGCATGTAAGTGAGAAAGCAATATAGGCAAAGGGCATATCAACTAATACTTGATGCAAGAGCAAAATCAAAGCTTAAAGGGCACTCAAAAGCATCAAGTTTGAACAAGAAAGAGTGGGTCATGAAAAACAATATGAGGTCATATCAATGCATAAAGACACAAGTGTCATAAAAGATTGAATCATTGATTTAAAAGTTTCATCACCCATCAATATCAAACAAGTCAAGATGCACCAAAGCAATGCAAGAATGCTCAACAATTGAGTAAGAGAATTCAACACCATTATCAAAATAAGAAACTCGAAAAAAATAAAGGAAAAACAAGCTATAAAAACAAAATGAAAATGTAAAGAATAAAAGTATGCGAATGCAATAGACAAAAGAAAATGGAAGATGAGAAAAAAAAAACTCTTTTTTTTACCGGCGCGGACGCGTCATGCACGCTTACGCGCCGATGTGCATTTTGGCCGAAGGGTGTGTACGCACCAGGTGCGCGCACGCGTGGGTGAAGTTGGGCCAAAGGCATAGTGCTGGCCCGGAGTTAGCACAACTCTCGGGTCATATGTATGGCAACTGCGTCAGCGGATCGGCATGCACGCAGCATGTGCGCGGGCGCGCGCATTGCAAAATATGTATAGCGACGCATATGCGCGCAGTGCGCGTACGCGCGCTTTGCGCGATGAAGGTCATGGGCGCGTATGCGCGAGGTGTGCACACTAGCGTTGTGCCAGGGGCCTAGCGTTGGCCCAAAATTGGCACAACTCTCTGAAAAATGACCTAGGAGTTGCGAGCGGCCTATGGGCGCGTACGCGCCTAGTGCGCGCACGCCCCCCCCCCCCTTTTTTATTCAGAAATACGAAAAATAGCCTAAAAATCCCCCTAACACTACCTACAGCTCAAAGATCAACTACGAATGCAAAATTAAAAAAAAAATCTTTTTGGTTGTTGAAGAGTTTCAAATATAAACAAGGGAAACTTGTTTCACAAGCAACCAACAACTAAGTTGTTAAGACAACTATATGAAGAGGAAAGACTACCTATAATGGCAACTCAAATCACTTATTAATCAAAGCTACAAGGGGGTGGAAAGAGTTTGCCATGGTGGGGTGTCTCCCACCTAGCACTTTTATTTAAAGTCCTTAAGTTGGACATTTGGTGGAGTCCTTGCTAGGGTGGCTTATGCTTGAACTCTTTCTTAAATCTCCACCAATGTTTGCACTTCCAATAGACTCCGGGATCCCAAATTAAGTGTATAAGGCCTTCAAGGAGGCTTAGGCAAGTGACAAGGCCCCAAAGTTGATGGTTGTCTATGTATATTTCGGGGTCCCATACTTTGTTTGTCAACCCCCTTTCTTCTTTATCTTCATGCTTCCAATAGGGTGACAAACTTATTGAATTCTCTTTGTGACTCCTAGTCATCATCCTAATTCCATTGACTTGAGTACCACTCCACCTTTGAATCCTAAAATTTGAGTTTCTACCCAGTATGTAACTTGATTCTTGTTGCCAACTAACATCCAACTCTTTTCTACTTTCTAACCCACAAATAGTTCTAAGTTGACCATCCGTTTCTAACAATGCATATTGATATGGGCCAAGGAACTTAAAAGATGAGATGATTACCCACTCAATTTGTGATTTGGATGGTGGCTTAGCAAGGAAGATATCCAATGGTCTTGATATTGTAGGCTCCCTTTTCTTTGGCTCCTCCTTGATAATTTTCATCTTTTGACAACTTTCTTCAAATCCTTCTTGGTTGCTAACTTCTTGCAACTCTTCCTTATGTCATATGTTGGAGGTTGCGCACCCTCCTCAACATCGGGTTCACATCTCATGGAAGAAGCTTCAACAAGATCATCATTGTCGCTCGGTGTAGAGTTGTCTTCAATGATGGAGTTTTCTTCTTGTTCAACCTCCCCTAGGTCTTCTTCCACTTCTTCTCTTTCAACAATCTCCCTCTCTTCCATTTGTTGCAAAACACACTCCATTTCCTTGTTCTCAACTTGAGACTCTAAAATCTCCCTCATACTTTCCTCTTCGGTTGCTTTTCCACAATCATCCGTGAACATATTTTGCTTGTGGCATGAATCTCATGAGTCCAACTTTTGACGGATGGTTGCTTGAAGCCGATCCATTGCTTCCTTGAGATGATCCTTTGACTCTTGTTCCTCTTTACTAACATAAGTAGGATCATATGGCTCTTGGATTGATGGACATGGATATTCTTCCATGGAAGGTTGTGATGGAAAGGAAAATTTATCATGTGGTTGGAAAGGAGGTTCATCAAAGCTTGGAGGTTGGAAGGTGTTTTGGTTGTTGGTAGAAGGTGAAATTATATGGGACATGAGTTCTTGGAGGGTAGAGGTGAAACTAGTGAGTGCGGTTTGGAGCTCTTCTTGCTCTTGAGGAATGATACCAAGTGTATCATCCATGGGAACTTGGTTTGGAGGGTAAAGATGTTAGAGTGGTGGTGATTCAATGGTTGCTTGCTCATAATTATCACAAGGATAGGCATAGGGAGAGTATGGATTAGAATTGTATGGAGGCAATTGGTGGAAATAGGATGTGGATTGAGAATATGGTGGTTGGAATGATGGTGTTTGAGGACTATGTTGAGAGTGTGGTGCATGGAATGATGGTGATTGAGTGGAATAATCACGATAAGAACAATCATATCCATTGGAATGATATGCATTATAGGAGGGATTACCATCATAGTAGCTTGCATGAGGAGGTTGCCATGGTGATTGCTCATATGGATGTGGCTCCCTTCTCAAGTATTCATCTCTCCCATAATGTGAGCCATCATTCAAGTTTTCATCACCTACAAAACATAATCATAACCATTTTGATGAGAGGATTCTTGTGCGGTTTAGAGTTCTGATGAGCGGATATTTTATACGCCTTTTGGGGTTAATTTCATATAGTTTTTAGTATATTCTAGTTAGTTTTTAGTTTATTTCCATTAGATTTTAGGAAAAATTCATATTTCTGGACTTTACTATGAGTTGTGTATTTTTCTGTAATTTCAGGTATTTTTCTGGTTGAAATTGAGGGAGCTGAGCAAAAATCTGATTCAGGCTGAAAAAGGACTGCTGATGCTGTTGGATTCTGACCTCCCTGCACTCAAAGTGGATTTTCTGGAGCTACAAAACTCGAAATGGCGCGCTTCTAATTGCGTTAGAAAGTAGACATCCAGGGCTTTCCAGAAATATATAATAGTTCATACTTTGCTCAAGGATAGATGACGTAAACTGGCGTTCAACACCAGTTCTCTGCCCAATTCTGGCGTCCAGCGCCAGAAAAGGATTAAAAGTTGGAGTTCAATGCCAGAAATGGATCCAAACCTGGCGTTGAATGCCCAAAACAGCCTTATGCACGTGAATTATTCAAGTCTCAGCCCCAGCACACACCAAGTGGGCCCCAGAAGTGGATCTCTGCACCATCTGTCATAGTCTACTCACTTTTTGTAAACCTAGGCTACTAGTTTAGTATTTAAACAACTTTTAGAGACTTATTTTATATCTCATGACATTTCAGATCTAAACTTTATACTCTTTGACGGCATGAGTCTCTAAACTCCATTGTTGGGGGTGAGGAGCTCTGCTGTGTCTCAATGAATTAATGCAAGTATTTCTGTTTTCTATTCAAACATGCGTGTTCCTATCTAAGATATCCATTCGCGCCTAACTATGGAGAAGGTGATGATTAGTGACACTCATCACCTTCCTCAACCTATGAATGTGTGTCTGACAATCACCTCCGTTCTACATCAGATTGAATGAATATCTCTTAGATTCCCTAATCAAAATCTCCATGGTATAAGCTAGATTGATGGCGGCATTCATGAGAATCCGGAAAGTCTAAACCTTGTCTGTGGTATTCCGAGTAGGATTCAGGGATTGAATGACTGTGACGAGCTTCAAACTCGCAAGTGCTGGGCGTAGTGACAGACGCAAAAGGAGGGTGAATCCTATTCCAGTATGATCGGGAACCTCAGATGATTAGCCGTGCTGTGACAGAGCATTTGGACCATTTTCACAAGAGGAGGGGATGTAACCATTGACAACGGTGATGCCCCAACACACAGCTTGCCATAGAAGGACGTGCGTGCGTGAATCAGAGGACAAAGGAAAGCAGAGATTCAGAAGACAAAGCATCTCCAAAACTCCAACATATTCTCCATTACTGCATAACAAGTAACCTTTAACCCATGCTCTCTTGTTTATTCGCAATTCAACTGATAAATATAATTGACTTCCTGACTAAGAATTGCAAGATAACCATAGATTGCTTCAAACCAACAATCTCTGTGGGATTCGACCCTTACTCATGTAAGGTATTACTTGGACGACCCAGTGCACTTGCTGGTTAGTAGTACGAGTTGTGAAAAGTATGATTCACAATTCGTGCACCAAGTTTTTGGCGCCGTTGCCGGGGATTGTTCGTGTTTGGACAACTAATGGTTTATTTTGTTGCTTAGATTAGGAAAAATTTCCCTTTTTAGTTTAGAGTCTCTTATTATTGTCGTGTTAAAATTTTAGAATCCTTATTTTCTTTTTTAAAATCTTTTTCAAAAATAATTTTTCTATTAAATCCTGTGCCAAACTTTAAGTTTGGTGTTTTCTTGTTGATTTTTCTATGTTTTTCGAAAATTTTAGTTTGGTTTTCTAAAAATTTTAAGTTTGGTGTTCTTCCTTCATGTTCTTGTGTTCTTGTGAGTCTTCAAAGTGTTCTTGAGTTTTCCTTGTGTCTTGATCTTAAAATTTTTAAGTTTGGTGTTCCTTGGTATTTTCCCTCCAAAATTTTCAAAAACTAGGAGCATTAGATCTAAAAATTTTAAATCTTGTGCTATTTTGTTGTTTTTCTCTTTCCTCACTAAATTCAAAAATATCTTTTCTCTCTATTTCTAAAACAAAGTTTCGAAATTTATCTCTAAAATTTCAGATTTTTTTTCAAAATTTAAAATCTTTTCCAAATCATATCTTTTTCAAAATAATATTTTCTAACCACTTCCTCTCTCCTCAATTTTTCGAAAATATTCACCATTTTTATTTATCTTAATCTTATTTTCAAAAAAAATAAATAAATAAAAATATTTTCCCTATTTTACATCATCTCCCTTTCTCCATCATGGACCTAAGAGGAAATGAACAGTCCAGGAGGACTCTGGGGTCATATTCTAACCCCTCTACTGCTTCATATGGGAGTAGCATCTGCATACCCTCCATTGGAGTCAGTAGCTTTGAGTTGAATCCTCAGCTCATTATCATGGTGCAGCAAAGTTGCCAGTATTCTGGTCTTCCACAGGAAGAACCTACAGAGTTTCTGGCACAGTTTCTACAGATTGCTGACACAGTACATGATAAAGAAATAGATCAGGATGTCTACAGACTATTACTGTTTTCATTTGCTGTAAAAGATCAAGCTAAGAGGTGGTTGAATAACCAACCTAAGGCCAGCATAAGGACATGGAAACAGCTAACAGAAAAATTCCTGAATCAATACTTTCCCCCAAAACGGATGACACAGCTAAGGTTGGACATCCAAGGCTTCAAACAAGGAGATAATGAATCTCTTTATGATGCCTGCGAGAGATACAGAGAGATGCTATGAAAATGCCCCTCTGAAATGTTTTTAAAGTGGGTTCAGTTAGACATCTTCTATTATGGGCTTGCAGAAGGAGCTCAGATGTCTTTGGATTACTCAGCTGGTGGATCTATCCACATGAGAAAGACAATTGAAGAAGCTCAAGAGCTCATTGATACAGTTGCTAGGAATCAGCATCTGTACCTAAGCAGTGACCCTTCCATGAAAGAAGAGGTTAAAACAGCAACTGCTGAACTCAGTCCTGTAAAACAAGCTGCTGAATTCAATCAGCAATTGGACTTTCTAACAAAGCAGTTAGCCGAATTCAAAGATAGACTACAAGAGACAAGGATGGCTAATATACATATGGACGAACAGTTTAAGCAAACAAAGCAGCAGCTGTCAAGGCAAATAACAGAAGAATGCCAAGCAGTTCAACTAAGAAGTGGGAAAACATTAAATACCCCACCTCAAGGCAGCAAAAAGCTAAGAAATGAGCAAACCACCCAAAATTCACCTGAGGACAGTAGGAGCCCAGGGAAAAGTAATTCTGGAACTAAAACGCCAGAAATTTGGTGGAAGGCTAGCGCTGAACGCCCAGACCATGCTCAGGACTGGCGTTCAACGCCAGAAACAAGGCAGGACTGGCGTTCAACGCCAGAAATAGGCAAGGATCTGGCGTTGAATGCCCAAAATGGGCAAGATCTGGCGCTGAACGCCCAAAATGGGCATAGTTCTGGCGTTCAGACACCAGGAACAGACAAGGAGTTGGCATCTAACGTCACTCCAGTCTCTAACTCTGGCACTCAATTGCCAGTGAGGGATCAGACACACACAAATGCTGAAAGCAACCCCTCTAAAAAGGCTTCTTCAACCACTTCTGTAGGAAATAAACCTGCAGCAACTAAGGTTGAAGAATATAAAGCCAAGATACCTTATCCTCAAAAACTCCGGAAAGAGGAGCAGGATAAGCAATTTGCTCGCTTTGCAGATTATCTCAGGACTCTTGAAATAAAGATTCCATTTGCAGAAGCACTTGAGCAAATACCTTCTTATGCCAAGTTCATGAAAGAGATCTTGAGTCATAAAAAGGATTGGAGAGAAACAGAAAGAGTTCTCCTCACTGAAGAATGCAGTGCAGTCATTCTGAAAAGCTTTCTTGAGAAGCTCAAAGACCCTGGGAGTTTTCTGATACCATGCATATTAGAAGGTCAATGCACCAAGACAGCTTTATGCGATCTTGGGGCAAGCATCAACCTAATACCTGCATCCACTATCAGAAAGCTTGGCTTAACTGAAGAAGTTAAACCAACCCGGATATGTCTCCAACTTGCTGATGGCTCCACTAAATACCCATCAGGCGTGATTGAAGACATGATTGTCAGAGTTAGGCCATTCGCCTTTCCCACTGACTTTGTTGTGCTGGAAATAGAGGAGCACATGAGTGCTACTCTCATTCTAGGAAGACCCTTCCTAGCAACTGGACGATCCCTCATTGACGTCCAACAGGGGGAAATAACCCTGAGAGTCAATGATGATGAGTTTAAGTTGAACGCTGTCAAAGCCATGCAGCATCCTGACACATTAAAAGACTGCATGAAAGTTCATCTTATTGACTCTTTGGTAGAAGAGATCAACATGGCTGAGAGTCTCGAATCAGAGTTGGAAAACATCTTTAAAGATGCTCAGCCTGATTTAGAAGAGTCAGAGGACATGAAAGAGCCTCTGAAAATTCTTCTGGAAGAAGAAAAACCTCCTAAACCCGAGCTCAAGCCATTACCACCATCCTTGAAATATGCATTTCTGGGAGAAGGTGACACTTTTCCAGTGATCATAAGCTCTGCCTTAAATTCACAGGAAGAAGAAGCACTTATTCAAGTGCTAAGGACACACAAGACAGCTCTTGGGTGATCCATAGGTGACCTTAAGGGCATAAGCCCAGCTAGATGCATGCACAAAATCTTATTGGAGGATAACGCTAAACCAGTAGTTCAACCACAGAGGCGGCTAAATCCAGCCATGAAAGAAGTGGTGCAGAAAGAGGTCACCAAACTACTAGAGGCTGGGATTATTTATCCTATTTCTGATAGCCCCTGGGTGAGCCCTGTCCAAGTTGTCCCAAAAAAGGGATGCATGACAGTGATTTATAATGAAAAAAATGAACTGGTTCCTACAAGAACAGTTACAGGGTGGCGCATGTGTATTGACTATAGAAGGCTCAATACAGCCACCAGAAAGGATCATTTTCCTTACCATTCATAGACCAGATGCTAGAAAGACTAGCAGGTCATGACTATTACTGCTTTTTGGACGGCTACTCAGGCTATAACCAGATTGCAGTAGATCCTCAGGATCAAGAGAAAACAGCATTCACATGTCCATCTGGAGTGTTTGCTTATAGAAGGATGCCATTTGGGCTGTGTAATGCGCCTGCAACCTTCCAGAGATGCATGCTCTCTATTTTCTCTGATATGGTGGAAAATTTTCTGGAAGTCTTCATGGATGACTTCTCAGTATATGGAGACTCATTCAGCTCCTGTCTTGATCACCTGAAACTTATTCTAAAAAGATGCTAAGAGACCAACCTAGTTTTAAACTGGGAAAAATGTCACTTCATGGTGACTGAAGGGATTGTTCTTGGGCATAAAATCTCAAACAAGGGAATAGAGGTGGATCAAGCAAAAATAGAGGTAATTGAAAAATTACCACCACCTGCCAATGTTAAGGCAATCAGAAGCTTTCTGGGGCATGCAGGATTCTATAGGAGGTTTATAAAGGATTTTTCAAAAATCGCAAAACCTCTAAGCAATCTGCTAGCTGCTGACACGCCATTTGTGTTTGACACAGAGTGCCTACAGGAGTTTGAAACGCTGAAAGCTAAGCTGGTCACAGCACCAGTTATTTCTGCACCAGACTGGACATTACCATTTGAGCTAATGTGTGATGCCAGTGATCACGCCATTGGTGCAGTGTTGGGACAGAGGCATGACAAGCTTTAGCACGTCATTTATTACGCTAGTCGCATTCTAAATGATGCCCAGAAAAATTACACAACCACGGAAAAAGAATTACTTGCAGTGGTTTACGCCATTGACAAGTTCAGATCATACTTAGTAGGATCAAAAGTGATTGTGTATACTGATCATGCTGCTCTTAAATATCTACTCACAAAGCAGGATTCAAAACCCAGGCTCATCAGATGGGTGTTGCTTTTGCAAGAGTTTGATATAGAAATAAGAGACAGAAAAGGGACAGAGAACCAAGTGGCTGATCATCTGTCCCAGATAGAGCCAGTAGAAGGGACGCCCCTCCCCTCTCTTGAGATCTCTGAGACTTTTCCGGATGAGCATTTATTTGCCATTCAGGAAACACCATGGTTTGCCGATATTGCAAACTATAAAGCTGCAAGGTTCATACCCAAGGAATACAACAGGATACAAAAGAAAAAATTAATTACTGATGCAAAGTACTACTTGTGGGATGAACCTTATCTCTTTAAGAGATGTGCAGACGGAATAATTCGTAGGTGTGTGCCTAGAGAAGAAGCACAGAGGATCCTGTGGCATTGTCACGGATCTCAATATGGAGGCCATTTCGGAGGTGAGCGAACAGCCACCAAGGTCCTCCAATGTGGCTGCTATTGGCCCACACTCTATAAAGATTCCCGAGAGTTTGTACGTAACTGTGACAGTTGCCAAAGAGCTGGTAATCTGCCTCATGGTTACGCCATGCCTCAACAAGGAATCTTGGAAATTGAGTTGTTTGACGTATGGGGAATTGACTTCATGGGACCTTTCCCACCATCATACTCAAACACTTATATTCTGGTGGCAGTTGACTATGTATCCAAATGGGTTAAGGCCATGGCCACACCCACCAATGATACTAAAACAGTGCTGAAATTCCTCCAGAAACATATCTTTAGCAGGTTTGGTGTCCCTAGAGTACTCATCAGTGATGGGGGCACTCACTTCTGCAATAAACAGCTTTACTCTGCCATGGTTCGGTATGGAATTCGCCATAAGGTGGCTACTCCATATCATCCACAAACTAATGGGTAAGCTGAAGTCTCTAACAGAGAATTAAAGAGAATCCTAGAATGGACAGTAAGTACCCATAGAAAGGATTGGGCACGGAGCTTCGATGATGCTCTGTGGGCTTACAGAACAGCATTCAAGACCCCTATAGGGACCTCTCCATACCAACTTGTATATGGTAAGGCATGTCACCTGCCCGTGGAACTGGAACATAAAGCCTACAGGGCAACCAGATTCCTAAACTTTGATGCCAAATTAGCAGGAGAAAAAAGATTGCTCCAGCTAAATGAGCTAGAGGAATTCAGATTCACAGCTTTCGAAAATGCCAAGCTTTATAAAGAGAAATAAAAAAAGTGGCATGACAGAAAGCTGTTGTGATGAGCGGATAATTTATACGCTTTTTGGCATTATTTTTAGTATGTTTTTAGTAGGATCTAGTTACTTTTAGGGATATTTTCATTAGTTTTTATGTTAAATTCACAATTCTGGACTTTACTATGAGTTTGTGTGTGTTTCTGGCTGAAATTGAGGGACTTGAGCAAAAATCAGATTCAGAGGTTGAAGAAGGACTGCTGATGCTGTTGGATTCTGACCTCCCTACACTCAAAGTGGATTTTCTGGAGTTACAGAACTTGAAATGGCGCAATTTCAATTGCGTTGGAAAGTATACATCCAGGGCTTTCCAGCAATATATAATAGTCCATACTTTGGCCAAGAATAGACGACGCAAACTGGCGTTCAACGCCAGCTCTCTGCCCAATTCTGGAGTTCAGCGCCAGAAAGGGATCAAAAACCAGAGTTGAACGCCAGAAATGGATCAAAACCTGGCGTTCAACTCCACAAATGGCCTCTGCACGTGGAAAGTTAAAGCTCAGCCCAAGCACACACCAAGTGGGCCTCGGAAGTGGATTTATGCATCAATTACTTACTTCTGTAAACCCTAGTAGCTAGTTTACTATAAATAGGACCTTTTACTATTGTATTAGACATCATCTTTTGATCCTGGATCGTATTTTGATCCTGTGATCACGTTTTGGGGGCTGGCCATCTTGGCCATGCCTGGACCTTTCACTTATGTATTTTCAACAGTAGAGTTTCTACACTCCATAGATTAAGGTGTGGAGCTCTGCTGTTCCTCAAAGATTAATGCAAAGTACTACTGTTTTCTATTCAATTCATCTTATTTCGCTTCTAAGATATTCATTCGCTCTTCAACCTGAATGTGATGAACGTGACAATCATCATCATTCCCTATGAACGCGTGCCTGACAACCACTTCCGTTCTACCTTCGACTGAATGAGTATCTCTTAGATCTCTTAATCAGAATCTTCGTGGTGTAAGCTAGAATGATGGCGGCATTCAAGAGAATCCGGAAAGTCTAAACCTTGTCTGTGGTATTCCGAGTAGGATTCAATGATTGAATGACTGTGACGAGCTTCAAACTCGCGATTGCTAGGCGTAGTGACAGAACGCAAAAGGATAGTATATCCTATTCCAGCATGATCGAGAACCGACAGATGAATAGCCGTGCCGTGACAGGGTGCGTTGACCATTTTCACTGAGAGGATAGGATGTAAACCATTGACAAGGGTGATGCCTCCAGACGATTAGCCGTGCCGTGACAGGGCATTTGGATCATTTTCCCGAGAGAAGACCGAAAGTAGCCATTGACAATGGTGATGCATTACATAAAGCCAGCCATGGAAAGGAGTAAGACTGATTGGATGAAGACAGCAGGAAAGCATAGGTTCAGAGGAACGACTGCATCTCCATACGCTTATCTGAAATTCTCACTAATGAATTACATAAGTATTTCTATCCTTTATTATTTATCTTTTAATTATCTAATCCAATCACATTTGACCCTACCTGACTGAGATTTACAAGATGACCATAGCTTGCTTCAAGCCAACAATCTCCGTGGGATTCGACCCTTACTCACGTAAGGTATTACTTGGACGACCCAGTGCACTTGCTGGTTAGTTGTGCGAAGTTGTGAACCATGGTATTGGCATCATGTTTTTGGTGCCATTACCAGGGAAAGAAAGAGCAATGAATTTTACATAATCAAAGTGTAATCACAATTTCTGCGCACCAAGTTTTTGGCGCCGTTGCCGGGGATTGTTCGAGTTTGGACAACTGACGGTTCATCTTGTTGCTCAGATTAGGTAATTTTCTTTTAGTTTTAATTTCAAAAATTTTTCAAAAACCTTTCAAAATTTTCTCCTTTGTTTTCGAAAAAAAAAAATAAAAATATTTTCAAAAATATATTTTTCTTCAGAATTTTTAAAGAATGAATTCTAGTGTTTCATGAAGCATGTGAAGCCTGGCTGGCTGTAAAGCCATGTCTAAATTCTTTTAGACTGAGGCTCCCACTCATAAGTATATGAAGTTGGATGAAATATCAGCTGTTGTATACATGAGAGGTATCTATGTTTGCTGAAGCTTAGCTGGCCATTGGCCATGTCTAGTGTTTTGGACCGGAGCTTTCATTGAAAGCTTGGCTGGCTAGTGAGCCATGTCTAATTCCTGGACTGAAGCTTTAGACTAACATGGCAAGATTCCTGGAATTCATATTGAAAATTTTGGAATCCTTATTTTTTCTTTTACAAATAATTTTCGAAAAAAAAAATCCAAAAAAAATTAGAAAATCATAAAAATCAAAAATATTTTTCTGTTTCTTGTTTGAGTCTTGAGTCATGTTATAAGTTTGGTGTCAATTGCATGTGCATCTTGCATTTTTCGAAAATTCATGCATTTATAGTGTTCTTTATGATCTTCAAGTTGTTCTTGGTAAGTCTTCTTGTTTGATCATTGCATTTGCATGTTTTGTGTCTTTTCTTGTTTCTCATATGCATTCTTGAATTCTTAGTGTCTGAGCATTAAAGAATTCTAAGTTTGGTGTCTTGCATGTTTTATTTGCATTAAAAATTTTTCAAAAATATGTTCTTGGTGTTCATCATGATCTTCATAGTGTTCTTGGTGTTCATCTTGACATTCATAGCATTCTTGCATGCATCACATGTTTTGATCTAAAATTCTCATGCATTACATCATTTTCATGTTTCCCTCTCTCATCATTAAAAATTCAAAAAAATAAAAAAAAATATCTTTTCCTTTTTCTCTCTTAAAATTTCGAAAATTTGAGTTGACTTTTTCAAAAATTTTTAAAATCAAGTTGTTTCTTATGAGTCAAATCAAATTTTCAATTTGAAAATCTTATCTTTTTCAAAATCTTTTTTAAAAAAATCAAATCTTTTTCAATTTTCTTAGTTATTTTCGAAAATTCCAAAAATATTTTTCAAAAATCTTTTTCTTATTTTTATATCAAATTTTCGAAAATAACATAATCAATTAATATTTTGATTCAAAAATTTCAAGTTTGTTACTTGCTTGTTAAGAAAGATTCAAACTTTAAGTTCTAGAATCATATCTTGTGGTTTCTTGTGAATCAAGTCATTAATTGAGATTTCAAAAATCAAATCTTTTTCAAAAACTAATTTCTATCATATCTTTTCAAAAATATCTTTTTATCTTACCTTTTTCAAAAATTTGATTTCAAAATATCGTTTCTAACTTCTTATCTTCTTATCTTTTCAAAATTGATTTTCAAATTTGTTTCAACTAACTAACTAACTTTTTGTTTGTTTCTTATCTTTTTCAAAACCACCTAACTAACTCTCTCTAATTTTCGAAAATATCTCCCTCTTTTTCAAAAATTCTTTTTAATTAACTAATTATTTTAAAAACTTTGATTTTAAAAAAAATTCGAAAAATTACTAACCTTTTTCAAAAACCATTTTCGAAAATCACTAACCCTTTTTCAAAAATTATTTTCAAAAATTCCCCTTCTCTCTCATCTCCTTCTATTTATTTATTCTTCTACTCACACAGGGACCTCTATACTGTGGTAAAAAAGATCCCTATTATTATTATTTTTCTGTGCCCTCTTCTTTGTCATATGAGTAGGAGCAAGGACAAGAATATTCTTGTTGAAACAGATCCAGAACCTGAAAGGACTCTGAAGAGAAAATTAAGAGAAGCTAAATTACAACTATCCAGCAAGCACCTGTCAAGAATTTTCGAACAAGAAGAGGAGATGGCAGCCGAAAATAATAATAATGCAAGGAGGATGCTTGGTGACTTTACTGCACCTAATTCCAATTTACATGGAAGAAGCATCTCCATTCCTGCTATTGGAGCAAACAATTTTGAGCTGAAACCTCAGCTAGTTTCTCTGATGCAGCAGAACTGCAAGTTTCATGGACTTCCATCTGAAGATCCTTTTCAGTTCTTAACTGAATTCTTGTAGATCTGTGATGCTGTTAAGACTAATGGAGTAAATCCTGAAGTCTACAGGCTCATGCTTTGCCCTTTTACTGTAAGAGACAGAGCTAGAATATGGTTGGACTCTCAACCCAAAGACAGCCTGAACTCTTGGGATAAGCTGGTCACGGATTTCTTAGCCAAGTTCTTTCCTCCTCAAAAGCTGAGCAAGCTTAGAGTGGATGTTCAAACCTTCAGACAGAAAGAAGGTGAATCCCTCTATGAAGCTTGGGAAAGATACAAACAGCTGACCAAAAAGTGTCCTTCTGACATGCTTTCAGAATGGACCATCCTGGATATATTCTATGATGGTTTATCTGAGTTATCAAAGATGTCATTGGATACTTCTGCAGGTGGATCCATTCACCTAAAGAAAACGCCTGCAGAGGCTCAAGAACTCATTGACATGGTTGCTAATAACCAGTTCATGTACACTTCTGAGAGGAATCCTGTGAGTAATGGGACGCCTATGAAGAAGGGAGTTCTTGAAGTTGATACTCTGAATGCCATATTGGCTCAGAACAAAATATTGACTCAGCAAGTCAATATGATTTCTTAGAGTCTGAATGGAATGCAAGCTGCATCCAACAGTACTCAAGAGGCTTCTTATGCAGAAGAAGCTTATGATCCTGAAAACCCTGCAATAGCAGAGGTGAATTACTTAGGTGAACCTTATGGAAACACCTATAATCCATCATAGAGAAATCATCCAAATTTCTCATGGAAGGATCAAAAGCCTCAACAAGGCTTTAATAATGGTGGAAGAAACAGGTTTAGCAATAGCAAGCCTTTTCCATCATCCACTCAGCAACAGACAGAGAATTCTGAGCAGAATCCATCTAGCTTAGCAAATTTAGTCTCTGATCTATCTAAGGCCACTGTGAGTTTCATGAATGAAACAAGATCTTCCATTAGAAATTTGGAAGCACAAGTGGGCCAGCTGAGTAAAAGGATCACTGAAATCCCTCCTAGTACTCTCCCAAGCAATACAGAAGAAAATCCAAAAGGAGAGTGCAAGGCCATTGACATAAGCATCATGGCCGAACCTGTGAAGGAAGGAGAGGACGTGAATCCCAAGGAGGAAGACCTCCTGGGACGCCCAGTGATCAATAAGGAGTTTTCCTCTGAGGAACCAAAGGACTCTGAGGCTCATATAGAGACCATAGAGATTCCATTGAACCTCCTTATGCCATTCATGAGCTCTGATGAGTATTCCTTTTCTGAAGAGAATGAGGATGTTACTGAAGAACAAGCTGCCAAGTTTCTTGGTGCAATCATGAAGCTAAATGCCAAATTATTTGGTATTGAAACTTGGGAAGATGAACCTCCCTTGTTCACCAATGAACTAAGTGATCTGGATCAACTGACATTGCCTCAGAAGAAACAGGATCCTAGAAAGTTCATAATACCTTGTACCATAGGCACCATGATCTTTAAGGCTCTGTGTGACCTTGGTTCAGGAATAAACCTCATGCCCCTCTCTGTAATAGAGAAACTGGGAATCTATGGGGTGCAAGCTGCTAAAATCTCATTAGAGATGGCAGACAATTCAAGAAAGTAGGCTTATGGACAAGTAGAGGACGTGCTAGTAAAGGTTGAAGGCCTTTACATCACTGCTGATTTCATAGTCCTGGATACTGGAAAGGAAGAGGATGAATCCATCATCCTAGGAAGACCTTTCCTAGCCACAGTAAGAGCTGTGATTGATGTGGACAGAGGAAAATTAATCCTTCAATTGAATGAGGACAACCTTGTGTTTACAACTCAAGGATCTCTCTCTGCATCCATGGAGAGGAAGCATAAAAAGCTTCTCTCAAAGCAGAGTCAAACAAAGCCCCCACAGTCAAACTCTAAGTTTGGTGTTGGGAGGCCACAACCAAACTCTAAGTTTGGTGTTGAACTCCCATATCCAAACTCTAAGTTTGGTGTTGGAGAGTCTCAACAATGCTCTGAACATCTGTGAGGCTCCATGAGAGCCCACTGTCAAGCTATTGACATTAAAGAAGCGCTTATTGGGAGGCAACCCAATTTTTATTTATCTAACAATATTTTTCTTAGTTATATGTCTTTATAGGTTCATGATCATGTGGAGTCACAAAATAAATATAAAAATTGAAAACGGAATCAAAAACAGCAGAAGAAAAATCACACCCTGGAGGAAGCACCTGCCTGGCGTTCAACGCCAGAACAGAGCATGGTTCTGGCGCTGAACGCCCAAAATGGGCAGTGTCTGGGCGCTGAACGCCAAGCATGGCTCTGGCGTTCAACGCCAGAAATGGCCAACAAATGGGCGTTGAACGCCCAAAATGGGCACCAACCTGGCGCTGAACGCCCAGAGTTGTGTGCAAGGGCATTTTTACATGCCTAATGGGTGCAGGGATGTAAATCCTTGACACCTCCGGATCTGTGGACACTACAGGATCATCTCAGGATCTGTGGACCCCACAGGAGCACCTCAGGATCTGTAGACCCCACAGGATCCCCACCTACCTCACCCTCTCTCTCCATTCATGATCATCCCTTCTGTTTTCCATTCACCACTCACATCCATACATCCCACTTACCTACAAAATTCAATATCTCTTTCCCACCCAATCCCACCCATATGGCCGAATACACACATCCCCCCATCTCCTCCATATCTTCTTCTTCTTCCTCTATTCTTTCTTCTTTTGCTCGAGGGCGAGCAACATTCTAAGTTTGGTGTGGTAAAAGCATAGCTTTTTATTTTTCCATAACCATCAATGGCACCTAAGGCCAGAGAAACCTCAAGAAAGAGGAAAGGGAAAGCAATTGCTTCCACTTCTGAGCCATGGGAGATAGAAAGATTCATCTCACTAGCCCATCACTAAGAAAAAGATGGAGCAAACAAGAGAGCACATTCATGGATCTCAACAGGCACATGAAGAAGCTCATCATCAAGAGATCCCTGAGATACCTCAAGGGATGCACTTTCCTCCACAGAACTATTGGGAGCACATCAACACCTCCCTAGAAAAATTAAGTTCCAACATGGGACAACTAAGGGTGGAATATCAAGAGCACTCCGTCATCCTTCATGAAATAAGAGAAGATCAAAAAGCAATGAGGGAGGAGCAACAAAGACAAGGAAGAAACATAGAAGAGCTCAAGGACATCATTGGTTCCTCAAGAAGGAAACGCCACCATCACTAAGGTGGATTCATTCCTTGTTCTTATTTCTTCTGCTTTTCATTTTCTATGTTATGTGCTTATCTATGTTTGTGTCTTCATTACATGATCATTAGTAGTTAGTAACTTTGTCTTAAAGTTATGAATGTCCTATGAATCCATCACCTCTCTTAAATGAAAAATGTTTTAATTCAAAAGAACAAGAAGTACATGAGTTTCGAATTTATCCTTGAACTTAGTTTAATTATATTGATGTGGTGACAATGCTTCTTGTTTTCTGGATGAATGCTTGAACAGTGCATATGTCTTTTGAAGTTGTTGTTTATGAATGTTAAATATGTTGGCTCTTGAAAGAATGATGACAAGGAGACATGTTATTTGATAATCTGAAAAATCATAAAAATGATTCTTGAAGCAAGAAAAAGCAGCAAAAGACAAAGCTTGCAGAAAAAAAAAATAGGCGAAAAAAAAACAAAAAGAAAGAGAAAAAGCAAGCAGAAAAAGCCAAAAGCTCTTAAAACCAAGAGGCAAGAGCAAAAAGCCAATAACCCTTAAAACCAAAAGGCAAGGGCAAATAAAAAGGATCCCAAGGCTTTGAGCATCAGTGAATAGGAGGGCCTAAAGGAATAAAATCCTGGTCTAAGTGGCTAAACCAAGCTGTCCCTAACCATGTGCTTGTGGCGTGTAGGTGTCAAGTGAAAACTTGAGACTGAGCGGTTAAAGTCAAGGTCCAAAGAAAAAAAAAGAGTGTGCTTAAGAACCCTGGACACCTCTAATTGGGGACTTTAGCAAAGCTGAGTCACAATCTGAAAAGGTTCACCCAATTATGTGTCTGTGGCATTTATGTATCCGGTGGTAATACTGGAAAACAAAGTGCTTAGGGCCACGGCCAAGATTCATAAAATAGCTGTGTTCAAGAATCATCATACTGAACTAGGAGAATCAATAACACTATCTGAACTCTGAGTTTCTATAGATACCAATCATTCTGAACCTCAATGGATAAAGTGAGATGCCAAAACTATTCAAGAGGCAAAAAGCTATAAGTCCTGCTCATATGATTGAAGCTCTGTTTCATTGATAGTTTGGAATTTATAGTATATTCTCTTCTTTTTATCCTATTTGATTTTCAATTGCTTGGGGACAAGCAAAAATTTAAGTTTGGTGTTGTGATGAGCAGATAATTTATACGCTTTTTGGCATTGTTTTTAGTATGTTTTTAGTAGAATCTAGTTACTTTTAGGGATGTTTTCATTAGTTTTTATGTTAAATTCACATTTCTAGACTTTACTATGAGTTTGTGTTTTTCTATGATTTCAGGTATTTTCTGGCTGAAATTGAGGGACTTGAGCAAAAATCAGATTCAGAGGTTGAAGAAGGACTGCTGATGCTGTTGGATTCTGACCTCCCTGCACTCAAAGTGGATTTTCTGGAGCTACAGATCTTGAAATGGCACGCTTTCAATTGCGTTGGAAAGTAGACATCCAGGGCTTTCCCGCAATGTATAATAGTTCATACTTTGTCCAAGTTTAGATGACGCAAACTAGCGTTCAACGCCAGCTCTCTGCCCAATTCTGGAGTTCAGCGCCAGAAAGGGATCAAAAACCAGAGTTGAACGCCAGAAATGGATCAAAACCTGGAGTTCAACTCCACAAATGGCCTCTGCACGTGGAAAGTTAAAACTCAGCCCAAGCACACACCAAGTGGGCCCCGGAAGTGGATTTATGCATCAATTACTTACTTTTGTAAACCCTAGCTAGTAGCTAGTTTATTATAAATAGGACATTTCACTATTGTATTTGACATCTTTGGATTATCTTTTGATCATCTTTGGATCTTTGGAACCATCTTTTGATCATTTTTAGATCTCTAGACCTCCATGGGAGGCTGGCCATTCGGCCATACTTACCCTCTATTCACTTATGTATTTTCAACGGTAGAGTTTCTACACTCCATAGATTAAGGTGTGGAGCTCTGCTGTTCCTCAAAGATTAATGCAAAGTACTACTGTTTTCTATTCAACTCATCTTATTTCGCTTCTAAGATATTCATTCGCACTTCAACCTGAATGTGATGAACGTGACAATCATCATCATTCCTTATGAACGCGTGCCTGACAACCACTTCCGTTCTACCTTAGATTGAATGAGTATCTCTTAGATCTCTTAATCGGAATCTTCGTGGTGTAAGCTAGAATGATGGCGGCATTCAAGAGAATCTGGAAGGTCTAAACCTTGTCTGTGGTATTCCGAGTAAGATTCAATGATTGAATGACTGTGACGAGCTTCAAACTCGCGATTGCCGGGCGTAGTGACAGACGCAAAAGGATAGTAAATCCTATTCCAGCAAGATCGAGAACCGACAGATGAATAGCCATGCCGTGACAGGGTGCGTTGACCATTTTCACTGAGAGGATAAGATGAAACCATTGACAAGGGTGATGCCTCCAGACGATTAGCCGTGCCGTGACAGGGCATTTGGATCATTTTCCCGAGAGAAGACCGAAAGTAGCCATTGACAATGGTGATGTATCACATAAAGCCAGCCATGGAAAGGAGTAAGACTGATTGGATGAAGATAGCAGGAAAGCAGAGGTTCAGAGGAACGAAAGCATCTCTATTCGCTTATCTGAACTTCTCACCAATAAATTACATAAGTATTTCTATCCCTATTTTATCAATTAATTTCGAAAACCACATTACTATTTTATATCCGCCTGACTGAGATTTACAAGGTGACCATAGCTTGCTTCATACCAACAATCTCCGCGGGATTCGACCCTTACTCACGTAAGGTATTACTTGGACGACCCAGTGCACTTGCTGGTTAGTTGTGCGAAGTTGTGAACCATGGTATTGGCATCATATTTTTGGCGCCATCACCAGGGAAAGAAAGAGCAATGAATTTTACATAATCAAAGTGTAATCACAATTTCTGCGCACCAAGTTTTTGGCGCCGTTCAACTCTAGACTCAGGCTATTCCCCGGGAAATTGAAATCCCGGTGGAGGGGACCATACGTAATTACAAGTGTATCACCATATGGTTATGTGGAGCTTCAAGATATTGATTCTGATAAGAGGTTCATTGTCAATGAACAGAGAATCAAACACTATCTTGAAGGCAACATTGAGCAAGAGTGCTCAAGGCTGAAGCTAGACTAAAAGCTCAGCAAGGTCCAGCTAAAGACAATAAAGAAGCGCTTGCTGGGAGGCAACCCAGCCATGGGGCATCAATCCTCTAAGAATTTTGCCCTATTTCTATTTTTATTTTTATTTGTTTATATAGAGTTCATTAATGACAAGGTAAATAATCAATTGCATAAGTTCACAGGGTTACAGAAGGAATCTGCACACAAAATAGAGAAAAAGAGCTCACTGGCAAGAAAACGCCAGTAAGAGCCTATTTTGGGCGTTCAGCGCCCAAAAGGGGCAGCCAGTGGGCGTTGAACGCCAGTAAGGGTAGCAATCTGGCGTTCAACGCCAGAAAAGGGCAACAACTGGGCGTTGAATGCCCAGGAGATCAGCATTTGGGCATTGAACGCCCAAAACAGGCAGTGTTTGGGCGTTCAAACGCCAGGATGGCAGGGAGGAGGCAAACTCATTTTTCTTCATATTTTTTTCATTCTAATCTTGATTTTCATACTTCAATTCAGGATTTCTTGCATAAACATGTTAAGAACCCTGATTTCTAAATACCCTAATTTCTAAAAATCCTACTTTAAAAATATCAAATGTATCTTAATCCATAAGCACCAAACCTCTTTGCAAATTCAATCCAACTCTTTTCAAATCCTATTTTCAAAACAAATCTAATTTTTTTTCCAACTAATATCTTTTTCAAATCTCCACATTATCTTTTTCAAAATCTAGATTTATCTTTTTCAAAAATCTTTTATATCTTTTCAATTTTAAACTATATCCTCTCTTATCATATCTTCTATCTTATCTTTTTCAAATCAATCTTTTTATCATATCCTTATCTCTTTTTTTCGAAAACCCACCCTCTCTCCCTTTAAATTTGGGTTCGGCCTCCTTCCCCTTCCATCAACAATTGCACCTAGCTCTCCTTCTTTCCCTATCCTTTCTTTTCTTTTGCTTGAGGACAAGCAAACCTCTAAGTTTGGTGTGTTTATCCGCGATCACTAAGATCATGGCTCCTAAAGGAAAACAACCCACTCCAAGAGGCAAGAAAGAGAGCGTTCCAAAACCACTTTGGAATCAAGGGAAGTTCTTATCTAAAGAACATTCAGACCATTATAACAAAATAATGGGTCTGAGATCAGTGATCTCAGAAGTTAGATTCGATCTGAAAGAAGATGAATATCCGGAGATCCAGGAGCAAATTCGAATCAGGAACTGGGAAGTCCTAGCTAATCCTAAAACGAAGGTGGGAAGGAATATGATCCAAGAGTTCTATGCTAATATGTGGCAGACTGACAAGCAAAAACTATCTGGAACTGCTTTCTATGAATATCGGACCATGGTCAGAGGAAAGATTGTTCATACCACCCCTGACAAGATCAGAGAGATCTTAAAGCTACTTCAGCTGAAAGATGATCCAGACTCCTTCAACAGGAGAATGATGAAAACAGACAAGGGTCTGGATAAGATTCTAGAGGACATATGTATCCCTGGAGCCAGGTGGACCACCAACACAAAGGGTGTCCCAAATCAACTCAAGAGAGAAGATCTCAAACCAGTCGCCAGAGGATGGCTGGACTTCATTGGGCATTCTCTGTTGCCTACTAGCAACCGTTCTGAAGTCACAGTTAAAAGAGCAATGATGATCCATTGCATCATGATGGAAAAAGAAGTGGAAGTTCATCAGCTGATCTCAGCCGAACTCTACAAAATTACTAACAAAAATTCTAAAGAAGCCAGGTTGGCTTATCCAAACGTGATTTCTCTGCTCTGCAAGGACGCTGGGGTAAGGATGGGAATAACTGAGTATATCTCAGTTGAGAAACCAATCACCAAAGCATCAATGGAAAAACAACAAGCACAGGATGATCCCACCAAGAAGAAAACACAGGAATTTCTCCCAGAAATCCCTCAATCTGAATACTGGGAGTATCTTGAGACGTCTGTTACCAAGATACGGGAAGCTACGGAACAAATAATAAAAGAACAGAAGGAGCACAGTCAAATTCTCACATATATGTTTAAAGAACAAGAGGAGCAAGGGCGTGACTTGAGGGACTTGAAGCGCCAGAACTTATCTCTTGAAGGACCAAACACCCCAAAGATCCGAGGAACACCCGTTTCCCAGAACTAAGGTTGTTAAATTCCAATTCCTGCTTTAACTCTATGATAGTGTCGTTATAGAAGTTCACCTTAGGAGTCATATAGTAGTAATTAGTATCTATTTTGATTTTATCTCCAATTAAGCCATAGTTTATTTTTCTCATCATCAGCAAACATGAATAAAATAGTAGATCTTTTGAATAAGAGGCAATAAAATTTTGAGTTTTAATAAGAGAAATTCTAATTAGTTGCATGTGGTGGCAATACTTCCTGTCTTTTGAATGAATGCTTGAACAGTGCATATGTCTTTTGAATTTGTTGTTTAAGACTGTTAAATATGTTGGCTCTTGAAAGAATGATGAACATGAGACATGTTATTGATAATCTGAAAAATTATAAAAATGATTCTTGAAGCAAGAAAAAGCAGCAAAAAAAAAAGAAAAAAAAAGAGAAGAGAAGAGCTAATAGCCCTTAAAACCAAAAGGCAAGGGTAATAAAAAGGATCACAAGGCTTTGAACATCAGTGGATAGGAGGGCCTAAGGGAATAAAATCCTGGCCTAAGCGGCTAAACCAAGTTGTCCCTAACCATGTGCTTGTGGCGTGAAGGTGTCAAGTGAAAACTTGAGACTGAGCGGTTAAAGTCAAGGTCCAAAGCAGAAAGAAGAGTGTGCTTAAGAACTCTGGACACCTCTAGTTGGGGACTTTAGCAAAGCTGAGTCACAATCCAAAGGGTTCACCCAATTATGTGTTTGTGGCATTTATGTATCCGGTGGTAATACTGGAAAACAAAGTGCTTAGGGCCACGGCCAAGACTCATGAAATAGCTGTGTTCAAGAATCATCATACTGAAATAGGAGAATCAATAACACTATCTGAATTCTAAGTTCCTATAGATGCCAATCACTCTGAGCTTCAATGGATAAAGTGAGATGCCAAAACTGTTCGGAAGCAAAAAGCTACTAGTCCCGCTCATCTAATTAGAATCTGAGCTTCACTCAAAACTCTGAGATATTATTTCTTCTCAACCTATTAGTCTTCTATTTTATTTGTCTAGTTGCTTGAGGACAAGCAACAGTTTAAGTTTGGTGTTGTGATGAGCGGATATTTTATACGCTTTTTGGGGTTAATTTCATATAGTTTTTAGTATATTCTAGTTAGTTTTTAGTTTATTTCCATTAGATTTTAGGAAAAATTCATATTTCTGGATTTTACTATGAGTTGTGTGTTTTTCTGTAATTTCAGGTATTTTTCTGGCTGAAATTGAGGGAGCTGAGCAAAAATCTGATTCAGGCTGAAAAAGGACTGCTGATGCTGTTGGATTCTGACCTCCCTGCGCTCAAAGTGGATTTTCTGGAGCTACAAAACTCAAAATGTCGCGATTCCAATTGCGTTGGAAATTAGACATCCAGGGCTTTCCAGTAATATATAATAGTCCATACTTTGCTTAAGGATAGAGGACCTAAACTGGCGTTCAACGCCAGTTCTCTGCCCAATTCTGGCGTCCAGCGCCAGAAAAGGATTAAAAGTTGGAGTTCAACGCTAGAAATGGATCCAAACCTGGCGTTGAATGCCCAAAACAGCCTTATGCACGTGAATTATTCAAGTCTCAACCCCAGCACACACCAAGTGGGCCCTAGAAGTGGATCTCTGCACTATCTGTCATAGTCTACTCACTTTTTGTAAACCTAGGCTACTAGTTTAGTATTTAAACAACTTTTAGAGACTTATTTTGTATCTCATGACATTTCAGATCTACACTTTGTACTCTTTGACGGCATGAGTCTCTAAACTCCATTGTTGGGGGTGAGGAGCTCTGCTGTGTCTCAATGAATTAATGCAAGTATTTCTATTTTCTATTCAAACATGCGTGTTCCTATCTAAGATATCCATTCGTGCCTAACTATGGAGAAGGTGATGATCAGTGACACTCATCACCTTCCTCAACCCATGAACGTGTGTCTGACAATCACCTCCGTTCTACATCAGATTGAATGAATATCTCTTAGATTCCCTAATCAGAATCTCCGTGGTATAAGCTAGACTGATGGCGGCATTCATGAGAATCCGGAAAGTCTAAACCTTGTCTGTGGTATTCCGAGTAGGATTCAGGGATTGAATGACTGTGACGAGCTTCAAACTCGCAAGTGCTGGGCGTAGTGACAGACGCAAAAGGAGGGTGAATCCTATTCCAGTATGATCGGGAACCTCAGATGATTAGCCGTGCTGTGACAGAGCATTTGGACCATTTTCACAAGAGGAGGGGATGTAACCATTGACAACAGTGATGCCCCAACACACAGCTTACCATAGAAGGACGTGCGTGCGTGAATCAGAGGACAAAGGAAAGCAGAGATTCAGAAGACAAAGCATCTCCAAAACTCCAACATATTCTCCATTACTGCATAACAAGTAACCTTTAACCCATGCTCCCTTGTTTATTCGCAATTCAACTGATAAATATAATTGACTTCCTGACTAAGAATTGCAAGATAACCATAGATTGCTTCAAACCAACAATCTCCGTGGGATTCGACCCTTACTCACGTAAGGTATTACTTGGACGACCCAGTGCACTTGCTGGTTAGTGGTACGAGTTGTGAAAAGTGTGATTCATAATTTGTGCACCAAGTTCACAAATGAATTCTCGTTGCAGGTATAGTTTCTAAACCAAACAATAATCCTTTCATACAAAAGATTGTTTGTCACAAGTACAAATCCCTAAAATTTATAAACCGAAGTATTTGAACCTCAGGTCGTTCTCCCTAGAAATTGCAATAAAGTGTTCTTGTTATTGGCTATGAAGTATGTTTGGGGTTTTTGAGATTTTGAACAAGGAATGTAAATTGCAAAAGAAATAAACTAACAACTAACAAAGCTCTTGGCTAGATGTGAGAACTAGAAGTCTTATCCTAGTTATCCTCCTCAATTGTGACCACAAATTGTCCATTGCTACCACTTAGTTAACCTCTAACCATGGAGGAAAGTCAAGTGGATGAATCAACTTGATTCCACAAGTCCTAGCCAACTCCCAAGGGAAAGACTAGCTTTAGTGGTATCCAAATCACTTAGCAACTTCTAATTATCAATCAACAAAGGAATTAGATAACTCAAGCGTCACTAATTACTCTACCTAGGCCAAGAGGAACAAAATCTATACTAGATTCCAACCAAGCATTCCATCAAAAACTTGGAAGGTATAAAAGAAAAGCATAGTAAATCTACAACAAGAGCAAAATCTAACAACAACTAATTGCAAAAAATTAACAACAACAATTAAAGAAAACAATATCTAAATGAATTACCTCAAATTGCATTAAAGAAAAATAGAAGAAGAAAAAGTGCATCAACAACAAAGTAGGCAATTACAAGAATGAAATGCAAAATTAGAGAGAGGAAGAGTAGAGGAACAAGAAAAGGAAAAGTAAATCAAAGCATGAATTAAATCTAGATCTAAGAACTAAACCTAATCCTAATTCTAATCCTAGAGAGAAGTGAGAGCTTCTCTCTCTAAAACTAACTAAAACTATTTCTAAAACTAAACTATGACTAATGATCAAAAGTATGTTAATTCCCCTTCAATCCTTGGCTTAAACAGCATCAAAAATGAGTTGTATTGGGCCCACAAGGCTTCTAAAATCGCTGGCCATGAGTTGCATTAAGTGAACCATGTGCACCCATCGGCGCGGACGCGTACCGTGCGCATGCGTGCCCCTATGCGCAATGCAACTATGGCAAATCTTATATCATTTTGAAGTCCCAGATGTTAGCTTTCCAACGCAAATAAAATAGTATCATTTGGACCTCTGTAGCTCAAGTTATGGTCAATTAAGTGCGAAGAAGTCGGCTTGACAGCTTTTGCGATTCCTTCATTTCTTTATGAGTTCTCCATTTCTACATGCTTTTTTTTCATTCCCTTGATCCAATATTTGCCTACTAAATCTGAAATCACTTAACAAACATATCAATACATCTAATGGAATCAAAGGTAAATCAAGATTAAACAATTAAGGGCCTAAAAGCATGTTTTCACACTTAAGCACAAATTAGGAGACAATCATAAAACCATGCTATTTCATTGAATAAATGTGGGTAAAATGTCATAAAATTCCCTAAATTAAGTACAAGATAACCCTACAAATAGGGTTTATCAGTTGTCAAAAATTAACCAATAGATATTTGGTCAGTTGATAGAACTGATAGAATTCGGACCTTATTTTTTTGAAATATTTTTGTATTAATATATGAAAAAAATTATTTTTTTAAATTTTATAATATACAATAAGAATAAAGGAAAGAAAATAGAAAGTATTATACATCTTATTTTAGTTTCTTAATATATTAAAAAATAGAGCTTAAATAATAGAATTAGAAGGAAGTAGGGAGAGAAAAATTAATTATATTTTTTAATTTTGAAAAACAAAATTATCTCAATTACAATAAAAATGAATTATATGGTATATCTGATTTGTCAATCAATGATATAATAGATTTTAAATTTTTTTATTCAAAATATATTTAAAAAAAAAGGAGTTGCACTACAAGAGAGGCGCGATTTTGCAAAATCAAACGCCGGCGGCTAAGGAAAACGCCATAATTATGGGCGCGGGGATTAGGTTTTGCGGCGGTTTTCAACAACCGCTGGTATAACCGCCACTAAATCAGTATTTTGCGGCATCCAGTTAAAAAATCGCCGCTAAAAGAGAGTGCCGCGATTTCGCGCATGTTTATCGGCAGCCTGTAACCGCCACTATTTAACACGGTTTTTTAAAGTTTGTGACTGTTTGGTGGCGGTTTTAAAACCGCCGCTAATTTCAATACAAATTTTAAAAAAAATTAGATTTTCCTTTTAAAAAAAGCTGATTTTGTTTTGTTTAATTTTAAAGATACATTTTTTGGTTTCTTTAATACTATAAATCTTAATATTTTTCATCTATTAAATCTAAACTTGTGGAAAAAATAACAAAATTAACTGAAAAACAAAATAATATATTTATCATCCGTGTTGCCATGTTTCGCCTTGAAACTGCTGGAGATACATTGGTGGCAGCATCTTTAAAAAAATCGAAATTCTCTATAAGTCAGAGCCAAAACAAGTAAACTACATGATCATAGAAGAACATCATCTATACTTCAAAGAGATCATCATTCATTAAGAATAAAAGTATCAACTACTACATAAACATGTCAATAGTGTCTCCAACAAAGAAATCAACCTTTCACCCACACCTCCTTTTATAGTCAATACATAATTCAGCTTTGCTCTCTTGGTAAACCTGAAATGTAGAAAGAACATGAAGTCATTTTAATTCTTTAAAATGCAAATTGAATTGAGAGTTGAAATCTTAGATACAATGATGGTGATGATGACTTACTTGAATCAAATCTATGTAATTCATTCAGTACCGGCAGTGATCCCCGAAAAGCATCAATACATCCTCAATGTTCCTTGCTCTTGGATCCTCAACAAATAAACATTTTCATTAATTAAAAACTGGAACTAACAACACTTTGTATACCATATGTCAACAGAACAACATATATAGCACAATACAAAGTTTTATATTCTCTGTCAACAAACAAGTAATTAGACTATATATGTTAGGATTAATACATGAAATAAAGCATATGATATGAAACAGCTTAGCACCTCAAATAGCCAGTGGAACTGCCTTATAGCATTAGCAGTTCCCTGAAACCAACTTTGACCCTCCTGACCTGGAACTTGAGTGGCTGCAAGAATTTGAAAACAAAACAAGAGCTCCCTTCATTTGCATTCTCCTTCAAATTCAAGACATTTCCTCTAATCTCCTTTCCTTCATCCCCACCCATTATTCTCTTAATAACTGTCTTTAACGACCAAACTAATAAGTTTAGGGGAAAAGAAAACAAATAGTAACAGCACCTATAAATACCACAAATTGAATAGCATACTATTTCTTGTAATCTGAAAAGTAAGAATACCATTTTAGTACATGAAAACTCATTAGGTTTTCTTTTGTGTTCAGAGGATAAAAGAGTTTTTACAAAAAAGTTCAACATAACTAGTATAAGCACATGCATAAAAGAATTTTTTATCTTCTAAATAAATTCTGTACCAGTTCTTGCTGAGGTCTTTTATTTTGATTAATAATAGAATTCCTCTCCTCGATGATCTTCGAAATAAGATCCCTTTCCTAAAGTAATAAGTCTGGTACATATAATAGAGATAAGATGATATTAATTATGATCTCCTATAAGATAAAGCTAGTTCAAGTGTAGAATTATTAAGTGTTTATAATATACCATAGAGGTAATAAAGTAATTAGTAATAAGTTATTTTGTTATAAATTTTATTCATATAACATAAATAAGATATAAACATTCTAGTTATTAATAAAAGATATTTTTATTAATAACTAGATAGAATATTTACTTTAGATTTAATCAATAAAACACACTTCATCCAGTTTACATATTGGCCAAATTATCTCTCTTTTTCCTATTCTTTCTTTTTCAATTCTGCAGATTATGCTTCATGATCAAAAAGTTTTCACTGAAAATCTTCTTTTCTTTTCCCATAATAATAATAATAATAATAATAATAATAATAATAATAATAATAATAATCTCTCCTTCGTACACCATTGATCAAATAGAACACCAAAATAGTATATGTCTGTCTTTGTATCTGTCTCCCTAACGTAATAATAAGATCACAGATATCCAACTAAAAGATAAATGAC
This sequence comes from Arachis hypogaea, assembly GCF_003086295.3. NCBI lineage: Eukaryota > Viridiplantae > Streptophyta > Magnoliopsida > Fabales > Fabaceae > Arachis > Arachis hypogaea. Next base: position 66,785,480 of record NC_092052.1, on the reverse strand, counting down.
AGCAAATTCTCCTAAAAATAGTATATACCTCTACAAATCTTCTTTTCTTTCTTCTATGCATAAACATTCCTTAATCATTGACATTTACACTAATCACTCCTTCAATCTTAAGGAGATTAGTGTCATATTTTACAAAATATAAAAATATCATAGGTAGTATAACCTAAATTTCAGAAAAAGTTAGTATATACCTCTACAAATAAAGTGTTTTTCATAATACTAATACCATAGAAGAAATTAGTATAATTTACCCTTCATAAAACCCCTACATCTTTTTAAGTTAATATCCAAATTATACTACTTTGACTACAATATATACCTAATAATTAGTCTTTTCTGGTCTAAAGATAATTAGCATTATATATCCTCATTTTACAATTTACATACAAAAGTTACAAGAAGACAATTTTCAATGAATACATAAAGCATTATTTGTCTTTATGGTAATTATTACCAATTACATGTGGGCAACATATGAGTTTGCTTGGGTCACATATCTAACCCATCTATATGGATTATGTGCCTTTGATTTCTTCGCTATTTGCAACACCTACACCAACAAATGGCTTCTTAGAACTATTTATCACTAGAGAGTACAAAATAACCCAAAATATATGATAGGTTAAGTATTAGTCTCTACTTCAAAATATCTGTCATTTTTGACAAAGAGAAAGTTTAAAATATCAATGTATTATTCAGATACATTGATTTTATATTTTACCACTTTATTCAAATAGAGTAATTGACAAATATTTTGAAACAAAATGAGTAATAAAAAGGGAATTTACTCTGAATGTCTGATCATCAAATTATAGAAGATTATACAAAACAATTTGAATTTAATTTCATATGGACAGCTACCATTTAATTTCATGATCAATAATACACAAGTGAGTTATGAAAATCATCTGCAAAATCAGGCACAATGTTCAACCAACACCTTTTCTTTTTTTGTTTAAAATAAGTAAATAAATTTTCAAACGTGTATTTATATTTGAAAGTAAAATATAGAGAAAATATAACTTCAAAGGATCATCTCCACATTTTACCTGAAGCCTTAAAGCATGATATATTGGTATATCAAAGGTCATGCTAACAGGCCCTGCCTCCTTCATGATATTTCCTGCATTTCCAACAAAACAGAGCCTCTGGAAAAATAAAGATATCACTCCATTTTAATGCGCTTGATCTTTATTTCTCTCTAATTTAAACATTAGTATAATAATATTCTTTCATTCTGAAAAAATGTCGACTAAGATAGTAGATAATAACAACTGATTAACCAGAAAATCGGTGGTTATGGGCTTATGGCACTGATTAATCTAATCCAAGAAATTATTCTATATAAAAATTCTGCACCTAGTCCTGCTGGATAATGAGATAGGATGGTTAGGAGACAACAAGTGCGGCCAAAACTAACTATTGGTATGCGATTAAGAAGATAACGATTAATGTGGACAGATTTGAATTCTGAAACCAAAAGAAAAATAGCACAAACTTGAACAAGGGGTTTTGTACATACTAGTAATCTAAACGAAGAAGCTGATCGGCAATGGACCTACCGGCAACGGGAAGCGCGAGCAGCTGGTACTGACGAGCGGAGGGGAACGGCGGCAGGGATTCGCACGCGGAGGTGTGTTTTGCACCTCTGCTCCTTTTGTGTTCGCGCGAGGAAGATAAAAAGTGCGAATCTAATTCTTGACTGTATATACCCAAATCAAGAAGAACAAGATCAATATAAGCCAAATTGAAAAGTGAAACAAAAAAAATCAACCAAATTAAAAGAGGGCTTAGCAAACCTAGGTTTCGGACCAGTGTTAGAGGGAGGAAGAGCGGCTCAGTGATGGACACAGCAATAAGAAGGAGGAGACTACTGGAATTGACTGAGGGAAGCATCACGGCGGCAAGGACTCCCAGAGAAGTGGTTCACAATTGACTTCACGCGAAAACGATTTTATGAACGCGTTATGTTAATTTGTTATATATATCACTTTGTTGCTTTCCAGCGGTTAGAACGTGTCACCGCGGCTATGCTATTTAATTTTGCTGCAGTTATCAAACTACTACGACAATCACCGCTATCCATCCAATCTACGGCGGGTTTATAAACGATCGCCAATTTTATGCCACCATCCTCTGTGTCTGTTGTAGTGTTGAAAATGATCCAACGTAATTACGTAAACCTCAAGATTTTCAAGTAGTCTTTTCGTGACATTCTAAAGTCATCAATTATTTGATGTGCCATACCTGAAAAAGGAACGTTTTGAATGTAAAGCAAGCAAAAATATTGGTCCCCCACTGATAAAACACTTTTGATCTCCCTTTATAACAATTTATATCAATAAATTATTTTTAGGCAAAAAAACAGAAATAAGTCAAGGGAGAAAATAATTTACGTGAATAAGTCAAAACGAAAACTGCTTCATGAATCTACCAACGCATGTTTATATGTAGTTCGAACCAGCTTGATCGAACTTCATTTCTACATAATTCGAACCAGCTTGGTTCGAATTATACACAAACACATGCACACACATAATTCGAACCAGCTTGGTTCGAATTACACACAAACACACGCACACACTAATTCGAACCAGCTTGGTTCGAATTACACACAGTAATTCATGGTATAATTCGAATTATGCTGTTAAAAAATTAATAATTTATTAAAAAAATTTATTAAAAAATTTATTAAAAAAATTAATAATTTAAAATTAAAAAAATATATATTTTTATTTCATACGTTAAAAAAAAGCTAACAAAATATTTAATTACGAGACTTCTTTAAAATATTAATGAGCTATCAATTCGAATTCCATACAATACTTTTCTGTCCATTTTTAATAGTTTATGAATATTTTTTAATAAATTTTTTTAATAAATTTTTTTAAATTATACTACAAAAAATATTTTATCCTATGCAAAATAATTTAAAAAAAATGGCTTAAAAAATGTTAGGAGTACTATAAAAATTTGTAATGTTATAATAACTTAGGTAAATACATGCATGTACTCAAATTTTAAATAAAATATTCTACATAGTCAATAATAATTTAGAAATGAAATAAAATATTTTATTTCATACAAAATAATTAAAAAATATATTTTATTCTATACAAAATAATTTTAAAAAATGGCTTAAAAGATGTTATGAGTACTATAAAAGTTTGTAATATTCTAGTGATTTAGGTAAATACATGAGAAAAATATTTTTTCTTTAATTTCTAAATTATTAGTGACTATGTGGAGTATTTCTTTAATGTCCTAAGTCATTAGGACATTACAAATTTTTATAATACTTATAACATCTTTTAAGCCATTTTTTCAATTATTTTGCATAGAATAAAATATTTTTTTGTGGTATAATTTAAATAAATTTATTAAAAAATATTCATGAGCTATCAAGAATGGGCAGAAGAGTATTGTATAGAATTCGAATTGCTCACCATATAATTTGAATCAGAGTAATTCGAACTTCCCTATGCGTAATTCGAATCATGTAATATCTCACCATATAATTTAAATAATTTTATTAAAAAATTATCATGAATATTTTTTAATAAATTTATTTAAATTATACCATAAAAAAATATTTTATTCTATGCAAAATAATTTAAAAAATGGCTTAAAAGATGTTAGAAGTACTATAAAAATTTGTAATGTCCTAATGACTTAAGACATTAAAGAAATACTCCACATAGTCACTAATAATTTAGAAATTAAAGAAAAAATATTTTTATCATGTATTTATCTAAATCACTAGAATATTACAAACTTTTATAGTACTCATAACATCTTTTAAGCCATTTTTTAAAATTATTTTGTATAGAATAAAATATATTTTTTAATTATTTTGTATGGAATAAAATATTTTCTTTCATTTCTAAATTATTATTGATTATGTAGAGTATTTTATTTAAAATTTGAGTACATGCATGTATTTACCTAAGTTATTATAACATTACAAATTTTTATAGTACTCCTAACATTTTTTAAGCCATTTTTTTAAAATTATTTTGCATAGGATAAAATATTTTTTGTAGTATAATTTAAAAAAATTTATTAAAAAAATTTATTAAAAAATATTCATGAACTATTAAAAATGGACAGAAAAGTATTGTATGGAATTCGAATTGATAGCTCATTAATATTTTAAAGAAGTCTCGTAATTAAATATTTTGTTAGCTTTTATTTAACGTATGAAATAAAATATATATTTTTTAAATTTTTAAATTATTAATTTTTTTAATAAATTTTTTAATAAATTTTTTTTAATAAATTATTAATTTTTTAACAGCATAATTCGAATTATACCATGAATTATTGTGTGTGTAATTCGAACCAAGCTGGTTCGAATTAGTGTGTGCGTGTTTGTGTGTAATTCGAACCAAGCTGGTTCGAATTATGTGTGTGCATGTGTTTGTGTATAATTCGAACCAAGCTGGTTCGAATTATGTAGAAATGGAGTTCCGAACTACATATAAACATGCATTGGTGAATTCATGAAGCAATTTTTGTTTTGGTTTATTCACGTAAATTATTTTTTCTCTTGACTTATTTTTGTTTTTTACCCTTATTTTTATATCTAAAATAAGACTAGTTTAGTTAGGCATTAACTCTAATTCTGAAATAATTATGGTTGCTATTTATTTTTGTCCACCGATTTTTTTTCTATTTCAAAATTTGATGAATGTAAAATTGACATCTCATTTGATATATTTTAGTTTTATTTGTAATATTTAAAATAAATTTTTTTATAATATTTTTTTACAATAAATGTTTATTCATTTTTTTTTAACAATGAAACTTAAAATAAAAAAAACAAACTAAAAGATAATAGTAAAAGAAAATTTGTGGAGAGACATATGTCAACTGGAAATAAATAAGTAACATGTGAAACAGAAGATGATTGATGGATATGCTATAGAGATAGGAGATGAAAGATTAATCAGATTTTGAGAAGATACATGGCTATAAGCAAGAAATTCCTTTTCGAGCTCTTCTTAATTTCAAACAAAAAAAGATTTGTAATTGGGAATTGTGGTTTTTGGGAGGGTTAAAGTGGATTTGGAACTTCCAATGGAGGAGAAAATTCCGTCAATGAGAGGCAGAAAGCTTGAATCAACTACTTGAGGTCTTGCAATCTGTAAGATTGATAGCAGAAGTATAAGATAAAGTGGTGTGAAAATTTGACAAGAAAAGCATTTATTCTACTAACTCATTTGTACAAATTTTGTAAAAAGAGACTGAAGGATGACATTGTTGATTATAGATTCACAAATGAAATTTGGAAAGAACTTGTCTCGCCTCGTGTCAAGTTGTTTACGTGGTTTGTGCTAGTAGGTCGAGTTAATACTAAGGATCGACTTAGTAGATTGGGTATCATTGAACAGAGTGATACTGGCTGTGTATTATGCAACAAAAACGTTGAAACTGTACAACACTTGTTTGTTACGTGTGAGTTTTTTGGCAGGTATGGTGTGCTTAGATTATTCATTTTGGTCGTCATTGGACTATCTTAGGTACTGTCAAAGAACACTTTGAGAGTTAGAGGACTTTGCTTTTGAGAAAAGAATTGCGCAAAAGTAGTTAGTTGGTTTCTTTTCAGTTATATAGAATGTCTGGCTACATAGGAATGATGTCATATTCCAGAATAAGACAACAAATGTGAAGAATTGTGTTGCTAGCACCTTTGAGTTCTCAATAAAGTGGTGTGGTAGTTGATCGAGATTATTGATGGCTATGCCGGAAATGACATAGGAGTTGTTTTAGGTTTATGTACTTTGTTTTGTTGCTTGTTGTTTATATGCTCCACTTTTGTGTTGAGCTTTTACTTTTTTCAAAATAAATAAATAAATAAAAAATAACCGTTCTTGAAAATAAAATGTTGATAGAATCAGCATGAAGATGAAGAGAGATATAAGAAGGTAAATTAAAGAATACATGATAGTTAAAAGGTAAACTATGACTATAATTAATCATTTTATCTGCACAAGAATTTACTTCCTAAAATTAATATTGTATTCTCCAGTTGATTAGTTTGTTGCACCTCTTTTTAATTGGCAAAATAAAAATTCAAAAAAAATAAATTAATATCATCATAAAGAACAAACCTTATTACTGCAACTACTTCACTTTCATAACCATCTAATTATATCCATATTTACAAAAAGGTTCATATCCATTAAATTTTCCAGAATTCTATCGAAATAATTGAGATAAAAACTGAATTTGCACTAAAAATAACTAAACCTTTCATTCATGTCTCTAATAACATTCAAATTATTTGTATTTAGCTTAACAAAAAATGATTCGAAGGAATGTCATTTAATAGTCTACCTCTTAATATAATAACTAATTATCTTTTTAATTCAGCGCAGTTCAACCTGCACATGTTAAAAGTCCTTTGCTAAATATTATCATTTTTTTTCAATTTTATATCTATGATCTATCATTTGCAACTCTAATATGTATCAAAGATAACTCTAGTGTCAATCTTCACCTCTAAGTTCTATCCCTATTATTATTCGGTTACGCCAATTCCATACTTATCACCCCCAACCCAACCCTGCGTCCAACCCACATCTCCACCATCCACTGTCAGTTGCAGTCCACTATCACCACTAATCCAAGTCGCAAATCAACTCCACCCATACTCACTCTTTCTTTTTTAGGTTCGATTATCATAAGTCCAATAAAATATTGAAAATATTTGATAATAAAAAACATTAACTAAAAACAGTCATAATTTATTTTATTTAATATTTATTAATTATTATAATAATTAATAAATACTAAATAAAACAAATTTTTTTTTCTCCAACATTACCCTAAAATATATATTACATATGCATATTTGTTATATCCATGTGCCAATTCAAAATCTGCCAATGATAAATAATAGGGACCCACAAGCAACCGTGTTATAAGCCCTTGATTGAATGCTCCACATTATAAGCCTAAAGCAATTGCATTAAAGGTTTCGTGTTTATTTTGTAGACGCTTTTTTGGAATCAAATAATCTCTCTTCATAACAAATGTCATCTTAAAAGCGTGCTTCAACGAAATTTGGTATAAAACCTATAATTAAAATGCTTAAAGTTATAACATAAATAAAAGAATATAACCAGAAAGTACGTACTCTAGAATCTTGACAATAAAGTATGTCTAATAATGCAGAAGTAGGGTCTTTTATGTTATAATTTAAAAATAAAAAATTTATATAATTAATAATAAATAAATGTAAAATAATTAGGATAATAAATTCTTTATTTCATGACAGTAGCCTTGAGTTGAAATTTAGAGAAAGAAATTAAAAATATATATATAAGTAAAAAATAAAAAAAGATTAAATCAGATATCCCAATTCTTTATGTATATGAATCTTTTATCTCATTAATCTAGTATAAAACTAAAAAATGTTGTCAAAAATGCAAAATCATATTTGATCAGATTTTATGAGCCGTCTAAACCGAATCCAATAATTTTATACGCATTAGATGTGTTATTTTTTATTAACTATTAGATTTTATTAAATAAAAATAAAAAAATGTTATAAAAAAAAAATTAATAAACTTTATAAATATAAATATATTAATGCATACGTACATAAATATATTTTAATATATAAAAATAATAAGTATAATCTTTTATTTTAAAATAAATAAATATAAAGTATATAAATACATACAAAAATATTTTTATTTATTAAGATTAATTAGTATATAATTTTATTTTTAATTACAAAATATAAAATAATTAGATTATTTTATATTACTTGTTAATCTAATCTAACTTACATAATCCATCTTTATAAATGTCAAAATAAGGTGGCGAGTATCCTAATGTCGGATCCAATACTAATACGTGAATCAGTGATTAATTGATTATAGACTAATTAAATTTAAAATTCACTTAATTATTTTTAGTAATAATATATCATCTTAAATAATCCTTCTAATTTTTAAATGAAAACTACAACATGTATCTGTGTCCTGCACAGAATAATAAACAATAATATATAAAATATTATTAAAAAAATAAAAATAAAAATATGCACAATAATTTTTTTTAAAATTATAAAATTAATTAAATTTAAAATTTAACTATTTTTAATATTAAAAATAATAAAATCAATGCATAATAATTATAGTTATTTTTAAAATATAATAATTACTCACTAATAGTGACTAATATATTAACAAATTATAATTAATTTGGTTTAATGAAATTATTTATATGTGTTTGCACACTTTTAAATGTTAGGGTGCTTTTTCAAAATTAATTTATACTTATCAAAATTAAAAAATCTAACATAACTTCATATACTGATAAAATTCAAATTTATTCTTATATTTGTGTATATTATGATTTTTTAAATTTTAGAAATTATTGTTTCTTGTGTTTATTCAAAAAACTTTAATTTATTTTTAGTTTAATTTACTAAATTTAGATGCTATAACTTTTAAAAATATAATTTTTAATGTCAAATTTGATATGTTATTTTCGATAATTAAAAATTTTAACAAATTGATAATTAACAAATTTCAATAATATTTGATTGAAATTCCTATACAAGTATAGAAATAATTATTAAATTTGAAAAAATAATATAATTATTAAATTATATATTTTATAATAGATCATTTTAACAAGAAATAAAGATAGTAAAAATCAACTAGTATTAAAGTTAGAGGTAACAAAATGGGTTAAATTTGCTCAGTCAACCCACCAAAATTGTCAAAAAAGGCGGTCATTAATACTAGTTGATTTTTACTATTTTTATTTCATATTGAATTGATCTATTATAAAATATATAATTTAATAATTATATTATTCTTTTAAATTAATATTTTTTTATAGGAATTCTAATTAAATATTATTAAAAATTTTTAATTATAAATTTGTTAAATTTTTTAATTATTAAAAATAACTTATGAAATTTGATTTTTAAAAAATATATTTTCAAAAGTTGTAGCACATAAATTTAGTAAATTAAATTAAAAATAAATTTACAATTTTCTAATAAGCATAAGAAACAACAATTGTTAAAATAAAAAAAATCATAATATGCATAAATATAAGAATAAATTTAAATTTTATCATTATATGAGGTTATGTTAGATTTTTAAATTTTGATAAGTATAAATTAACTTTGAAAAATACTCTAACTTTTTAAAGTGTGCAAGCACAACTAAATAATTTTATTAAATCAAATTCATTATAATTTGTTAATATATTAACTGTAAATCCCGCTAAATTTGTAAATAATTAGTCAATAAATTAAATTTTAATAAAAAATTAAAAATGTGAATATTATATTAAAATATGATAGAGCTCATTAAAACGAGAATTTTGACACTAATTTCAAAGAATTTGGTCTGAGATCGGGCCGAACGAGTCGAACCGGTCGGACCGAGCCCAAATGAGCCCAAGGCTCAAACCCTTCAACCCAAGTGACATTAATGACATGCCTCTCTCCTTCTCCATTCAGCCAAGAACGTTGAAACAAGCTAAGGGGAAGAAATGAGAGGGTTCAAACCCTAACCTCCACTTTAATCCACCATAACTTCTTCATCCGAACTCTGATTGCCGCATCGTTTGCGGCCGCGCGTCGAGCTCTACGATGCCCAATATCCAATTTTGGTAATAAAAACTTCAGTTTCTGTCTCAGCCTCTAATTCTCTTGGATTTTCGAAAATTGAGGTTTTGGTTATTAAAATTCGGTGTCTTGATGTTTAGGCTCAAACTAGCTTGAGGAGCTTGTGGATCCTTATTTAATCAAAACATATATAAGGTGAGAACTCTCAAAATTCTACAAATACTAGCTTATGTGGGTTTGGGTATTGAATTTGGGTGTGAACTATGTGAATTAGGCTTGTATAAGTATACATTGAAGTTGATTGAGCACATTGGAGGCTTGGTGGAGTTTGGGAGGCCTTGCCTTGTAGATTTTGAACCTTGAGGGTTGCTTTGGGTGCCTTGGTGTTGTCTCGACGTATACGTGGAAATCGGCCAAGTTATGGTTTAGGTTTCGCGTATTTAATATATAATGTTATGTGAAACCTTAGGCTAGAGGACCATAGGATAGGTTGGAATGATTAAGCATGTTGAATGTTAGGGTTTGTGATAATGGTTGATGACATGGATTAAGTATGTGTTGGTGGTTGTGATTATGTTGGAATCTGAATGCTAGAGAGGTATTTGATTAATGATGGATTTGTTGGTAAGGATGTTTGTGCATAATTGGTGAATTGTTTATAGTTTCGTTATTTAAAGTAGGAATTTGGGAGCAAAATTGTATAATATTGATGCTTGATGGATGATAGCAGGTTGTAGTATTATGTTATTGTGATATTGCATGTTTTTGGACAGATGTTAAGTGTGGAATGATTAATATTTAAATGGTGAATCAATAAAATAGAGGTTGGAAGGTTTTTGTGAAAAAATTTTTTTGGACGAACTTCGTCGAGCCATAACTTAGATTCTGGATTCCCAAAGAATTTCAAACTTATTTTATACAAAAATCAGGTCTGTGAAGTTTACGTCATTCAAATAATGGAGGAAAAATGATTTAAAACAAAAAAGTTATGTGCGTCGGAAGTTTTAGGTTAAAAACTGAAATTCTGCAGCTTTTGACACTTAGTAAAATTTTTGGAAAAACGTACGTCCACGCATACACGTGGCCCATGCCTACGCGTGGCATGGAAATTTTGCGCACGCATACACCCCATTCACGGACTGTCGCCACTGCCTCCTCCCCATGCGTACGCGAAAAAGCATATGTGTACGCGTAATGGGCCAGGATGCATGTGGCATGGGGTGCTTGCGTACGCGAAACCTCCATGCGCGACTGGGTGCTTCTATTAGGTGCCAACGCGTATGCATAATCAGGGAATGCGTACGCGTAATGGTCCATCTGCATGCCCATACATATGCATGACCCACGCGTACGCGTAATGGCCCACGCCCACGCTATTTTGTGTTTTAAAAGCTCAATTTTGAACCTCTAAACCTCTATTTTCATCCCATTTAGCCTCAAAATCATAGTATTAGCTCTAGTAGTAGGATGGAGATAGAAAATTAAGGTAAGTTGGGGACGAAGTAAAGTGAAAAAATGATGAAGTGAATATGAAAAAGAGTATGTCGGAGTATATATGATACCATGGTTCATATGTTATGCTTATGCAAAGTTTAAATTGATTATGAAAATGATTTGGCTTATATATATTCAATTGATCTGAGATACGAGTTTTTCTGGGTAAAGTACCCTGACTTGCCACCACGTGTACCAGATTGAGACTCAATACTCTGTTGACCCTACGACGTAAGTGTGACCGGGCACTTATAAATTCCCGGGAATGTTGACCCCTATTGAGCAATTTTATATACTTGAGAAAAGCTATGCATAGACTCTTGGGGATGCGCATCGGGGGACAGTCCATGGGTTTCATACTTGTCGAGATGGCTTGATAACCGAAAGATGAGCCTCATCAGCCATAGGACAGGCATACATCATGTGCATTTTATTTGTTTGTTTGCTATGCCTTATTTGGGAATGCCTAACTGAATATATTATGTTAATTGTAATAATTACTACTTGCACTACTTGTCTCCTACCTATGCTTGCAATTGTCTATTTGTCTGTCTTTGCAAATTCACTGGAGATGGAGAAATGGAGGAAAGGTGGACAGGTTGAGTGTTAAGATTAAGTTTAAGTTGAGTTAGATTCCCTAGATACCTACCCTCTTTTATAGTTTCTGTTTAATACTTTTAAGCTTTTCAATCTGAGTGTCGGTATTTTAGAATTGCCTCTGGCATTCCCGGGACCTTACATATTATGTGTGTGGCACCTTTACCATGCTGAGAACCTCTGGTTCTCACCTCATACTGTGTTATTATTTTCAGATGCAGGTCCAGAGGCACCTCGCTAGGCGTCTGGACTTCTAAAGCGGAGTGGTTTCTGGGTTCTTTTGTTGTATAGTTTATGTATATATGTACTTAACTTTCTCTCCGAATAACTTGTTTATTTTGCTCCTCATAGAGGTTTAAGGAGAGCTAGGGTTTTATCAATGTATTTTGGGTATTTAGGATATGTATATATGTATGTGTATATTCTCCGGCCAGCCTTGGCTTCGCAGGCTGAGTTAGGAGCTAGTTATTTTGTATCCTTGACTCTCTAATCTCACTTTCTGTTTATTTATACTCATGACTTTAGATTGCTTAGCACGAAAGTAATCTCGTTTTCTGAGCGTTGCGCTTTTTGTTTTCACGGTTTTGTTTTACCTGTTTTTCAAGGCTTCTCGTATATTACTCTCTTTCCAATACTATCATGTATATATTTTATGATTAGAGGTTGTAATACCACACCACCTCTGGTTTATGGCTTAAGCATAAAACTTTGTGTGGTAGGGTGTTACATTATGGTATTAGAGCAGTTCGTTCCTATAGAGCCTGAGGGACGGACTGACTGTGCTTCTGTGCATTCTCTGTATATGTGTCTATGTGCTATTAGGATATCTAACTGATATATATGGCATAAACGTTCATGAGCATGCATTTGGGACTTAAAGCACTAGACTTGCGATATTGAGACTGATCAACTTGATATCACTTGTTTGGTGTGTATAAGAACCAGATGTTGACTCGTGGATGCAGTCGCGGGCGCAGCAGAGGTAGAATAGGCAATGCTAATCCTGGCTCGACAGGGAATGATCCTGTAGACTTCATGGCTGCCATGGGAAACATGGCTGCGGCTATGCAAGTGACAGCCAAAGCTCTGGGGAACCAGATCAACAATGGTAATCACGGAAATAATAATGGTGAAGATGGTCCTATGACACTTGCCACATTCCTGAAGGTTCACCCTCCGACCTTCTAGGGAATCTCAAATCCCACTGAGGCGGATAACTGGGTTCAGGCTATGGTGAGGGCATTGCAAGCTCAACAGGTTTCTGAGGAGCAGTGGGTTGAATTTGGAACTTATCAGTTACAAGGCGAGGCTCAGTACTGGTGGCAGGGAACACGGCAAATCCTGCATCCAGATGGTGTCGTGATTTCTTGGGAAGTGTTCCAAACCAAGTTCTATAAAAAGTATTTTTCCAATTCAGTCAGAAACACCAAGAAACTTGAGTTGATGCAACTGAAGCAAGGTCAGATGACTATTACTGAGTATACCAACAAGTTCGAAGAGCTATGCCAATTTTCTCGCATTTGTCAAGGCGCTCCAAAGGATTTTGCTGAGTGGAAGTCCATCAAGTATGAGGGAGGTCTTTGGAGTAAAATTCTGAGCTCCGTTGCACCAATGGAGATCAGAGTGTTCTCTAAACTTGTAAATAAGAGTAGGGTGGCTAAGAAATGTGTGAGGAAGGCAGTAGCAGAAATGGGAGCTTGAAGATGCCTTTCCAGAGGACTCAGGGGAGGAACCTGGCACTGAGGGGCAGGAACTTCAAGCGTGGAGGCTTTGCCCCTCAAAAAAATCAGGGGAAAAGGCCACTTCAGGAGGCTGACTCACAATAATAATCTGGGCAGAAGATTTGGGAAACAGCCACAGCAGGATTTGAGCTGCCATAGGTGCGGAAAGTATCATCCTGGATCCCCGTATAGGTCAGGATTTGGGGTATGCTACTTTTGTGGACAGCCCGGACACCTGGCTGGGAGCTGTCCAGAGATGAAGAAGTATGAGACTCGTAGAGCACATCAGCCAGGAAGAGTGTATACTACTTCTGCAGCAGGTGCTGAGGGATCAGAGACACTGATTAGAGGTAATTGTGAGATAGCCGGTAAAGTTTTAAGTGCTTTGTTTGATTTTGGAGTAACACATTCATTCGTTGTATTTGAAAAGGCTGATGAACTAGGAATGAAAATAGTGGTCTTAGGTTATGATTTAAAGGTGTATAATACTACCCATGAGGCTATGGTGACTAGGTTAGGATGTCCACAAGTACCGTTTCGAGTACAACAACGTGAATTCATGCATGACCTGATTTGTCTGCCGATGACTGGTCTTGATCTCATTCTAGGGTTAGATTGATTATCTAAGAACCATGTTCTACTCCACTGTTCTGAGAAATCAGTGTGCTTTATGCCAGAGGACACGGAAGGGCTGGTTGTGGCAAATAGCTATTACTTGAACTCTATGATAGTCAATTATTCTGGGAGTGAATGTCAGGATTTTATGCTATTAACTGTGGGTGTTTTAGGTGATGATCAAAGCTTAGAACAGATTCCGATTGTATGTGAGTTCCTGGAGGTGTTTCTGGATGATATTGATGAATTTTTGCCTAATCGGGAGGTTGAATTCGCCATTAAGTTGGTGTCGGGAGCTGGTTCGATCTCGAGTGCTCCTTATAGGATGTCACCGTTAGAGATGGCCGAGCTTAAGGATCAATTGGAAGATTTATTGGAAAAACACTTTATTCGGCCGAGTGTTTCTCCGTAGGGAGCGCCAGTGCTACTGGTAAAGAAAAAAGACGGAAGTATGCGCCTGTGTGTCGATTATCGGCAGCTGAATAAGGTTACTGTGAAGAATAAATATCCGTTGCCAAGAATTGATGACCTAATGGACCAGTTACAAGGAGCCGGTGTGTTTTCTAAGATTGATTTACGATCTGGATACCACCAGATAAAGGTTAGAGATAAGGATATTCCCAAAACTGCTTTTAAGACACGCTATGGTCATTATGAGTACACAGTGATGTCCTTCGGGTTGACTAATGCTCCGGCAACATTCATGGATTACATGAATAGAATTTTCCATCTGTATCTGGATAAGTTTGTTTTCGTATTCATCGATGACATTCTTATTTACTCCAAGACAGAGCAAGAGCATGAGGGTCATTTGCGGATTGTACTACAAATCCTGAAGGAAAGAAAACTATACGCTAATTTATCTAAATGTGAGTTCTGGAAGAGTGAGGTGAAGTTTCTTGGCCACGTGGTAAGCAAGCAGGGGGTAGCTGTGGATCCTGCTAAGGTGGAAGCAGTGATGAATTTGGAGCGACCAACTTCTGTGACGGAGATTAGGAGTTTCTTCAGTTTGGCGGGTTATTATCGGAGATTTATTAAGGAATTTTCACAGCTCACCTTACCTTTGACCAAGCTAACTAGGAAGGATGTGCCTTTTGTTTGGAATCCAGAATGCGAGAAAAGTTTTCTAACATTGAAACAGAGGTTGACCACTGCACCTGTGCTAGTACTGCCTGAGCCGAGTGAGCCATTTGAGGTGCACTGTGATGCATCCTTGAAAGGTCTGGGGTGCATGCTGATGCAGCACCGTAAGGTTGTGGCATATGCCTCACGGCAGTTAAGGCTGCATAAGATGAACTACCCAACTCATGACTTAGAACTTGTTGCTGTTGTGTTTTCTCTAAAGATCTGGAGACATTATCTCTATGGTGTTAAGTTTAAAGTTTTCTCAGACCACAAGAGCTTGAAATACCTCCTTGAGCAAAAAGAGTTGAATATGCTTAAGAGAAGGTGGATGGAGCTTCTGAAAGACTATGACTTCGAGTTGAACTACCACCTTGGAAAGGCGAATGTTATGGTGGATGCCTTGAGTCAGAAGTCTCTATGTGCTGCTTGGATGATGCTGCGAGAGGAAGAGTTATTAAAAGCATTCCAAGGTTTGAAACTGAGAGTTAGAGAAGAGTTTGGGACTCTATGCTTAAGTCAATGTCAGATTTCAAGTGATTTCAAAGCTGAACTCCTAAAGGCTCATCAGAATGATAAAGAGTTATATAAGGTTTTGCCGACAATTAAGCAGGGGAAGCAGTGGAGAGTGTCAGAGGATAAGGACGGCTTATGGAGGTTCAAGGACTAAATTATTGTACCAGATGTAAGAGATTTACGATAAAGTATCTTGAAGAAGGCTCGCATGAGCGGATTCTCAATCCACCCGGGAAGTACCAAGATGTATCAAGATTTGAAAGCAATGTTCTGGTTGCTGTAAATGAAGAATTATGTGGCATTGCATGTATCCAAGTGTTTAACTTGTTAGAAAGTTAAAATTGAGCATCAAAGACCGTCAGGAACCCTTCAGCCTTTAGAGATTCCACAGTGGAAGTGGGAGGGTATTGCAATGGATTTTATGTTGGGCTTACCTAGAACTCGTATGGGTTATGACACCATTTGGGTGGTTGTGGACCGACTGACCAAGTCGGCTCACTTTCTCCCCATTCGGATAAGTTGCACGATGGAGGAGTTAGCACAGCTATACATTAAGGAAATTGTGAGATTACACGACGTACCTTCCACCATTATATCCGACAGGGATCCTCGATTTACATCAAGGTTTTGGGGAGCCTTTCAGCGAGCATTTGTCACTCAATTGAGCCTAAGCACTGCATATCATCCTCAGACGGATAGGTAGTCAGAAAGAACCATCCAAACTTTGGAGGATATGCTGAGAGCTTGTGTTTTAGACCAGCCGACGAGCTGGGATCAGTATATGCCACTAGTGGAGTTTGCTTATAACAATGGCTACCATACGAGCATCGGAATGGCTCCGTATGAAGCTCTGTATGGTAGGAAATGTCAATCTCTACTATGTTGATATGAAGCCGTAGAAAGGAGCGTGTTAGGGCCTGAGATGATAGCTGAGACTACAAAACAGATAAAGAAGATCCGTAGCCGAATGCTTATGGCTCAAAGTTGTCAAAAGAACTATGCTAATCAGAGGCGGAAGCCTTTGGAGTTTGAGGAAGGAGAACATGTGTTTCTAAAGGTTACTCCAACCACCAGAGAGGGAAGAGCCATTAAGACGAAGAAACTGAATCCTCGTTACATTGGAACATTTGAGATCCTGAAGAGAATTGGACCAGTGGCTTATAGGATCGCCCTACCGCCACATTTTTCGAATTTGCACGATGTGTTTCACGTGTCGCAGCTTCGGAAGTATACTCCTGACGCAAGCCATGTCCAGGAATCGGAATCGGTTCAAATAAAAGAAGATCTGACTCTTCCAGTGACCCCAGTTAGGATTGATGACACCAGAATCAAGCGTTTAGGCGGAAGAAAAGTATAATTGGTGAAAGTAGCTTAGAGTCGAGCCGGTATTGAAGAGCATACTTGGGAGCTCGAATCGGACATGCGGAAGGACTACTCACACCTCTTTTCAGGTAACTGAATCTGAATTTTGAGGACAAAATTTTTAATTAGGTGGGTAGGATGTAAACTCTACTAAATTAGTAAATAATTAGTCAATAAATTAAATTTTAATAAAGGATATTAAAAATGTGAATATTATGTTAAAATTGGATAGAGCTCATTAAAACGAGAATTTTGACACTAATTTCAAAGAATTTGACCCGAGATCAGACCAAACGAGCTGAACCGGGCCCAAAATGGGCCCAAGGCCCAAACCCTTTAGCCTAAGTGACATTAATGACATGCCTCTCTCCTTCCCCATTCAGCCAAGAATGCTGAAACAAGCTAAGGGGAAGAGATGAGAGGGTTCCAACCCTAACCTCTACATCAATCCACCATAACTTCTTCATCCCAGTTCCGATCGCCGCACCATTTGCAGCCACGCATCGAATGCATCGAGCTCTATGAATCCCGATATTCAATTTTGGAAGGAATCCTCAGTTTCTATATCAGCCTCGTATTCTCTTGGATTTTCAAAAATTGAGGTTTTGGTTATTAAAATTTGGTGTCTTGATGTTTAGGCTCAAACTAGCTTGAGGAGCTTGTGTGTCCTTGTTTAATCAAGACATATATAAGGTGAGAACTCTCAAAATTCTACAAATACTAGCTTATGTGGGTTTGGGTATTGAATTTGGGTGTGAACTATGTGAATTAGTCTTGTATAAGTGTATATTGAATTTTATTGAGCACATTCAAGGCTTGGTGGAGTTTGGGAAGCCTTGCCTTGAAGATTTTGAACCTCGAGGGTTGCTTTGGGTTCCTTTGTGGTGTCTCGGAGAATACGTGAAAATCGGCCAAGGTATGGTTTATGTTTTGTGTATTTAATATATAATGTTCTGTGAAATCTTAGGCTAGAGGACCATAAGATAGGTTGGAATGATTAAGCATATTGAATGTTAGGGTTTGTGATAAGGGTTAATGACATGGATTGAGTATGTGTTGGTGGTTGTGATTATGTTGGAATCTGAATGCTAGAATGGTATTTGATTAATGATGGGTTTGTTGGTAAGGATGTTTGTGCATAATTGGTGAATTGTTTATAGTTTTGTTATTTAAAGTAGGAATTTGGGAGCAAAATTGTATAATATTGATGCTTGATGGATGACAGCAGGTTGTAGTATTATGTTATTGTGATATTGCATGTTTTAGGACTGATGTTAATTATGGAATGGTTAATATTTAAATGGTGAATCAATAAAATAGAGGTTGGAAGGTTTTTGTTAAAAATTGTTTTTTAGACAAATTCGGCGAGCTATAATTTGGCTTCCGGACCCCGAAATGATTTCAAACTTATTTTATACAAAAATTAGGTCATGAAGTTTATGCCGTTCGAGGAACGAAGGAAAAATGATTTAAAATGAAAAAATTATGCGCGTCGGAAGTTTGAGATTAAAAACTGAAATTCTGCAGCTTTTGACACTTTGTAAAATTTTTGGAAACACGTACGCCCACGCATACACGTGGCATGAAAATTTTGTGCACGCATACACCCCATTCGCGGACTGTCGCCACTGCCTCCTCCCCATGCGTACACGAGAAAGCATCTGCGTATGCATAATGGGCCAGGATGCATGTCCACGCGTACGCGTGACATGGGGTGCTTGCGTACGCGAAACGTCCATGCGCGACTGGGTACTTCTTTTAGGTGCCCACGCGTACGCGTAATGAGGGAATGCATACTCATAATGTTCTATCTGCACGCGTATGCATTGTAAATCATGTTGCTTGTATGCGAAGTTTGTATTCGTAGGTTTTGATGAATGACAAACCAACAAACGACATGAAAGACAAACCAACAAACAACTTGAATGAACAAGCATGTTGAAAGATCAACCAACATTCAACGTTGAGGAATGAAGAGTTGAAAGCAACACAACAACAACAAGAAACTCAAGTCCACAACATTTGAAGACAAGTATAGTTTCTTAGGAGTTAGGTAACTTCTTGTTAAGAACCAATTGCTAAATCTCTCAACACACACTCACAAAATGTTTTGATGCACATCTTGCAATTCGATGCTAGCCAAATGGTTTAAAAACTTGTTTTCAAAGGTACAAAAGCATAGGAATTGACTCCAACAAGTTTGAGATCAATCCTAAGCATTTTGAAGTGATTTTAAGCCTTTCTTTAAGGTTTGCATCGATGCACACTCATCTTGCATCGATGCAAAACATGCAACGACTTGTTGCATCGATGCAAAGATGTTTGCATCGATGCAACCTAGCTGAAAATTCAAATTTCAGCTTCAAAGACACATTTGCATCGATGCAAAGTGTTATGCATCGATGCAAATGATTCAAAAACATAAAAAACGGCTAGTTTTAACAAAACGGCTCCATCCCATTAACTCCCCAACGTTTCTAAGGTTTGGGAAGTCTATAAATAGATGGATTAAAGCCTTATTTCATACATGTGAGTATTTGCAAACTATCTTGTTCATATTCTTTTATTCTACACATTTTTAAGGTGTTATAATACACAATTTGAGAGAGCAATATCAATTGGTTCAATAGTGCTAAACTTGTAATCATACACTCTTCTAGAGAGTACTCATTTCATCTCAACAATTCTTTGAGAATTGTTTTCTTGTACACTTTGTAAATTGGAGTGTGATCTCCAAGGTTGAGTCAAGAGTTATAAACACTATAGTCGGTGAGGATACCAAAGAAGTATACTAAGTACTCAAGGCAAATCTTAGAGAAGGAATCTCTAAGTGGAGTGGGTTAGTATACGAGTGGTGATCATATACCGTGAGGTGTTAGAAACTAAGGACTTGGATTGTAAAAGGTTTTGCGCGAGCACCTTGAAGCTTGGCAATAGTGGAACTTCTCAATAGCGATTGAGAAAGAAAGTGGACGTAGGACAAGGATTGTGCCGAACCACTCTAAATAGCGTTTGCATCTCTCCAAACTCATCTCTTCTATATTATTGTCTTTTACCTTTGAGCAAATAAATTGTGATCGAAAAGTAGCTTCGTAAGTACTTAAGGAATAGCTTAAGTCCGATTGGTGAAAAGCTTGATCAATTTATTTGAGTTGGTGTCTATTGGAAAGTAAAAGCTCCTTATAAATGCTTAGCAATTGAGTTAAGCTCTTGGAAAAATACTAGTACAATAACACTTTTGTATATTGTCTTTAACTTTCGCAAAAAGATTTATTGTTGTTGCAATACTCAATTCACCCCCCCCCTCTTGAGTAATTGTGCATAGGTTCTACATGCATGACTTCCCTGTTTTCAGCAAAGCTGTTTTATGTTTTAAAAGCTCAATTTTGAACCTCTAAACCTCTATTTTCATCCCTTTTAGCCTCAAAATCATAGTATTAGCTCTAGTAGTAAGATGGAGATAGGAAATTAAGGTAACTTGAGGACGAAGTGAAGTGGAAAAATGATGAAGTGAATATGGAAAAGAGTATGTCGGAGTATATATGATACCATGGTTCATATGTTATGCCTATGCAAAGTTTACATTGATTATGAAAATGATTTGGCTTATATATATTCAATTGATCTTATATACGAGTTTCTCTGGGTAAAGTACCGTGACTTGCCACCACGTGTACCAAGTTGAGACTCGTTACTCTGTTGACTCTACGATGTAAGTGTGACCGGGCACTTATAAATTCTCGGGAATATTGATCCCCATTGAGCAATTTTATATACTTGAGAAAAGCTATGCATAGACTCTTGGGGATGTGCATTGGAGGACAGTCCAAGGGTTTCGGACTTGTCGGGCTGGCTTGATAGTCGACAGATGAGCCTCATCAGCCATAGGATAGGCATACATCATGTGCATTTTGTTTGTTTGTTTGCTATGCCTTATTTGGGAATGCCTAACTGAATATATTATGTTAATTGTAATAATTTCTACTTGCACTACTTGTCTCCTACCTATGCTTGCAATTGTCTATTTGTCTGTCATTGCAAATTCACTAGAGATGGAGAAACAGAGGAAAGGTGGACAGGTTGAGTGTTAAGATTACGTTTATGTTGAGTTAGAATTCCCTGTATACCTACCCTCTGTTATGGTTTCTGTTTAATACTTTTAAGCTTTTCAATCTGAGTGTCGGTGTTTTAAGATTGCCTCTGGAATTCCCAGGACCTTATATATTATATGCGTGGCACCTTTACCATGCTGAGAACCTCCGGTTCTCACCCCATACTGTGTTGTTATTTTCAGATGCAGGTCGAGAGGCACCTCGCTAGGCGTCTGGACTTTTGAAGCTGAGTGGTTTCTATGTTCTTTTGTTGTATAGTTTATGTATATATGTACTTAACTTTCTCTTCGAATAACTTGTTTATTTTGCTCCTCTTAGAGGTTTAAGGAGAGCTAGGATTTTGTCAATGTAGTTTGGGTATTTGGGATATGTATATATGTATGTGTATATTCTCCGGTCAACCTTGGCTTCGCAGGCTGAGTTAGGAGCTAGTTATTTTGTATCCTTGACTCTCTAATCTCACTTTCTGTTTATTTATACTCATATGACATTAGATTGCTTAGCACGCAAGTAATCTTGTTTTTTAAGCGTTGCGCTTTTTATTTTCACGGTTTTGTTTTACCTGATTTCCAAGGCTCCTCGTATATTACTCTTTTTCCAATACTAACATGTATATATTTTATGATTAAAAGTCATAATACCACATTACCTCTAATTTACGGCTTAAGGGTAAAGATTTGTGTGGTAGGATGTTACATTAACTACTATTAGTGAATAATTTTTATATTTTAAACATAAATAAAATTCTTACTCATTGATTTTATTATTTTTAATATTGAAAATAGTTAAATTTTTAAATTTTACTAATTTCATCAATTTTTTAACAAAAATTATTATGCATATTTTTATTTAAAAAATTAAAAAAGTATTTTATATTTTTTCATTTATTATTCCATGCAAGACACAGATACATGTACTAGTTTTTATTTAAAAAATTAGAAGGATGATTCAAATTTTATATTATTATTTAAAATGGTTAAGTGAGTTTTAAATTTACTAGTCTATAATCTGTTAAACACTGACTCACTGGTATCAGTATTGGATCCGACACTTGTCGGTTATATGCCAGCTTATTTTAACGTTTATAATCATGGATTATATAAGTTAGATTAGATTAACATGTAATATAAAATAATTTAATTATTTCATATTTTGTAATTAAAAATAAAATTACATAATAATTAATCTTAATAAATAAAAATACTTATGTATGTATTTATATATTTTATGTTTATTTTCTCACCAAAAATATATTTTATATTTAATTTATTTAAAGTTTAATTATTCTATTAGTCCTGTAGTTTCACCAAATTTTTAATTAGGTCCCTATACTTTTTTTCCTTTCAATTGAGTTCCTATACTGCTTTAATTTTGTAATTAAGTTCTTCTTAATGTAAAAAATATTAGAATTAACTGAATATTTCTTCGCTAATTGAAGGTATTTATAATTAAAAACATAATTAAATTTTTGACCGCATGTATTTTGGTAAAAATATTATGTTAATTTTAACATTTTTAATATAAATAGGACTTAATTACAAAATTAAAAGCAGTGTAGGGACCCAATTGAAAAAAAATATTGGAACCTAATTAAAAATTTAGTGAAATTATAGAGACTAATAGAGTAATTAAACCTTTATTTAATTTAAACCAAAAGATTACATTTATCATTTTTAAAATATTATATATTAAAATATATTCATGAATGTATGCTTTAATATGTTTTATATTTATAAAGTCTATTAATACTCTCCTTTTATAACATTCTTTAATTTTTATTTAATAAAATCTAATGATTCATAAAAAAATGGCGTATTTAATGCGCACAAAATTATTGTATCGATATAATAAATGGACAAATAAAAATACAACACGTGTATTATATTATCAAAGTCAGTATTAAATTTTTGTTTTTTTTAAATATATAACATATATACTCTTACTAAAACATCCTTATAATTTAATAAAAATAAATATTATTTTTATTTAATTTATAAAAGGACCTAAATATTTTTTTAATTGTGTTGGAAAAAAAACTCTCTTTTTAATTAATTAAAGTTTAGAATTATTAATTTTAATTTTATATATTTAAATTTTAAATAATTTACCAAAAAGAAAACAAAAATACATCTGATTATTCATCCATATTAAAAAAGATTGCTTTAATATTCTTGATGCTCTCATAAACCCTAATCTCTGGTAGGTATTTGGTACGCGAAATCGTGATTATTCGTTCCCTGGCTATAGTGCCAAAAATTTGGTGTGGGAGAACTTGAATTCAAGACTTCTTCACAATTCTGTGTAACTGACCAGCAAGTGCATTAGGTCATCCAAGTAATACCTTACGTGAGTAAGGGTCGATCCCACGGAGATTGTCGGCTTGAAGCAAACTATGGTTATCCTTGTAAATCTCAGTCAGACAAATTCAAATGGTTATGAGGTTTTGATAATTAAAATATAAATAAAATATAAAATAAGATAAAGTTACTTATGTAATTCATTGGTGGAAATTTCAGATAAGTGTCTGGAGATGCTTTGTTGCTTCAGAACCTCTGCTTTCCTACTGCCTTCTTCCAACCATGCGTTACCTCCTTCCTTGGCAAGTTGTATGATCCTCTCGGATGAAAACAAATCCATATGCGCTGTCACTGCACGGCTAATCATCTGTCAATTCCCGCTAGCGTCGGAATAGGACCATTGTCCTTTTGCACACTGTCACTGTGCCCAACATTTGCAAGTTTGAAGCTCGTCACAGTCATCCCTTCCCAGATCCTACTCGGAATACCACAGACAAGGTTTAGACTTTCCGGATCTCATGGTTCTAGCCTATACCATGAAGATACTAATCTCACGGACTCAGTCTGTGTATTAGATATCCAAGAGAGTACACTCCAGCTGTCGTCCAATGACTACGTTGAACATCATGTAGATCGCTTTGTGGTTGTCAGGCACGCGATATTGGCTAAGCGAGTAACGAAGATTGGGTGATTGTCACAGGTCACCCCTTCATTCTGACTTAACTGAATTAAGAACAAGAGTATATCTTGGAGAAGAAGTAGGCGTGAATTGAAAGAAAAATAGTAGTAATTGTATTAATTCATGAAGAACAGCAGAGCTCCACACCTTAATCTATGGGGTGTAGAAATTCCACCGTAGAAAATACATAAGTGAAAAAGGTCTAGGCATGGCCGTGAGGCCAGCCTCCATCGTGTACAATGGTCTCTCAGATCAAAGTGATCCAAAGATAAAAGCTCTCAAATAAATCTCTAAAAGTAGTTTTTATACTAAACTAGTAACCTAGGGTTATAGAAAATGAGTAACTAAGTGAAGATAGTACAGAAATTCACTTCTGGGGCCCACTTCGTATGTGCTTGGACTGAGCAATGAAGTTTTTTCGTGCATAGACTGTTCCTGGAGTTAAACGCTAGCTTTGGTGCCAGTTTGGGCGTTTAACTCCAATTCTGGTGCCATTTTGGGCGTTTTACGTCAAGATATTTTAGGCTGTCTTTGGACGCCAGTTTGGGCCATCAAATCTCAGGCAAAGTATGAATTATTATATATTGCTGGAAAGCCCAAGATGTCTAATTTCTAACGCAATTGAGAGTGCGCCAATTGGGCTTCTGTAGCTCCATAAAATCCACTTCGAGTGTAGGGAGGTCAGAATCCAACAGCATCTGCAGTCCTTTTTTAGCCTCTAAATCAGAGTTTTGCTCAAGTCCCTCAATTTCAGCCAGAAAATACCTGAAATCATAAAAAAACACACAAACTCATAGTAAAGTCCAAAAATGTGATTTTTGAATAAAAACTAATAAAAATATAATAAAAAGTAATTAAATCATACTAAAAACTATGTAAAAACAATGCCAAAAAGGGTATAAATTATCCGCTCATCACAACACCAAACTTAAATTGTTGCTTGTCCCCAAGTAACTGAAAACAAAATAGGATAAAAAGAAGAAAATATACAATGAATTCCAAACTTATCAATGAAGATTAGCTTCAATTAGATGAGCAGGACTTGTAGCCTTTTTGCTTCTGAACAGTTTTGGCGTCTCACTTTATTCTTTGAAGTTCAGAATGATTGGCATCTATAGGAACTCAGAATTCAGATAGTGTTATTGATTCTCTTAGTTCAGTATGTTAATTCTTGAACACTGCTACTTTATGAGTCTTGGCCGTGACCCTAAGCATTTTGTTTTCTAGTATTACCACCGGATACATAAATGCCACAGACACATAACTGGGTGAACCTTTTCAGATTGTGACTCAGCTTTGCTAGAGTCCCCAGTTAGAGGTGTCCAGAGATCTTAAGCACACTCTTTTTGCTTTGGACCATGACTTTAACCGCTCAGTCTCAAGCTTTCCTTTGACACCTTCACGCCACAAGCACATGGTTAGAGACAACTTAGTTTAGCCGCTTAGGCCAAGATTTTATTCCTATGGACCCTCCTATCCATTAATGCTCAAAGCCTTGGATCCTTTTTACCCTTGCCTTTTGGTTTAACAGGTTATTGGCTTTTTCTGCTTGCTTTTTCTTTTTTCTTTCTTTTTTCTTTTTCTTTTTCTTGCTTCAAGAATTAATTTTATAATGTTTCAGATTATCAAATAACATTTCTTCTTTTTCATTATTCTTTCAAGAGCCAACAATTTTAACATTCATAAACAACAAATTAAAAAATATGCACTGTTCAAGCATTCATTCAGAAAACAAAAGGTATTGCCACCACATCAAAATAATTAAACTAATTTCAAGATAGAATTCGAAACCATGCACTTCTTGTTCTTTTGCAATTAAAAATATTTTTCATTTAAGAAAGGTGAAGGATTCATAGGACATTCATAGCTTTAAGACATAGACACTAGACACTAATGATCATGTAGTAAAGACACAAACATAGACAAAACATAAAGCATAATTTTCGAAAAATAGAAAAATAAGAAAAAGGAAATTAAAGAACGGGTCCACCTTAGTGATGACGGCTAGTTCTTCCTCTTGAGGATCTTATGGAGTGCTTGATCTCCTCTATGTCTCTTTCTTGCCTTTGTTGCTCCTCCCTCATGGCTCTTTGGTCCTCTCTGATTTCATGGAGGATGGTGGAGTGCTCTTGGTGCTCCATCCTTAGTTGTCCCATGTTGGAACTTAATTCTCCCAGGGAGGTGTTGATTTGCTCCTAATAGTTTTGTGGAGGAAAATGCATCCCTGAGGCATCTCAGAGATTCCATGATGAGGAATTTCCTCATGCTCTTGTTGAGGTCCATGAGTGGGCTCTCTTGTTCGCTCCATCCTTTTCTTAGTGATGGGCTTGTCCTCTTCAATGAGGATGTCTTCCTCTATGACAATTCCAGCTGAATTATATAGGTGACAAATGAGATGAGGGAAGGCTAACCTTGCCAAAGTAGAAGACTTGTCCGCCACCTTGTAGAGTTCTAGGAATATAATCTCATGAACTTCTACTTCCTCTCCATTCATGATACTATGGATCATGCTAGCCCGATCTATTGTAACTTCAGACCAGTTGCTAGTAGGAATTATAGAGCGTTGGATAAACTCCAACTATCCCCTAGCCACTGGTTTGAGGTCAAGCCTTCTTAGTTGAACCGGCTTGCCTCTTGAGTCCAACCTAAGGACTTGGTCCAACCTTTGATCAAAGTTGACCCTTCTAGTGAAAGCGTGAGGATCTCCTTGCATCATTGGCAAGTTGAATGCTAACCTCACATTTTCCGGATTAAAATCTAAGTATTTCTCCCGAACCATTGTGAGCCAATTCTTTGGGTTCGGGTTCACACTTTGGTCATGGTTCTTAGTGATCCATGCATTGGCATAGAACTCTTGAACCATTAAGATCCCGACTTGTTGAATGGGGTTGGTGAGAATTTCCCAACTTCTTCTTCGAACTTCATGTCGGATCTCCGGATATTCACTCTTTTTGAGCTTGAAGGGAACCTCGGGGATCACCTTTTTCTTGGCCACAACTTCATAGAAGTGGTCTTGATGGACCTTTGAGATGAATCTCTCCATCTTCCCTGACTCAGAGGTGGAAGCAATTGTCTTCCCTTTCCTCTTTCTAGAGGTTTCTCTGGCCTTAGGTGCCATTAGTGGTTATGGAAAATAAAAAGCTTTACACCAAACTTAGAATGGTTGCTCGTCCTCGAGCAAAAGAAGAAAGAAGGGAGTAGAAGAAGAAGAAATGGAGGAGATGGAGGGGGTGTGAAGGTTCGGCCAAGGGGGGAAGTATTGTATGAGAAGTGTGAAATTGAAGGGAGTGAGGAGGGGTATTTATAGGGTAAAGGAGATATGGTAGTTGGCCAAGTGTGGGTGGGTTTGGGAGGAAAATGGTTTGAATTTGAATGGTGGGGTAGGTGGAGTTTAATGATGGATGGATGTGAGTGGTGAAGAGAATATGGGGAAGAGGGTAGGATTTGATAGGTGAGGGGTGTTTGGGGAAGAGTGTTATGGAAAGGTGTGAAGAGGAGAGAATAAGAAGTGGGGTAGGTAGGATCCTGTGGGGTCCACAGATCCTGAGGTGTCAAGGAATTCGAGTCCCTACATCATTCTGGCGTTCAAACGCCCATTCTGTGCCAATCTTGGCATTTAATGCCAGCTCTGCTACCTTTCTTGGTGTTAAACGCCAGTCTGCTACCAATTTCTGGCGTTAAAGGCCAGCCAGATGCCCATTTTTGCCGTTTAACGCCAGCCAGATGCCAGACAGCCCTTTCTGGCGTTAAACGCTAGAGTGCTGCCTATTCTGGTGTTTAACGCCCAGAATGCTGCCAGGCTGGGCATTAAACGCCCATTCTGCTATCCTTACTGGCGTTTAAACGCCAGTAAGTCTGTCCTCTAGGATGTGCTATTTTTAATGCTGTTTTTCATTCTATTTTTGATTTTTCAGTTGTTTTGTGACTTCACATGATCATCAACCTAAAGAAAACATAAAATAACAAAGGAAAACAAATACATATAATTAAATAACATTGGGTTGCCTCCCAACAAGCGCTTCTTTAATGTCAATAGCTTGACAGTGAAGCTCTTAGAGAGCTTCACAGAGACTCAGAGCTTAATGATGGCCTCCCAACACCAAACTTAGAAGTTGAGTGTGGGGGCTCTGTTTGACTCTCTATTGAGAGAAGCTTTTCATGCTTTCTCTCCATGGTTACAGAAGAAGATCCTTGAGCCTTAAACACAAGGTAGTCCTCATTCAATTGAAGGACTAGCTCTCCTCTACCCACATCAATCACAGCTCTTGTTGTGGCTAGGAAGGGTCTTCCAAGGATGATGGAATCATCTTCATCCTTCCCAGTGTCTAGGATTATGAAATCAGCAGAGATGTACAGGCCTTCAACCTTCACCAAGACATCCTCTACAAGTCCATAAGCCTGTTTCCTTGAATTGTCTGCCATCTCTAGTGAGATTTTTGTAGCTTTCACCTCAAAGATCCCTAGTTTCTCCATTACAGAGAGGGGCATGAGGTTTATCCCTGACCCCAAGGTCACACAGAGCCTTCTCAAAGATCATGGTGCCTATGGTACAAGGTATTAAGAACTTTCCAGGATCCTGTTTCTCCTAAGGTAATTTCAGTTGAACCAGATCATTTAGTTCATTGATGAGCAATGAGGGTTCATCCTCCCATGTCTCATTACCAATTAACTTGGCATTCAGCTTCATGATTGCTCCCAGATATTGAGCAACTTACTCTTCAATAATATCTTCATCCTCTTCAGAGAAAGAATGCTCATCAGAGCTCATGAATGGCAATAGTAAGTTCTGTGGAATCTCTATGGTCTCTGTATGAGCCTCGGATTCCTTTGGTTCCTCATTAGGGAATTCCTTGGAGGCCAGTGGACGTCCGTTGAGGTCTTCCTCATTGGAAATCACTGCCTTTTCTTCCTCTCCAGGTTCGGCCATGTTGGTTATATTTATGGCCTTGCACTCTCTTTTTGGATTCTCTTCTGTATTGCTTGGGAGAGTACTAGGAGGGAGTTTAGTAACTCTTTTATTCAGCTGACCCACTTGTGCCTCCAAATTTCCAATGGAGGACCTTGCTTCAGTCATGAAACTGAGAGTGGTCTTAGATAGATCAGAGACTACAGTTGCTAAGTCAGAGTGGCTCTGCTTAGAATTCTCTGTCTGTTGCTGAGAAGATGATGGAAAAGGTTTGCTATTGCCAAACCTATTTCTCCCACCATTATTGTTACTGGAGCCTTGATTAGGCTTCTGTTGATCCTTCCATGAGAAATTTGGATGATTTCTCCATGAAGGATTATAGGTGTTTCCATAGGATTCTCCCATGTAATTCACCTCTGCCATTGCAGCATTCTCAGGGTCATAGGCTTCTTCTTCAGAGGAAGCCTCCTTAGTACTGCCTGATGCAACTTGTATTCCAGACAAACTCTGAGAAATCATATTGACTTGCTGAGTCAATATTTTGTTCTGAGCCAATATTGCATTCAGAGTATCAATCTCAAGAACTCCTTTCTTCTGAGTTGTCCCATTATTCACAGGATTCCTTTTAGAAGTGTACATGAACTGGTTATTTGTAACCATTTCAATGAGTTCCTGGGCTTCTGCAAGCATCTTCTTCAGATGAAGAGATCCTTCAGCAGAGTGATTGGTGCACGAAATTGTGATCATCAATGGCGCCAACAGCTTGGTATGCACAATTGTAATCTCAACTCTTTATCACAACTCTGCACAACTAACCAGCAAGTGCACTGGGTCGTCCAAGTAATAAACCTTATGTGAGTAAGGGTCGATCCCACGGAGATTGTCGGCTTGAAGCAAGCTATGGTCATCTTGTAAATCTCAGTCAGGCAGATTCAAATGGTTATGGAGAATTGATAATTAAAAGATGAATAAAACATAAAATAAAGATAGAGATACTTATGTGATTCATTGGTAGGAATTTCAGATAAGCGTATGAAGATGCTTTGTTCCTTCTGAACCTCTGCTTTCCTATTGCCTTCTTCCAATCATTCATACTCCTTTCCATGGCAAGCTTTATGTTGGGCATCACCATTGTCAATGGCTACTTCCCGTCCTCTCAGTGAAAATGTTCCAAATGCGCTATCACCGCACGACTAATCATCTGTCGGTTCTCGATAATGTTGGAATAGGATCTATTGATCCTTTTGCGTCTGTCACTACGCCCAACACTCGCGAGTTTGAAGCTCGTCACAATCATCCCTTCTCAGATCCTACACAAAATACCACAGACAAGGTTTAGACTTTCCGGATCTCAGGAATGGCCGCCAATAATTCTAGCCTATACCACGAAGGTTCTAATCTTAGATTAGAAACCCAAGAAATACACATTCAAGCTTGATTGCATGTAGAACGGAAGTGGTTGTCAGGCACGCGTTCATAGGTGTGAATGGTGATGAGTGTCATGGATCATCACATTCATCATGTTAAAGAACGAATGGATATCTTAGAACAGAAATAGGCTTGAGTTGAATATAAAAGCAATAGTACTTTGCATTAATTCATGAGGAACAGCAGAGCTCCACACCTTAATCTATGGTGTGTAGAAACTCTACCATTGAAAATACATAAGTGAAAATAGTCTAAGCATGGCCGAATGGCCAGCCTCAAAGGTCTAAGGACTTAACGTCCAAAGATCCTCCCAATACAATAGTAAAAGGTCCTATTTGTAGAAAACTAGTAACCTAGGGTTTATAGAAATGAGTAAATGATGCAGAATCCACTTCCGGGCCCACTTGGTGTGTGCTTGGACTGAGTATTGAAGCTTTCATGTGTAGATACTTTTCTTGGAGTTAAACGCCAGCTTTTGTGCCAGTTTGGGCGTTTAACTCCAGCTTTTATGCCAGTTCTGGCGTTTTGACGCCAAAATTTCTATGCTAACTTGGAATGCTAGTTTGGGCCATAAAATCTCAGGCAAAGTATGGATTATTATAAATTACTGGAAAGCCCAAGATGTCTACTTTCCAACGCAATTAAGAGCGCGCCAATTGGGCTTCTGTAGCTCCAGAAAATTCACTTCGAGTGTAGGGAGGTCAGAATCCAACAGCATCTGTAGTCCTTTTTCAGCCTCTGAATAAGATTTTTGCTCAGGTCCCTCAATTTCATCCAGAAAATACCTGAAATCACAGAAAACATGCAAACTCATAGTAAAGTCCAGAAATATTATTTTTATTTAAAAACTAATAAAAACATAATAAAAACTAACTAAAACATACTAAAAACAAACTAAAAACAATGCCAAAAAGCGTATAAATTATCCGCTCATCACAACACCAAACTTAAATTGTTGCTTGTCCCCAAGCAACTGAAAATCAAATAGGATAAAAAGAATAGAATATACAATGAATCCCAAAAACATCTATGAAGATCAGTCTTAATTAGATGAGTGGGGCTTTTAGCTTTTTGCTTCTGAACAGTTTTGGCATCTCACTTTATCCTTTGAAGTTCAGAATAATTGGCATCTATAGGAACTCAGGATTTAGATAGTGTTATTGATTCTCCTAGTTCAATATGTTGATTCTTGAACACAGCTACTTTATGAGTCTTGGCCGTGACTCTAAGCATTTTGTTTTCCATTATTACCACCGGATACATAAATGCCACAGACACATAACTGGGTGAACCTTTTCAGATTGTGACTCAGCTTTGCTAGAGTCCCCAATTAGAGGTGTCCAGAGCTCTTAAGCACACTCTTTTTGCTTTGGACCACGACTTTAACCGCTCAGTCTCAAGCTTTCACTTGACACCTTCACGCTACAAGCACATAGTTAGGGACAGCTTGGTTTAGCCGCTTAGGCCAGGATTTTATTCCTGTGGGCCCTCCTATCCACTGATGCTCAAAGCCTTGGATCGTTTTTATTTTACCCTTGCCTTTTGGTTTAAAGGGCTATTGGCTTTTTCTGCTTGCTTTTTCTTTTTCTTTTTTTCTTTTTTTTTCGCCTCTTTTTTTTTGCATATATTTTTTTTGCAAGCTTTTCATTGCTTTTTCTTGCTTCAAGAATCATTTTTATGATTTTTTAGATTATCAATAACATTTCTCCTTTTCCATTATTCTTTCAAGAGCCAACAATTTTAACATTTATAAACAACAAATTCAAAAATATGCACTGTTCAAGCATTCATTCAGAAGAACAAAAAGTATTGCCACCACATCAAAATAATTAAACTATTTTAAAATTCAAAATTCATGTACTTCTTTTTCTTTTTCCAATTAAAAACATTTTTCATTTAAGAAAGGTGATGGATTCATAGGACATTCATAACTTTAAGACATAGACTCTGAGACACTAATGATCATGTAATAAAGACACAAACATAGATAAAATAAAGCATAAAAATTCGAAAAACAGAAAAATAAGGAACAAGGAAATTAAAGAACGGGTCCACCTTAGTGATGGCGACTAGTTCTTCCTCTTAAAGATCTTATGGAGTGCTTGAGCTCCTCAATGTCTCTTCCTTGCCTTTGTTGCTCCTCTCTCATGACTCTTTGATCTTCTCTAATTTCATGAAGGAGGATGGAATGCTCTTGGTGCTCCACCCTTAGATGTCCTATATTGGAACTTAATTCTCCTAGGGAGGTGTTAATTTGCTCCCAATAGTTTTGTGGAGGAAAATGCATCCCTTGAGGCCTCTCAGGGATTTCATGATGAGGAATTTCCTCATGTTCTTGTCCATGAGTGAGATCTCTTGTTTGCTCCATCCTTTTCTTAGTAATGGGCTTGTCCTCATTAATGAGGATGTCTTCCTCTATGTCAATTCCAGTTGAATTACAGAGATGACAAATGAGATGAGGGAAGGCTACCCTTGCCAAAGTAGAATACTTGTCCGTCACCTTGTAGAGTTTTAGGGATATAACCTCATGAACCTATACTTCCTCTCCAATCATGATGCTATGGATCATGATAGCCCAGTCTATAGTAACTTCAGACCGGTTGCTAGTGGGAATGATTGAGCGTTGGATGAACTCCAACCATCCCCTAGCCACGGGCTTGAGGTCATGCCTTCTTAGTTGAACCGGCTTCCCTTTTGAATCTTTCTTCCATTGAGCGCCCTCTTCACAAATGTCTATGAGGACTTGGTCCAACCTTTGATCAAAGTTGACCCTTCTAGTGTAGGGGCATGCATCTCCTTGCATCATTGGCAAGTTGAATGCCAACCTTACATTTTTCGGACTGAAATCTAAGTATTTTCCCCGAACCATTGTAAGCCAATTCTTTGGGTCCGGGTTCACACTTTGATCATGGTTCTTGGTGATCCATGCATAGGCATAGAACTCTTGAACCATTAAGATTCCGACTTGTTGAATGGGGTTGGTGAGAACTTCCCAACCTCTTCTTCGAATCTCATGTCGGATCTTTGGATATTCACCCTTTTTGAGCTTGAAAGGGACCTCGGGAATCACTTTCTTCTTGGCCACAACTTTATAGAAGTGGTCTTGATGCACCTTTGAGATGAATCTCTCCATCTCCCATGACTCGGAGGCAGAAGCTTTTGCCTTCCCTTTCCTCTTTCTACAGTTTCTCCGGCCTTAGGTACCATAAATGGTTATGGAAAAACAAAAAGCTTTAGCTTTTACCAAACCAAACTTAGAAGGTTTGCTTGTCCCCGAGCAAAAGGAAGAAAAAAGAGAGTAGAGGAAGAAGAAATAGAGGAGATGGAGGGGGGTAGTATTTCGGCCAAGGGGGTGAAGTAGTGTTTAAGATGTGTGAAAATAAAGGAGTGAAGATGGGTTTATATAGGAGTGGAGAGAGGGGCTTGGGTTCGGCCATGTATGGGTGGGTTTGGGAGGGAAAGTGGTTTGAATTTGAATGGTGAGGTAGGTGGGGTTTTATGATGGATGGATGTGGATTGGTGAAGAGTTTATGGAGAAGAGGGTGGGATTTGATAGGTGAGGGGTTTTTGGGAAAGAGGTATTGAGTTGATTGGTGAAGGATATTTGGAGAAAGGCATTATGGAAATGTGTGAAGAAGAGAGAGAGTGAGTTGAGGTTGGTGGGGATCCTGTGGGGTCCACAGATCCTGAGGTGTCAAGAATTTCTCATCCCTGCACCAATTAGGCGTGTAAAACGTCTTCTGCTGCCAATCCTGGCGTTTAACGCTAGCTTCTTGCCCTTTTCTGGCATTAAACGCCAGTCTGGTGCCCTTACTGGCGTTTAAACGCCAGTAGGCTTCTCTTCCAGGGTGTGCTGTTTTTCATTCTGTTTTTTAGTTTGTTTTTGCTTTTTCAATTATTTTTGTGACTTCACATGATCATCAACCTATAGAAAACATAAAATAACAATGGAAAATAGAAATTTAACATAGATAAGTAAAATTGGATTGCCTCCCAACAAGCGCTTCTTTAATCTCAATAGCTTGACAGTGGGCTCTCATGGAGCCTCACAGATACTCAGAGCATGATGATGGCCTCTCAACACCAAACTTAGAGTTTGGTTGTGGCCTCCCAATACCAAACTTAGAGTTTGAATATGGGGATTTTGTTTGACTCTGCATTGAGAGAAGCTTTTCATGCTTCCTCTCTATGGTTACAGAGGGAGATCCTTAAGCTTTAAACACAAGGGAGTCCTCATTCACTTGAAGGACCAATTCTCCTCTATCAACATCAATCACAGCTCTTGCTGTGGCTAGGAAGGGTCTACCAAGGATGATGGATTCATCCATACACTTCCCAGTGTCTAGGATTATGAAATCAGTAGGGATGTAGTGGCCTTCAACCTTTACCAAGACATCCTCTACAAGTCCATAAGCCTGTTTTCTTGAATTGTCTGCCATCTCTAGTGAGATTCTTGTAGCTTGTACCTCAAGGATTCCTAGCTTCTCCATTACAGAGAGAGGCATGATGTTTATGCTTGACCTAGGTCACACAGAGCCTTCTCAAGGGTCATGGTGCCTATGGTACAAGGTATTGAGAACTTTCCAGGATCCTGTCTCTTCAGAGGTAACTTCTGCCTAGTCAGGTCATCCAGTTCTTTGGGAAGCAAGGAGGGTTCATCCTCCCAAGTCTCATTACCAAATAGCTTGGCATTTAGCTTCGTGATTGCTCCAAGGTACTTAGCAACTTATTCTTCAGTAACATCTTCATCCTCTTCAGAGGAAGAATACTCATCAGAGCTCATGAATGGCAAAAGTAAATTCAATGGAATCTCTATGGTCAATGTGTGAGCCTCAGATTCCCATGGTTTCTCATTAGGGAACTCCTTGGAGGCCAGTGGACGTCCATTGAGGTCTTCCTCAGTGGAGATCACTGCCTCTTCCTCCTCTCCAGGCTCGGCCGTATGGGTTATGTTAATGGCCTTGCACTCTCCTTTTAGATTCTCTTCTGTATTGCTTGGAAGAGTACTAGGAGGGAGTTCAGTAACTTTCTTACTCAGCTGACCCACTTGTGCCTCCAAATTTCTAATGGAGGACCTTGTTTCAGTCATGAAACTTTGAGTGGTTTTAATTAAATCAGAGACTACAGTTGCTAATTCAGAGTGGTTCTGCTTGGAATTCTCTGTTTGTTGCTGAGAAGATGATGGAAAAAGTTTGCCATTGCTAAACCTATTTCTTCCACCATTATTGTTGTTGAAGCCTTGTTGAGGCCTCTATTGATCCTTCCATGAGAGGTTTGGATGATTTCTCCGTGAAGGATTATAGGTGCTTCCATAGGGTTCTCCCAGGTAATTCACCTCTTCCATTGCTGGGTTCTCAGGATCATAAGCTTCTTCTTCAGATGAAGCTTCTTTGGTACTGCCTGTTGCTGCTTGCATTCCAGACAGACTCTGAAAAATCATATTGACTTGTTGAGTCAATATTTTGTTCTGAGCCAATATGGCATTCAGAGTATCAATCTCAGGAACTCCTTTCTTCTGATTTATCCCATTATTCACAGGATTCCTTTCAGAAGTGTACATGAATTGGTTATTTGCAGCCCTTTCAATGAGTTCCTGAGCTTCTGCAGGCGTCTTCTTCAGATGAAGAGATCCTCCAGCAGAGCTGTCCAATGACATCTTGGACAGTTTAGATAGACCATCATAGAAAATACCTATGATGCTCCATTCTGAAAGCATGTTTGAAGGTTTGGACTTCCTCTTTAAGCTTGCTCAATTTTTGAGGTGGAAAGAATTTTGCCAAGAAGGTATTGACTAGCTTTTCCCAAGAGTTCAGGCTTTCTTTAGGTTGTGAATCCAACCATGTTCTAGCTTTGTCTCTTACAGCAAAGGGAAAAATCATAAGTCTATAGACCTCGGGATCAACCCCATTAGTCTTGACAGTGTCACAGATTTGCAAGAATTCAGCTAAGAATTGATGAGGATCTTCTAATGGAAGTCCATGAAACTTGCAATTCTGTTGCATTAGAGAAACTAATTGAGGCTTAAGCTCAAAGTTGTTTGCTCCAATGGCAGGAATTGAGATGCTTCTCCCATAGAAGTCAGGAGTAGGTGCAGTAAAGTCACCAAGCACCTTCCTTGCATTGTTGGCATTGTTGTTGTTTTCGGCTGCCATGTCTTCTACTTGTTTAAAAAGTTCTGTTAGGTCCTCTACAGAGAGTTGTACTTTAGCTTCTCTGAGCTTTCTCTTCAAGGTTCTTTCAGGTTCAGGATCAGCTTCAACAAGAATTCCCTTATCCTTGCTCCTGCTCATATGAAAAGAGAGGAGAAGAAAATATGGAATCCTCTATGTCACAGTATAGAGATTCCTTGAGGTGTCAGAGGTAAAGAAGAATAGAAGGAGAAGGTAGAGAAGAAAGAATTCGAACTTATCAAGTGGGATAGAGTTCGAATTGTACATTGAGGAGGAGTGTTAGTCCATAAATAGAAGGATATGGGAAGAGGGGAAGAATTTTCGAAAATAAAGTAAAAAGATTTTGAAATAATTAAGAGCAATTTTGAAAATTTGGTAAATGATTTTCGAAAATTAAGATTGGGAAAGAAATTAAGTGATTTTTGAAAAAGATTTTGAAATTAGAAATCAAAAAGATATGATTGAAAATTAATTTTGAAAAAGATGTGATTGAAAAGACATGATTGAGAAGACATGATTGAGAATCAAATTTAAAAGAAGAAAGTTTTTAAAATTAAAGTTGATTACTTGACCAACAAGAAATTAAAAGATATGATTCTAGAATTAAAACTTTTGATCCTTTCTTAATAGGCAAGTAACAACTTGAAAATTTTGAATTAAATCACTAATTGTAGCAAGCATTTTCGAAAATAGTAATAAATAAAAAATTGAAAATAAATTGATTTTGAAAAGATATGATTGAAAAGATATGATTTGAAAAAGATTTGATTTTGAAAAATTATGAATATTTGAAAAAGATTTGAATTAAAAACAAAATCTTCCCTCTAGTGTCCTCTTGGCATTAAACGCCCAGAATGGTATCCATTCTGGCGTTTAACGCCCAAAATGCTACCTTTTTGGGCGTTTAACGCCCAGCCAGGTACCCTGGCTGGCGTTTAAACGCCAGTTTTCCTTCCTCACTGGGCGTTTTGAACGCCCAGCTTTTTCTCTGTAATTCCTCTGCTGCATGTTCTGAATCTTCAATTCTCTGTATTATTGACTTGAAAAGACATGGTTGGAAAACTAAGATTAAACAAATAATGCATGCAGGACACCAAACTTAGAAGTTTGTATACTAAGTACTATAACAATTTGAAAATGCATATGAGAAACAACAAAAGAAACAAAACAAGACAATTTAAAGATCAGAGCAAGGAAATCATCAAGAACAACTTGAAGATCAATGAAGAACATAATGCATATATTCAAAAAATGCAAGAAGAATAAAGACATGCAATTAACACCAAACTTAAAAATTGACACTTGACTCAAACAAGAAACACAAAATATTTTTGGTTTTTATGACTTTATAATTTTTTTTGTGATTTTTCGAAAATTATATGGAAAGAAAGAAAAAGGACTTCAAAATTCTTAATGAGAATTCCAGGAATCATGCAATGTTAGTCTAAAACTCCGGTCCAGGAATTAGACATGGCTTACTAGCCAGCCAAGCTTTCAGTGAAAGCTTCGGTCCAAAACACTAGACATGGCCAATGGCCAGCCAAGCTTTAGCAAATTATTACGTTCAACAGCAAGATTGATAGAAATCAACAAGCCCTTGTGATGATAAGTTGAAAGCTCGGTCCAAAAGATTAGACATGGCTTCACAGTCAGTCAGACTTCAACAAATCATCATGAAACTCTAGAATTCATTCTTAAAAACTCTGAAGAATAGAATAGAAATTTTTTTTGTATTTTTGAAATTTTTTTTTGAAAATAAAAAGTAAAAAGCTTAAACATAAAATAAAATTACCTAATCTAAGCAACAAGATGAACCGTCAGTTGTCCAAACTCGAACAATCCCCGGCAACGGCGCCAAAAATTTGGCTGCACGGGGATTGTTTGTTCCCCGGCAACGGCGCCAAAAACTTAGTACATGAAATTGTGATCATCAATGGCGCCAACAGCTTGGTACGCACAATTTTAATCTCAACTCTTTATCACAACTCCGCACAACTAACCAGCAAGTGCACTAGGTCGTCCAAGTAATAACTTATGTGAGTAAGGGTCGATCCCACGGAGATTGTCGGCTTGAAGCAAGCTATGGTCATCTTGTAAATCTCAGTCAGGCGGATTCAAATGGTTATGGAGAATTGATAATTAAAAGATGAATAAAACATAAAATAAAGATAGAGATACTTATGTAATTCATTGGTAGGAATTTCAGATAAGCGTATGAAGATGCTTTGTTCCTTCTGAACCCCTGCTTTCCTATTGCCTTCTTCCAATCATTCATACTCCTTTCCATGGCAAGCTTTATGTTGGGCATCACCGTTGTCAATGGCTACTTCCCGTCCTCTCAGTGAAAATGTTCCAAATG
The DNA here is from genome assembly GCF_003086295.3 of Arachis hypogaea. Lineage (NCBI taxonomy): Eukaryota > Viridiplantae > Streptophyta > Magnoliopsida > Fabales > Fabaceae > Arachis > Arachis hypogaea. The sequence continues at coordinate 66,746,501 of NC_092052.1, read as the reverse complement.
CGCTGTCACCGCACGGCTAATCATCTGTCGGTTCTCGATCATGTTGGAATAGGATCCATTGATCCTTTTGCGTCTGTCACTACGCCCAACACTCGCGAGTTTGAAGCTCGTCATAGTCATCCCTTTCCAGATCCTACTTGGAATACCACAGACAAGGTTTGGACTTTTCGGATCTCAGGAATGGCCGCCAATAATTCTAGCTTATACCACGAAGGTTCTAATCTTAGATTAGAAACCCAAGAGATACACATTCAAGCTTGATTGCATGTAGAACGGAAGTGGTTGTCAGGCACGTGTTCATAGTTGAGAATGGTGATAAGTGTCATGGATCATCACATTCATCATGTTGAAGAACGTATGGATATCTTAGAACAGAAATAGGCTTGAGTTGAATAGAAAAATAATAGTACTTTGCATTAATTCATGAGGAACAGCAGAGCTCCACACCTTAATCTATGGTGTGTAGAAACTCCACCGTTGAAAATACATTAGTGAAAATAGTCTAAGCATGGCTGAATGGCCAGCCTCAAAGGTCTAAGGACTTAACGTCCAAAGATCCTCCCAATACAATAGTAAAAGGTCCTATTTGTAGAAAACTAGTAACCTAGGGTTTACAGAAATGAGTAAATGATGCAAAATCCACTTCTGGGCCCACTTGGTGTGTGCTTGGGCTGAATATTGAAGCTTTTACGTGTAGAGACTTTTCTTGGAGTTAAACACCAGCTTTTGTGCCAGTTTGGGTGTTTAACTCCAGCTTTTATGCCAGTTCTGATGTTTTGACGCCAGAATTTCTATGCTGACTTGGAACGCAGGTTTGGGCCATCAAATCTTGGGCAAAGTATGAACTACTATATATTGCTGGAAAGCCCAGGATGTCTACTTTCCATCTCAATTAAGAGCGCACCAATTGGGCTTCTGTAGCTCCAGAAAATTCACTTCAAGTGCAGGGAGGTCAGAATCCAACAGCATCTGCAGTTCTTTTTCAGCCTCTAAATCAGATTTTTGCTCAGGTCCCTCAATTTCAGCCAGAAAATACCTGAAATCACAGAAAAACACAAAAACTCATAGTAAAGTCCAGAAATGTGATTTTTATTTAAAAACTAATAAAAACATAATAAAAACTAACTAAAACATACTAAAAACATACTAAAAACAATGCCAAAAAGCGTATAAATTATCCGCTCATCAGTGGTCCAATGACATCTTGGATAATTCAGACAGACCATCATAGAATATACATATGATGCTCCATTCTGAAAACATGTCAGAAGGACACCTTCTGATCAATTGCTTGTATCTTTCCCAAGCTTCATAGATGGATTCACCTTCCTTCTGTCTGAAGGTTTGGACTTCCACTCTAAGCTACTCAATCTTTGAGGTGGAAAGAATTTGGCCAAGAAAGCATTGACCAATTTTTTCCAAGAGTTCAGGCTATCTTTAGGTTGTGAGTCCAACCATGTCCTAGCTCTGTCTCTTACAGCAAAGGGGAAAAGCATAAGTCTGTAGACTTCAGGATTAACCCCATTGGTCTTAACAGTGTCATAGATTTACAAGAATTCAGCTAAGAACTGATGAGGATCATCCAATGGAAATCCATGAAACTTGCAATTCTGCTACATTAAAGAAACTAATTGAGGCTTAAGCTCAAAGTTGTTTGCTCCAATTGCAGGAATTGAGATGCTCCTTCCACAGAAGCCAGAAGAGGGTGCAATAAAGTCACCAAGCATCTTCCTTGCATCTCCACCATTGTTGTTGGGTTCGGCCATCTCTTCTTTTTTTTTTCAAAAAATTCTGTCAGGTTCTCTTCAGAGTGTTGTGCTTTAGCTTCTCTTAGCTTCCTCTTTAGAGTCCTTTCAGCTTCCTCTTTAGCTTCTCTTGCTCCTGCTCATATGAAAAAGAAGAGAACAGAAAAGAATAGGAATCCTCTATGTCACAATATACAGATTCCTTTATGTGAGTAGAAGAATAGAAGAGTAGAATAAATAAGAGAGAAGATGAAGAATTCGAACACAGAGAGGGAGAGAGGGTTCGAATTATAAGAAGAAGAGAAGTGTTAGTAAATAAATAAATAAATAGAAAGAGATGAGAGAGAGAGAGAGAGAATTTGAATTTTAAATTAAAATAAAAGGAAAATATTTTTGTTTTTATTTTAATTATTGGTTAGTGTTCGAAAATAATAAAAGGAATAAAATAAAATTAAAATTTAAAACAATTAGTTAATTAAAAAGGAATTTTGAAAAAGTGGTGAGGAGTTTTCGAAAATAAGAGAGAGAAAAGTAGTTAGGTAGTTTTGAAAAAGATAAGAAATAGTAAACTTTAAAAAAATCAAACAAAAAGTCAAGTAGTTAATTAAAAAAGATTTGAAAATCAATTTTGAAAAGGTAAGAAGTTAGAAAAGATTTTGAAATTGATTTTAAAAAATATATGATTGAAATTTATTTTGAAAAATATTTGAAAAGGAAATTAAAAAGATTTGATTTTTGAAATTAGAGTTGATTACTTGACTAATAGGAAACCAAAAGATATGATTTTAGAATTTAAAGATTGATCCTTTCTTAATAGGCAAGTAACAACTTGAAAATTTTTAAATCAAAATATTAATTGTTAGCATTAATTTCGAAAATATGAACTAAGAAAAAGATTTTGAAAATTAATTTTTTAAATTTTTGAAAAAAACATGAAAGAAAAATGAAAAAGATTTGATTTTTGAAAAGGATTTGAAAAGATAAGATTTTTAAATTGAAATTTTGACTTGACTAACAAGAAACAACCAAATTTTAAAACTTTTGATTAAATCAATTCAAAATTTCAAAATTTATGAGCGAAATAAGGAAAAGATATTTTTTTTATTTTTGAAATTAATGAGGAAGGAGAAAAATATCAAACAGACACAAGACATAAGAAATTAAAATCAAAACAACTAATGCATGCAAGAACACTTTGAATGTCAAGATGAACACCAAGAACACTTTGAAGATCATGATGAACACCAAGAACATGTTTTTGAAAATTTTTAAGAAAAGAAAAACATGCAAGACACCAAACTTAGAAATCTTTAATCTATAGACACTAATAATTCAAGAATGCATATGAAAAAAAAGAAAAGACGCAAAACAAGAAAATGCAAAGATCAAACAAAGAAAATTATCAAGAACAACTTGAAGATCAATAAAGAACACATGCATGAATTTTCGAAAATTTTTAAGAGAATTAAAAAGATGCAATTGACACCAAATTTAAAACTTGACACAAGACTCAAACAAGAAACACAAAATTTTTTAGTTTTTATGATTTTATTAATTTTTTTTAATTTGTATTTTTTCGAAAATTATTTTGGAAAAGAAAATAAAGAAATTCAAAATTTTTAATAAGAATTCTAGGAATCATGCAATGTTAGTCTAAAGCTTCGGTCCAAAAATTTAGACATGGCTTAATAGCAAGCCAAGCTTTACGTGAAAGCTTCGGTCCAAAAGATTAGACATGGCCAATGGCCAACCAAGCTTCAGCAGAGCATTACATATAACAGCCAAATTGATGGGAATAAAAAAGCTCCTGCAATGATAAGTGGAAGCCTCGGTCCAAAAGAATTTAGACATGGCTTGATAGCCAGCCAGGCTTCAACAGATCATGATGAAACTCTCTAATTCATTTTTAAAAATTCTGAAGAACAAATATATTTATTTATTTTTGAAGTATTTTTCGAAAATAAAATTAAAAATAAAATGCTTAAACATAAAATAAAATTACCTAATTTGAGCAACAAGATGAACCGTCAGTTGTCCAAACTCGAACAATCCCCGGCAACGGCGCCAAAAACTTGGTACGGGAAATCGTGATTATTCGTTCCTTGGCTATAGTGCCAAAAACTTGGTGTGGGAGAACTTGAATTCGAGACTTCTTCACAATTCCATATACCTGACCAGCAAGTGCACTGGGTCGTCCAAGTAATACCTTACGTGAGTAAGGGTCGATCCCACGAGATTGTCGGCTTGAAGCAAGCTATAGTCATCCTTGTAAATCTCAGTTAGGCAGATTCAAATGGTTATGAGGTTTTGATAATTAAAATATAAAATAAGATAAAGTTACTTATGTAATTCATTGATGGAAATTTCAGATAAGGGTCTAGAGATGCTTTGTTGCTTCAGAACCTCTGCTTTCCTACTGCCTTCTTCCAACCATGCATTACCTCCTTCCATGGCAAGCTATATGATCCTCTCGGATGAAAACAAATCCATATGCGCTATCACTGATAAACCCCATATTTAGGGTTTATCTTGTGTTGAATTTAGAGGGTTTTGTCAACCTTACCCACATTTATCCAATGAAATAGCATGGTTTTATAACTTCTCCTTTAATTGTGCTTAGGAGTGAAAATATGCTTTTTAGGTCCTTAATTGTTTAATCTTGACTTACCTTTGATTCCATTAGATTCCTTGATATGTTTGTTAAGTGATTTCAGATTTAGGAGGCAAAGATTGGATAAACGGAATGAAGGAAAAGCATGTAAAAATGGAGAACGCATGAAGAAATGAAGGAATCGCAAAAGCTGTCAAGCCGACCTCTTCGCACTTAATCGACCATAACTTGAGCTACAGAGATCCAAATGATGCGGTTTTAGTTGCGTTGGAAAGCTAACATCCGGGGCTTCGAAACAATATAAGATTTGCCATAGTTGCTACACGTATGGTGATGCATACGTGCACTGTACGTGCACGCGTCGTTGCTGCCATATGATCCACATAAAGCAATACGTGGCCAGCGAATTCTAAAGCCTTGTGGGCCCAATCCAACTCATTTATGATGCTATTTAAGCCAAGGATTTAAGGGGAATTAACATACTTTAGATACTTTTCACACATTAGTTTAGTTTAGTTTAATTTTTGGAGGGAAAGTTAGTTTTAGTGAGAGAAGCTCTCACTTCTCTCTAGGATTAGGAGTAGGTTAGATCTAGATTAGAATTTCTTAGATCTATGTTTAATTCATGCTTTGATTTACTTTTTCTTTACAATTTCTAGTTCCTCTTCTTCTCCTCTCTCTAATTTTGTATTTCATTCTTGTGATTCTCTACTTTTATGTTCATGCACTTTTGTTTCTTCTATTTTCATTTCAATGCAATTTATGTTTTCATGTTCCTTTATTGTTCATTTGATTTGTTGTTGTTTAATTTCTTGCAATTGAGTAGTGTAGATTTACTTTCCTTGCACTTTTTACTATGCTTTTCTTTTATGCCTTCCAAGTGTTTGATAAAATGCTTGGTTGGATTTTAGAGTAGATTTTAGTGCTCTTGGCTTGGGAAGGTAACTTAGGAACTCTTGAGTTACTAATGTCCAAGTGATTGATGATTGGGAGCCATTAACTCTAGATCTCACTAATTGATTTGGTGGAGAACTAGGACTTATGGTATTGGATTGACATAGCTCACTTGACTTTCCTTTATTAGTTAGAGGATGACTTAGTAGGGTTGATCCTTGCCAATTCTCATGTTATGGTTAGTGATTAGGATAGAGATCCTTGACCACCAAACCTTGCCAAGGCCTTTTTGTTATTTGAATTTCATTGCCATTTAGCTTTCATGTCTAAAATCTCAAAAACCCCAAACATAGCTCCATAACCAATAACAAGGCACTTTATTGCAATTCCTAGGGAGAACGACCCGAGGTTCCAATACTTCGGTTTATAAATTTAGGGGTTTGTTTTAGTGACAAACAAATTTTTGTATGAAAGGACTATTGATTGGTTTAGAAACTATACTTCAACGAGATTTCATTTGTAAATTCTAAACCACACAAAAGTCCAATCATCAGTCACCGCACGACTAATCATCTGTCGATTCCCGTTAGCGTCGAAATAGAACCATTGTTCTTTTGCACACTGTCACTGCACCCAACATTCGCAAGTTTGAAGCTTGTCACAGTCATCCCTTTCCAGATCCTACTCGGAATACCACAGACAAGGTTTAGACTTTCCGGATCTCAGGAATGCTGCCAATGGTTCTAGCCTATACCACGAAGATACTAATCTCACGGACTCAGTCTATGTATTAGATATCCAAGAGAGTACACTCCAACTGTCGTCCAATGACTACGTTGAACATCATGTAGATCGCTTTGTGGTTGTCAGGTACCCGATCTTGGCTAAGCGAGTAACGAAGATTGGGTGATTGTCACGGGTCACCCCTTCATTCTGACTTAACTGAATTAAGAACAAGAGTATATCTTGGAGAAGAAGTAGGCGTGAATTGAAGGAAAAACAGTAGTAATTGCATTAATTCATGAAGAACAGCAGAGCTCCACACCTTAATCTATGGGGTGTAGAAACTCCACCGTAGAAAATACATAAGTGAAAAAGGTCTAGGAATGGTCGTGATGCCAGCCTCCAATCGTGTACAATGGTCTCTCAGATCAAAGTGATCCAAAGATAAAAGCTCTCAAATAAATCTCTAAAAGTAGTTTTTATACTAAACTAGTAACCTAGGGTTATAGAAAATGAGTAACTAAGTGCAGATAGTGCAGAAATCCACTTCTGGGGCCCACTTGGTGTGTGCTTGGGCTGAGCAATGAAGCTTTTTCATGCATAGGCTATTCCTGGAGTTAAACGCCAGCTTTGGGGCCAGTTTGGGCCTTTAACTCCAATTCTGGTGCCAGTTTGGGTGTTTTACGCCAAGATGTTTTAGGCTGTTTTTGGATGCCAGTTTGGGCCATCAAATCTCGGGCAAAGTATGGACTATTATATATTGCTGGAAAGCCCAGAATGTTTACTTTCCAACGCAATTGAGAGTGCGACAATTGGACTTCTGTAGCTCCAGAAAATCCACTTCAAGTTCAGGGAGGTCAGAATCCAACAGCATCTGCAGTCCTTTTTCGGCCTTTGAATCAGATTTTTGCTCAGGTCCCTCAATTTCAACCAGAAAATACCTGAAATCACAGAAAAACACACAAACTCATAGTAAAGTCCAGAAATGTAATTTTTGAATAAAAACTAATAAAAATATAATAAAAGTAATTAAATCATACTAAAAACTATGTAAAAACAATGCCAAAAAAGGTATAAATTATCCGCTCATCAGTATTCATACAAAAAAGAAAAAAAAAGCAAAAAACAAAAAACATATATGAAAAAAAAAAGCTCTTCTTCATCTTCTCCAAGTCTGGCCAAAAGGCCAACTAGGAGGGACAACATCTCAATGTCACCGCAAAACCTCGTTGCGCGCCTAACACTTAGCCCAAGGTGAATCTTCGAAACAGAGGAAAAAGTGTGCCATCTTTGTCGCGTCAGAAGAGAATCGTTTCCGTCAGAGGCAAAATTTCCTTCCGTAAAGGCAGAAGCGTAGCCATCTTCGTTGCGTCGCCATCCAGCAAGGTTGTTAGAGACAAAATCGCCTTTATGCTGTTTGGTTTCCATCATTACCTCTAGCAAGATCGTTTTTCATCGTTGTCATTAGTCTCTTCACCATTGACAGCTTTTTCATCTGGTAAGTCAGCCTCTACATTTTAACCCTTGTCCATGATTGGGTCTAGTTAGTTTCATTTTTAATTGAGGATTTTGGATTAAATTGAGAAAGATCAACTTGTGCAGATTTCTTATTTTGATTTATTTTTTCTTTTAAAATATTTGTATTCTTTATTGTGCTTTTGAATGCTAAACTGTTTGAAGGTTCAATCTTGCTCTTGAATAAACATATTTTGTGTTTGGTTTATAGGATTGGCTAGAAGTGACAAAGCATGCATGATTAGTTTGCGAACAGCCTCATCGTGAAGATCAAAAGATTGTTATGTTCGGCCACTCCTAGCTCTCAAAGAAAAAGTCAAGAATGTCATATTCTACTATTGGACATTATAAGGCCAAATAAATGAGACAAAGACTTCAATTAAAATTAAACAACACCATAGAAAAATACCAAGCTAAATATTAGTGACCTTATGAAAAAGTCCATCATCATCCTCATGCACAACATCATATTCTTGTTCATATAAATTGTATCTGATTATCTCTATGAAAATTTTGTTAACTCTAGTAGTCTTTGGTTTTTTAAGTCATTGTTGTTAGCATATGTGATGCAGAAATGCTTGCTTTCAAGTGTCCAAATAGTGAAAGTCAGGTTAGAATTTATGAGTATGGCATTTCAAGTGTCCAAGTGGTCAGAACATTCTTCCTATGCTAATATACTAAGCCGTTTCACCAAATCTCAACAAAATATAAATATGTTGATCTACATAAAAAAATAAAACTCATAGTAAATAACTAAATAAAATTAGAAAAATGATTTCATCACTTACTCTAAAATCCAAAAGTAGGACTGAAAGTTGCTAGGCTACTAGCAACCAATCAACGGGACAATAAAAATAACTTTGTATAGCTTTGGTTTTAAGACTGTTCATTTGATTATAATAATTTAAAATTATTAAATAATTTGATATAATTTAAAAATTATGCTACTCTGAATGAAAAAAAAAATGTTATAGATGAAGACATAAAGTAATCCATTTTAATGTTTGACTTTTGTAATGCAATGTTTTATTGTGTTAAAAAGAGGTTAAAAGTTTAAAAAAGGAAGAATAACAAGATTAATATATTTTTCAATGTCAAATTGTGGAAGCACATATGTTCTAACACACTATAATCACTTGTTCTGCAATTACCATGATATTCTATGTAGCAAGTTATTGACTTGGTAAATACAAGTGAAGAGGAAAGAAATTAAATAATTACACTTTACATCGAAGACCAACTCAATTGCATTTTTTACTCTTTTAACCTTCTCACTAGCTCGCCACGTCGCCGTTCTGCTCCTCTTCCTCGCTAGCTCGCCGCGTCGCCTGATCATGAAAATCTTGTATCTCTACAAAATTCCTTCGGTAAGTATACCGAATTGTCGTCAAGTAAAAACTCACAAAGAGTGAGTTCAAATTCCACAGAGATTGATTGATTGAGCAATCTTAGTCAGTAGGATATTCTAGTTAAACTAATCATTGATGAGATGAGTATTGAGTGCAGGAATTTAAATGACTGAATTATAAATGACTGGAAAAGTAAATGACTGAATTAAAGAGCAGAAATGTAAGAGCTGAAAACTTAAACAGCAGAAAGTAAATGACTGAATTATAAAGGGGAATGGAGTGATGAGCAGAATTAAACAAATCTATAAAGAATAGGAAGATGAGAATAGGGAGGATTCATTGGAGTTGGGAGATATTGCATTCTCCGGATCAAAAACTTATCATCTCTTCCTCAATCATGCAACTCATTGACCTCTTAGCAATCATGAGTGATCAAATTCCAATATCTTGGTGATTCAATCTCTCTCACTTGATCAATAGCCAATTCCTTGGTCTAATTGCTCATGCAAAGAGATGAAGCTTGGTCCCTGATTATACCACACATTCTCATAGATCCAAATAATGGGTAGATTTAATGTCGCCATATCCAATTCCTAAACCCAGATCTACTCAAATGTGAGAAAGGATTTCAAGCATGATTCTATGATTCCTTTCCCAAGGATCTCATAAAACCACATTGCATTCAATCTCTTTCCCAAGATAATTGAATGTTAAAATGAAGAAAGAAATGCTTTCTAGTAAATCAAAGAGAGATGAAGAGAAGAAGAAATTCAAATTACAATGGATCCATCAAGTACAATAGAGCTTCCTCTCCCAATGAGAGGGAGTTTAGCTACTGATAGCTCAGAGAGAGTACAAGAGATGGAGAAGTGGAGTACATCAAAGTGTAAGTCAAGTGTCAAAGTCCAAAAGTCCCTACTCAGTACCCTCTAAGGGATTTTTATACTACTCCTATTTTTAAGATAAAAATTACAATTAAAGAAAATAATAAAGAAAATACAAATCTCTAACTAACTCCCTTGGACTCCTTTCTCTGAGTGATAAGCCTGGCGTGTTGAGTGGCGTGCCACTTGAGAGTGCACACCCATGATGATGCCTTGGTATGCCACGCCCTGAACACGCGGTTGGCACGCCCTCAATGATGACCCATAGACCCTTCTCTGTCAAATAAGCCTGGCGTGCCATGCCCTAGAAGCTTAGCCCCGCGAGCCACGCCCAGGCACGCCAGTAGGCATGCCCACCTTGAACCTCTTGGCGTGAATTGCCCAGACACGCCCATGGCATTCCTTCAATAATGCATTCATTCCCTTCTCTGGAGGATTGACCTGGTGTGCCACGCTCACACATGCCAGCAGGCACGCCAACTTTATGAACTTGGCGTGCCACACCTTCGAGCACGCCCTTAATGATGCAACAAGTTTTCCTTCTAGAAAGTACCCTAGTGTGCCACGCCAACACACACCATTGTTGATGCCTTTGGCGTGCCATGCCTTCGAGCACGCCCATTCTCCTCTTTTTGAAACACAAGCCTGGCGTGCCACGCCCAAGCACGCCAGCGCACACGCCAACTTGTGGGGCTTGGCGTGGCATGCCTTCGAGCATGCCCATTCTCCTCTTTTCTGAACCACAAGCCTGGCGTGCCACGCTTAAGCACCCCAGCACACATGCCCACTTGTAGGACTTGGCGTGCCATGCCTTCAAGCACGCCATAGTGCTACACCTTTTTCACTTCTCTGGAAAAATAGCCTGGTGTGCCATGCCTTGGCACGCCAGTATATACGCCAACTCAAGATCTTTGGCGTGCCACGCCTTCGAGCACGCCAGTTATGTTGTGCTAACACTTCTTCTCTGGATTATAAGCCTGGTGTGCCACTTCTAGGCATGCCTGTAGACACGCCTGTTTCGCTCTCATAGCGTGGCACGCTCACACTGCTACCCTGCTTTGCTTCTCTGGAAAACAAGCCTGGCGTGCCACGCCCAAGCTCGCCAGTATACACGCCCTTGTTGAGCTTTTTGGCGTGCCACGCCCATGCAAGCACCAACCTTCTTTGCTTGCTTCCTTTCACTTTTGTTTCTCTTTTCTCCTGAAATGCATGCAAGATCTGATTTCAAAGTAGTGCTCAACTAATTCATGATATATCTCTCAATAATGCATCAAATCGGTGAGAATTCATTCATTCTATGGTCATTCTTTTATGAAAAAATAGATAGATGATGCAAGTCATCACAACACTGATGCACCACTATTTTGTGGTATATTTTGTACTTAATTGAGTAGATTTTATCCACTAAACTCACTTATTCATATAATTCGCATGGTTTTACAAATCCTTCATAATTCTGTGCTATGATGAAAACATGCTTCTTTGGCCTTAAAATTGCTAATTATTAATTCCCTCTTATTACTATTCGATGCCTTGATATGTGTGTCAAGTGTTTTCAGGGTTTATAGGGCATGAATGGCTTAGAGGATGGAAAGGAAGCATACAAAAGTGGAAGGAATACAAGAAATTGAAGGAACTGCAAAGTTGTCCAGCCTGACCTCTTCGTACTTAAGTGATGATGACTTGAGCTACAGAGGTCCAAATGAGGCGGTTCCAGTTGCATTGGAAAGCTAACATCCGGAGCTTCGAAATGATATATAATTTGTCATAGTTGACATGCTGTTAGGCGACGCGCACGCATGGATCACGCGTACACGTGACCTGGCGAAAGTTCAATCCACGCGTACGCGTGACAGAGCCACATGCTGGATGCATCAGAAAACGCTGGTGGTGATTTCTGGGCTGTTTTTGACCCAGTTTTTGGCCCCAAAAAACACAGATTAAAAGCTACAAAGTGGGGGAATCATTCATACACTTCTCATTATTCACAATTTAGGTTTTAGATGTAGTTTCTAGAGACTGAGGCTCTCTCCTCTCTCTAGGTTTTAGGATTTCTCTTAGTTTTAGGTTTATTTCTTCTCAATTCCAGGTTCAATGTTCCTTTAATTTAGTTTCTCTTCTATTTCTATTTGTTCTAGTACTTTGGTTTATTTATTCCTCTTGTTGATTTTCTTCTTTTCCAATTTGATTTATGAACCTTCCAATGTTAGACTTGATTTTCTATATTAATGCAATTTGAGGTATTTCAGATTTTTATGATTGTTTTTATGTTATTGATGCTTTCAATTGGCTTTAGATTTTACATTCCCTATTATTTTTCTATGTTTTTATGTTATGCCTTCCAAGTGTTTGATAAAATGCTTGGTTGGATTTTAAATTAGCTTTTTATATTCTTAGCTTGAATTGAGTAATTGGAGACGCTTGAGTTATCAAACTCCGTTGTTGATTGATAATTGGAAGTTGCTGGTTGATTTGGATCCCTCTAAAGCTAGTCTTTCCTTAGGAGTTGACTAGGACTTGAGGAATCAAATTGATTAGTCCACTTGACTTTCCTTTATTTAGTAAGGGTTAACTAAGTGGGAGCAATGAACAATTCTCATCACAATTGATAAGGATAACTAGGATAGGATGTCCAATTTTCATACCTTGCCAAGAGTTTTCTTAATTATTAATTTACTTTCTTGAAATTTACTTTTCTTGTCCCTTATTCAAAAACCCCCAAAAGATACAATCTCCTATCCAATAATAAATACACCTCCCTGCAATTTCTTGAGAGACGACGCAAGGTTTAAATACTTCGGTTATTATTTTTATTAGGTTTACTTTAGTGACAAACAAGTTTTTGTACGAAAGGATTATTGTTAGTTTAGAAACTATACTTGCAACGAGAACTTATTTGTGAATTCTTTACTAGCAAAAATCCGTTCGTCAAATACCAAACTTAATTTTTTCTTGTCCTCAAGCAAATTCAGAGTTATATTTAAATTGTTCCATCCTTTTGAGACTTGATCTCTAAGAAAACTCAACTAAGAATCAGAGATAAAGATTAAGTATCTAATCATACATGAACTTTGTTATTTGTTTTCATATCAAATTGAAACCTTTAGACTTTTAGGGATCCTCATTAAGTGCTTGCTTTTAGAGCCCTCTTTATGGATTGTCACCTTGAAGTAGTGATGGTATTATTATTTCTTTTTGTTGTTTTTCTTTTTTTCTTTATTTATTGACCACAACTCTAAATGGTTTGTCTCAAGACGGCCTTTTAAGGTAAGCTTTCAATTATCACTCTTAAACTATTTGGTTTTAGGGTACTAGGTGTTAAGACACCCCTACGAATTTACTTGCTCAAGCATCTTTTCTTGATACAATTTCATCACAAGCATCTACTAGGGCATTGACTCTTTGAGCCCTTGTTTGTTTCTTTTCTCCGTAGTAGTTGATGGTCAAAGCTTTGGGTCACCTTTACTACTTCTTGGTTCTATTGATTTTTGAGGGTCACCCTTGGCATTCTCTCTTATGTCCTCCTATGTCTTATTGTCTCATTCTCAATCACTCACTTTTTCAAACTTCATTTTATGGTTCTATACTTACTCCTCATCCTCTTTTTCTTAATCATACTTACTCAGAGTCATTTTCCTTTCCTTCTTCTCTTGAACAATTTATCATTGACGTTTCTTAATGACAAGTGATGAGCGGATAATTTATACGCTTTTTGGCATTATTTTTAGTGTATTTTTAATATATTTTAGTTACTTTTTTTATATTTTTATTAGTTTTTAAATAAAAATCACATTTCTGGAATTTACTATGAGTTTGTGTATTTTTCTGTGATTTCAGGTATTTTCTGGTTGAAATTGAGGGACTTGAGTAAAAATCTGATTCAGAGGCTGAAAAAAGACTACAGATGTTGTTGGATTCTGACCTCCATGCACTCTAAGTGGATTTTCTGGAGCTACAGAAGCTCAATTGGCGCGCTCTTAATTGCATTGGAAAGTAGACATCCTGGGCTTTCCAGCAATATATAATAGTTCATACTTTCCTTGAGATTTGATGGCCCAAATCGGCGTTCCAAGTCAGCATAAAAATTCTGGCGTCAAAACGCCAGAACTGGCATAAAAGCTGGAGTTAAACGCCCAAACTGGCAAAGAAGCTGGCGTTTAACTCTAAGAAAAGTCTCTACATGTGAAAGCTTCAATGCTCAGCCCAAGCACACACCAAGTGGGCCCGGAAGAAGATTTCTGCATTAATTACCTATTTCTGTAAACCCTAGGCTACTAGTTTTCTATAAATAGGACCTTTTGCTATATACTTTCAGATATCTTTGGAACTTATATGTTCATGTTTGAGGCTGGCCTCATGGCCATGCCTAGACCCTTTTGTTCTTATGTATTTTTAATGGTGGAGTTTCTACACACCATAGATTAAGGTGTGAAGCTCTGCTGTTCCTCATGAATTAATGCAAAGTACTATTATTTTTCAATTCAATTCAAGCCTATTTCTTCTCTAAGATATACACTCGTTCTTCAACCTGACGAATGTGATGATCCGTGACACTCATCATCATTCTCACCTATGAACGCGTGCCTGACAACCACTTCCGTTCTACTTGCAATAGCTTGAGTGCGTATCTCTTAGCCTCATGGTTCATGACGCATGGTTGCCTCGCCTGACAACCGAGCCTTCCATTCCGTGAGATCAGAGTCTTCGTGGTATAGGCTAGAATTATTGGCAGCATTCCTAAGATCCGGAAAGTCTAAACCTTGTCTGTGGTATTTGATAAAGAGAATTCTTTGACGGTATAGAATTTCACACAAATTGAATGAATTCTCGTTGTAAAGTATAGTTCTAAACCAACAAACAATTTCCACATAAAAAATTTGAGTTGTCACAAGTAATAAACCCCAATAAAAATTAACCGAAATATTTAGACTCTGGGTCGTCTCACAAGGAATTGCAATGAAGTGTATGCTTATTGGCTATGAAGGGGTAAAGGGGGTTTTTGATTGATAAGAGGGCAAGAAAATAAATGACAAGAAAAGTAAATCAAGCAATTAAAGAAAGCAATTAATAAAGAGAGACATTCATGGCAAAGATTGAGATCATAGGCTTTCTATCCTAGTCATGCAATGATTAATTCATCTTATTTAGTCAACTCCAACAAATAGGGAGAATGTCAAACAAGACTAATCAATCATACCACAATAATAACAAGAATTTATCTTATTACGTCATCTCCAACATTGGAAGATGGTATCATATTATCTTCCACGAGAGAAAGTCTAATAAGACTAGCTAATCTCAATCCAAAAGTCCTAATCAACTTACTAATTAAATTAGCAAAAGATTAGCGTCATTGAAAATAATATTAGCTAACAACTCTAGATCACCAACATGAGTTGGGTTTTCATGACTCAAGATGGCCAATTACTCTTTCCAAGCCAAGAATGCTCAAAATCTACTCTAAAGCCCAACCAAGCATTTTGTCAAACACTTGGTGGGTACAAAGGGAAAGAATGGTAAATGTGCAAGAATAATAAAATCTACCAACTACCAATTGCAAGAAAAGTAAATCAACAACTCAAATCATCAATAAAAGAACATCAAACATTAAATTTAATTAAAGAAAAGATCCAAATCCAACAAAGGGCTCATGAACATAAAAAGAGACATAAAAGTAAAATTGACAAGAGAACTAAGAAGAATAGAGTAATAGCAACAAGAAATTAAAAGGAAAAACTAAATTAAAATAAGAATTAAAAGTTAGATTTAAGAAAATTAAACCTAAACTACCCTAAATTCTAGAGAGAAGAGAGAGCTTCTCTCTCTAGAATTCTACCCTAAAATATGATGAAAACTAAACTATGACTACTTGGTTTATTCCTCCTCAATCCTTGGGTTCAATAGCATCAGAAATGAGTTGGATTGGGCCCAAAATGAGCTAGAAATCGCCCCCAACGAAGTGCAAAAAGTGGACCCACGCAGCTCCATCGGTGTGCACGCGTACATGGCGCGTGTGCGCCCCTGAACGTGAAGCAATTCATAACAAATTTTATATCATTTCGAAGCCCCGGATGTTAGCTTTCCAACGCAACTAAAACCGCCTCATTTAGACCTCTGTAGCTCAAGTTATGGTTGATTGAGTGCGAAGAGGTCGGGCTTGACAGCTTTATGGTTCCTTCATTTCTTCACGAGTTCTCCCACTTTGCATGCTTTTCTCTTCACTTCTTCCATCCAATACTTGCCTTATAAACCTGAAATTACTTAACAAACATATCAAGGCATCGAATAGAATTAAAGTGAATTAAAATCACCAATTTTTGGGCCTAAAATGAATGTTTTCACATTTAAGCACAATTCAAAGGAGAATTACAAAACCATGCTATTTCATTGAATAAATGTGAGAAAAGGTGATAAAATCCCCCAAAATAAGCACAAGATAAACCACAAAATCGGGATTTATCAAATCTCCCCACACTTAAACCAAGCATGTCCTCATGCTAAGAATAAAGAAGGACAAGAAAAGGGGTATGAACATTTATTCAATGTAAAGAAACTATATGCATCTATCTATATGCAAGAATCTAAATGCAAGATGATTCTACCTACTTGGTTAAAAGTAAATCAATCTCCAAGAACATATATGAGCAAGTAGGGCAAAGGTCATATGACGACTCACAAACTCTACCAATTCAAATATCAAAATGAAGTTCAAATAGACTTGCAAGAAGAAAGCTCATGAAAGCCGGGAACAAGGAATTGAGCATCGAACCCTCACCGGAAGTGTATCCGCTCTAGTCGCTCAAGTGTATAGGGTCGATTCACTCAATTCTCCTCTAATCATGCTTTCCAAGATTTGTTTTTCATCTAACAATCAACAATTATTCAATGCATGCATACATTCATCATGAGGACTTATTCATAGGTTGTAATGGGGTTAGGGTAAAGGTAAGGATGCATATGGTCAAGTGAGCTTGAAATTTGTATCTTTGATTAACCTAAGCTCTCACCAAACACATACAACAACCTATACAATTCTAATACACAAACTAGCTACCCATGATTCCCACTTTTTCACATACTCATGCATTCTCTTTAATTAACATTCCGTATGTATTGATTTTTTTTTGAACTTTACTATGGGGCATTTTTTTTGTCCCCTTTTTATTGTATTCTTTTTCTATATAATTTTCTTTTTCTTTTATATATATATTATTTTTTTCTTTATCATCATTTTTTTAAAGTATATACAAACGTATCAATGCATATGGTTTTACATATAGTGCATGAATATGTACCCAATTCCCAATATTTTCAACAAAAAAAATTACACTTTTACCTCAACCAATGTCCCAAGTTTCCCATACCCAAATGATACACACCCTCACTAGCCTAAGCTAATCAAAGATCCAAATTAAGGACATTTATTATTTTTCACTTAGGGGTAGTGATGTGCTAAAATTAAGAACAAAAGGGGTTAAATAGGCTCAAAATTGGCTAACAATGGTTGATGAAAGGTAGGCTATTTGGGTAAGTGAGCTAAATGAAATGATGGCCTCAATCATATAAATGCGTGTATACACAAAATAATGGACATAAAGAATCAAACAAATCAAAGATTACAATCATAGAAAGAGAACAATGCACACAAGAATGAAAATAAGTGGTTATAAGATGTAACCACACAATAAGGCTCAAAACTCACATGCTTGTGTTCTTAACTCAAAAACCATGTTCCAAAATAAGTTCTTCAAGCAAGTTCAACAAGAAAAAAAATTTCAAATTGGTAGAGTGCCCTAAAAAAAATTTTTTTCTTGGAAAAGAAGTCATCACCCTAACCAAGTAGTCCTAACATAAAAAGAAATGGTGAAAATATGTACAAATTCTAACTAACATGCAATCTATCATGCAATGCAACAACTATTCTAAGAAAGACAAAAATTAAGAATTTGGTGTTGAAAAAGGAAGTTGTTACCCATGGAGGTCGGTCGGATGACCTCCCCACACTTAGAAATTTGCACCGTCCTCGGTGCATGCAAAGAAGAGCAAGGTGAATGGGTTGCTACAATTGATGAGTTCCTCCAAAAGGTTGTACGGAAGGACTTGTTTGTTATCCCATTTAGAAGCCCTTCCATTCCTTTTCTTCTTGGTGGCCAATCTTAAAGGAGAGAAAAAGAAAGAAAATTAAGCCTATAACAAAGATATGAAAGAAATTAGAACATAGGCGGGGGCTAATGCCAAATACAAGTATGGTTCTCAAATACATGGTAGCTACAACATATAAGTGAGAAAATAATATAAGCTAAGGGCATATCAACTAATACTTGATGCAAAAGTAAAGTCAAGGCATGAAGAGCACTCAAAAGCATCAAGTTCGACTAGAAAGAGTGGGTCATGAAAGACATGTAAGCTCATGTCAATGCACAAAGAATATAAGGATCATCAAAGGTTAAGCATTGAATTAAATATTTCATTACCCATCAATATCAAACAAGTCTAGAAGCACCAAGATTAACCAAGAAATTCTCAACAATTGAGTAAGAGAATTCAACACCATTATTAAAATAACAAACTTAGAAAAGAAGATAAGAACAAGTTATAAAAATAAAATTAAAATGCAATAAATGAAAATAAACAAATGTAATAAAAGAAAATGGAAGAAAAGAAATTTTTTTTTTACCGGCACGGACGCGTCATGCACGCTTTCGCGCCGATGCACAGTTTGGCTAAAGGACGCGTACGCGCCAGGTGCGCACACGCGTGGGTTGCAGGCACAGGATAGGCACAAACTGGGCATAACTCTCTGGGACATGTACCAGGAGGGTAGGTGACGCTATCGGTGCGCACGCACACAGCGTGCGTGCGCGCGCATTACGCAATTAGCTTCAAGGGCGCGTACGCGCCAGGTGCGCGCACGCGCGGGAGGTTTTGTGCCTCAGGCATGGTGCTGGCGCAGTGTAGGCGCAACTCTCGGGTCAATGTATAGAGGGGTGAGATTTTTGCATCCACGCATCCGTGTACATGGCGCGTCCGCGTGGATGGTCAAAAATGCTTGAGGCGCGCGTACGCGCCAGGTACGCGCACGCGCGGATTGGTGCTCTGTTTTTCAAAATTTTTCCAAGTTCTTACACCAAACTAAGCATTCCAAACCTCCAAACAGCTACCCAAACACCATAAAACCTTATTTAACATATTATACTACCAAATAAACTCAATAAACTACTCTAAATATGAATTTAAACTAATTCTACCAATATTTACAAACGAGAAAATGAAAAGATATTACCATGGTGGGGTGTCTCCCACCTAGCACTTTTGTTTATTGTCCTTAAGTTGGACTTATGGGGAGCTCCTCTTAAGGTGGCTTGTGCTTGAAGCTATCCTTGAACATCCACCAATGTTTGAGTCTCCAATAAGCTCCATTCTTCAATTTTAATATCTTCAAGTTTTGATGGAGTTCTTCACAGACCATAAGCTCCCAAATTTGATTCTCCTTGTGCAATCCGGGATCCCATACTTTGTTTTGACACCCATCTTCAAAGTGATCATCATGATTCCAATTGGGTGGTTTAGCCTTGGAATTCTCAAAGAAGCCTCCAAACAACTTCTTAGACCCATACAATTTAGCTCCACACCAAATCTTGCAATCAAACTTTGAGCAAGCAACCATAATGAACCTAGAATGATGTTTCCAACCACTACACAACTCTCTCTTACTCTTAACTCCACAAAGAGCTCTAAGTTGACCATCATTTTCAATCAAACCATATTCAAGTGGGAAAGTAAAGCTTAGGCATAAGAATTTTACCCACTTGAATGTTGTGTTGGATGGTGACTTAGGAAGGGAAACCTCCCCATATTTGGACAATGCGAGGTCTACTCCCTTGTTCTCTTTCTTTGCATCTTCCACCTCCTTGCAACTTTCCTCAACTTCAACCTCTTCCTCTTGGTGGCTCTCTTCCAATTCAATCTCTTCTTCATTGCTCACCAAGAGCATGAGAGGTTGTGCCTCTTCCTCTTTGATCTCCATGTCAAGCCCAATGGAAGAGGATTCAATTGTAGATAGGAACTCCTCAATGATTGAATCCATCTCTTGATCAACCTCTTCAAAGTCTTCAATCAAGATATGCTTTGGAGGTTGTACACCCTCCTCAACATCAATGTCAAGCTTCTTGAAAGAGGGCTCTCTAATGCTACATTCCCATGGACTTCCAACATCTCCTATATTTTCAACCACTTCTTCCGGCACATTTATCTCAACTTCTTCCCCTTGTGACAATTCTTGCTTCAACTCCTCTTCTTCACCTTGAAGCTCTAAGCTTACTCCTTCACTATGCTCCTTAAGTGCTTCTCCATATTCAACAATGGGAGTTCCTTGATCACATAGGCTTAGGCGGGAGGAGACCATATTGCTAACGGCTTCCGCTAGGATAGCCATCTTGGCTTCTAGCTCCTTGAACTCCTTTTGATTCTCTTTTTGCTTTCGAATGTAAGAACTAACACATTCTTGGAGAGGATCATCCATTGGAGGTGGTGTGGAAAAAGAAGGTTCATTATTTGAGGGGAAGGCATTATAGTTGGAAGGTGGTTCATTTTGGTAAGGGTATGGAGATGGTGTATATGGAGGTGGTTCTTGAGAGTAATTGTGTTGGAATGGTGGTAGTTCCATGTGTGGTTCATATGGTTCATAAGGTGGTTGGTATGATGGATAAGGGTTGGGGTCATAATGAGGTATTTGGTGGTATGGGGCTTGTGAGTAAGGTGGTTCAAAATCATGTTGAGGGGGTGGTTCATAGGCATGTGGTGGTGGTTGTTGACAATCACAATAAGGGTCACCACATCCATTAGATTGATATGCATTAGGATTAGAATTACACCCATAAGAAATCGGAGGGGGTTGTTGCCAAGAAGGGTGATCAATCCTTTGAGGCTCCTCCCACCTTTGATTGTTCCATCCTTGATGCATATTGTCATTATAGTTCTCATTCCCTACAATATAATTTGAGCCAAACTCATAGCTGATGAGTATTTTGGTGGAAAAGTGAATTTCTCCCAAAATACACAAATCTAACCGGCAAGTGTACCGGGTCGCATCAAGTAATAAAAACTCACGGGAGTGAGGTCGATCCCACAGGGATTGAAGGATTGAGCAATTTTAGCTTAGTGGTTAATTTAGTCAAGCGAATCAAGATTTGGTTGAGTGTTTTGTGAATTGCAGAAATTAAATTGCATGGAATTAAAGAGAACAGGGAATTAAAGTGCTGAATCTTAAAGAGCAAGAAATTAAATGGCAGAAACTTAGAATGCAAGAAATGTAAATTGCAGAATCTTAAAGTGCAAGAAATGTAAACGGCTGGAATTGTAAAGGGAATTGGGGATTGGATTTGCAGAATTTAAACAAGGAAAAGTAAATTGCATCAAACAGAAAAGTAAAAAAGTGTTTGGGTTGAATCGGATCTGAAGCAAAACAAGTAAATGAACATGAAAAGCAAAAACAGAATGTAAATTGGAATTTCAGATCTCAGGGGTCCAGAGACTAGAAAACCAGGTCTAGATCTCACTACCTTCCTTGATCCAACAAGAAAAATTGCAAGGGAAAAGTAAATTGCAAAGAAAGTAGATGAAGAACAATTAACCGAAACTGAAATTCAATTAAGCAGGAAATAAACAGAGAGATCCAAGGATGAGATTGAAACAGAATTTCTTCAATTCTTCAACCCAAGATCCAAGACAATTGTAATTGAAATTGAAAGCAATAAAACTAAGAGGAAGAGAAGTGAATTCTCCTTCCCCAAGACTAAGAAATTAAAGATCACTCAATATCCAAAGCTCTCCGAAAACTATTATGAAAATTCCAAAGAAAAGCTCCCCGAAGAACTTGAATTCTAGCCTATTTATACACTTTCTTCAAATGATCTTCAAGCCTTGAGTTGGGCCTTTGCTCTTGGTGGAATTGGGTTGAAAGAGGCCTTGGTTGATTGCTCTTGGAGTTTGGAGAAGAACCAAAGTGAACCAAATGAACCGGGTTGGAGTTTTGCAAAAGTTGGAGCAAAAGTTGGAGCAAAAGTTAGGGTCTAACTTTTGGTCCAACTTTTCATATCAGCTCCCATATCTTGCTGATACTCACGTTGGTGCAAAAGTTAGGGGTCTAACTTTTGCACCAACGTTGGCCTTCCTTGGTGCACTTGTGGTGCCAACGTTAGCCCAAAAGTTAGGGGCTAACGTTGGCGCAAACGTTTGCTCCTCCCCTTGTAGTTTTCATGTGCCAACGTTAGCCCAAAAGTTAGGGGCTAACGTTGGCGCAAACTTTTGGTGCCCAGGGAGTGTTTTTCTCATGCCAACGTTAGCCTCAAAGTTAGGGGCTAACGTTGGCGCAAACTTTTGGTGCCCAGGGGTGATTTTCATGTGCCAACGTTAGCCTCAAAGTTAGGGGCTAACGTTGGCGCAAACTTTTAGTACCCAGGGAGTGATTTTCAAGTTCCAACGTTAGCCCAAAAGTTAGGGGCTAACGTTGGGGCTAACTTTTCACCCAAAAGTTTGTGCAAAAGTTTAAGGCTAACTTTAGGTCCAGCTTTTTGCTTCCTGGTTCAATTTCACTTATTCCATTGTCTTCTCTTTACTCCTAACTTTTCCTTCTTGCTCAACCTTTCTCCAAGCTTTCTTCACCTATCATTAATCAACCAAACACATCAAAGCTATGCTTAAAATCATGAGATATTCATTCTTTCATAATATGTGACGATTATAGAATAAAACCTCATGAAATAGCATGAATTCATACATGGTTGATTGAATCAAAGGAAACATGAAAATCTACCCAAATTAGCTTACTTGTAGCTCAAGAAAGTGTACAATTCAAGTGAAAACAAAAGAAAAAGACTAGTTAAAATAGGCTAAGATGACTTGTCATCAATAGCCAAAGGGGTGAGAATTCATAATAGCAAATGAAAATAAAAACAAAACTAGTAAGAACTAATAAAAACTAACTCCTAAAACAAGCAAAAACTAGCAAAGAAGCATATTAACATATATACAATAGCCAATAACATAACACCATTGCAACTCCCCGGCAACGGCGCCATTTTGATGAACAAACTTTTGTGTGGTCTAGAATTTATCTAATGGAGTCTCGTTGTAAAGTATAGTTTCTAAACCAAACAAACAATTCCCACATCAAAAATTTGAGTTGTCACAAGTAACAAACCCCAATAAGAATTAACCGAAGTATTTAGACTCCGGGTCGTCTCACAAGGAATTGCAATGAAGTGTATGCTTATTGGCTATGAAGGGGTAAAGGGGGTTTTTGATTGATAAGAGGGCAAGAAAATAAATGACAAGAAAAGTAAATCAAGCAATTAAAGAAAGCAATTAATAAAGAGAGACATTCATGGAAATGATTGAGATTATAGGCTTTCTATCCTAGTCATGCAATGATTAATTCATCTTACTTAGTCAACTCCAACAAATAGGGAGAAAGTCAAACAAAACTAATCAATCATACCACAATAATAACAAGAATTTATCTTATTACGTCATCTCCAACATTGTAAGAAGGTATCATATTATCTTCCACGAGAGAAAGTCTAATAAGACTAGCTAATCTCAATCCAAAAGTCCTAATCAACTTACTAATTAAATTAGCAAAAGATTAACGTCAATGGAAACAATATTAGCTAACAACTCTAGATCACCAACATGAGTTGGGTTTTGATGACTCAAGATTGCCCAATTACTCTTTCCAAGCCAAGAATGCTCAAAATCTACTCTAAAGCCCGACCAAGCATTTTGTCAAACACTTGGTGGGTACAAAAGGAAAGCATGGTAAATGTGCAAGAATAATAAAATATACCAACTACCAATTGCAAGAAAAGTAAATCAACAACTCAAATCATCAATAAAAGAATATCAAACATTAAATTTCATTAAAGAAAAGATCCAAATCCAACAAAGGGCTCATGAAAATAAAAAGAGACATAAAAGTAAAATTGACAAGAGAACTAAGAAGAATAGAGTAGTAGCAACAAGAAATTAAAAGTAGAAACTAAATTAAAACAAGAATTAAAAGTTGGATTTATGAAAATTAAACCTAAACTACCCTAAATTCTAGAGAGAAGAGAGAGCTTCTCTCTCTAGAATTCTACCCTAAAACATGATGAAAACTAAACTATGACTACTTGGTTCATTCCCCCATCAATCCTTGGGTTCAATAGCATCATAAATGAGTTGGATTGGGCCCAAAATGAGCTAGAAATCACCCCCAACGAAGTGCAAAAAGTGGACCCACGCAGCTCCATCGGTGCGCACGCGTACATGGCGCGTGCGCACCCTGAACGCGAAGCAACATATTACAAATTTTCATCATTTCGAAGCCCCAGATGTTAGCTTTCCAATGCAACTAGAACTGCCTCATTTGGACTTATGTAGCTCAAGTTATGGTCGATTGAGTGCGAAGAGGTCGGGCTTGACAGCTTTATGGTTCCTTCATTTCTTCATGAGTTCTCCCACTTTGCATGCTTTTCTCTTCACTTCCTCCATCCAATACTTGCCTTATAAACCTGAAATTACTTAACAAACATATCAAGGCATCGAATGGAATTAAAGTGAATTAAAATCACCAATTTTAGGGCCTAAAAAGCATGTTTTCACATTTAAGCACAATTCAAGGGAGAATTACAAAACCATGCTATTTCATTAAATAAATGTGAGAAAAGGTGATAAAATCCCCCAAAATAAGCACAAGATAAACCACAAAATCGGGGTTTATCAATATTCCAAGTAGGATCTGGGAAGGGATGACTGTGACGAGCTTCAAACTCGCGAGTGTTGGGCGTAGTGACAGACGCAAAAGGATCAATGGATCCTATTCCAACATGATCGAGAACCGACAGATGATTAGCCGTGCGGTGACAGCGCATTTGGACCATTTTCATTGAGAGGACGGGAGGTAGCCATTGACAACGTGAAACCCAACATAAGCTTGCCATGGAAAGGAGTATGAATGATTGGAAGAAGGCAATAGGAAAGCAGAGGTTCAGAAGGAACAAAGCATCTTCATACGCTTATCTGAAATTCTCACCAATGAATTAAATAAGTATCTCTATCTTATTTTATGTTTTATTCATATTTCAATTATCTTAAACTCTAAAACCATTTGAATCCGCCTGACTGGGATTTACAAGATGACCATAGCTTGCTTCAAGTCGACAATCTCCGTGGGATCGACCCTTACTCACGTAAGGTTTATTACTTGGACGACCCAGTGCACTTGCTGGTTAGTTGTGCGGAGTTGTGACAAAGAGTTGAGATTACAATTGTGCGTACCAAGTTGTTGGCACCATTTATGATCATAATTTCGTGCACCAAGTTTTTGGCGCCGTTGCCGGGGAGTGTTCGAGTTTGGACAACTGACGGTTCATCTTGTTGCTTAGATTAGGTAATTTTATTTTATGTTTAAGCTTTTTACTTTTTATTTTTGAAAATTTTCAAAAGAAAAAAAAGAGAAAAAATTTTCTATTCTGTTCTTCAGAGTTTTTAGGAATGAATTCTAGAGTTTCATGATGATTTGTTGAAGTCTGGGTAGCTGTGAAGCCATGTCTAATCTTTTGGACTGAGGTTTTAACTTACCATCACAAGAGCTTATTGATTTCTATCAATTTTGCTGTTGAAAATAATGATCTGCTAAAGCTTGGCTGGCCATTGGCCATGTCTAGTGTTTTGGACCGAAGCTTTCACTGAAAGCTTGGCTGGCTAGTAAGCCATGTCTAATTCCTGGACCGGAGTTTTAGACTAACATTGCATGATTCCTGGAATTCTCATTAAAAATTTTGAATCTCTTTATTTTCTTTTCCATATAATTTTTGAAAAATCACAAAAAAATTTATAAAATCTTAAAGTAAAAAATATTTTATGTTTCTTGTTTGAGTCTAGTGTCTAATTTAAGTTTGGTGTCAATCGCATGTCTTTATTCTTCTAATTTTCGAAAATTACATGCATTATGTTCTTCATTGATCTTCAAGTTATTCTTGATGATTCTCTTGCTCTGATCTTTAAATTCTCTTGTTTTGTGTCTCTTCTTGTTTCTCATATGCATTTTCAAATTGTTATAGTCGTTAGTATACAAACTTCTAAGTTTGGTGTCTTGCATGCATTGTTGATTTAATCTTAGTTTTCCATGATTAGTTGCATTCTGATTGTTTCTCATCATTAAAAAATTCAAAAAATTTTCAAAGTTATGTCTTTTCAAGTCAATAATACAGAGAATTGAAGATTCAGAACAGACAGCAGAGGAATTACATAGAAAAAGATGGGCGTTCAAAATGCCCAGTGTGGAAGGAAAACTGGCATTTAAACGCCAGCCAGGGTACCTGGCTGGGCGTTAAACGCCCAAAAGGGTAGCATTTTGGGCGTTAAACGCCAGAATGGATACCATTCTGGGCGTTTAATGCCAGGATGGCACAAGAGAGAAGATTTTGTTTTTAAATCAAATCTTTTTCAAACTTTCATAATTTTTCAAAATCAAATTTCTTTCAAATCATATCTTTTCAATCATATCTTTTCAAAATCAATTTCTTTCCATTTTTTTTATTTTCGAAAATTCTTGCTACAATTAATGATTTAATTCAAAATTTTCAAGTTGTTACTTGCCTATTAAGAAAGGATCAAATTTTAAATTCTAGAATCATATCTTCCAATTTCTTGTTAGTCAAGTAATCAACTTTAATTTTAAAACTTTCTTTTTTTTATTTGATTTTCAATCATATCTTCTCAATCACATCTTCTTCAAAATAATTTTAAATCATATCTTTTTGATTTCTAATTTCAAAATCTTTTTCAAAATGAATTAACTATTACCTCAATTTCAATTTTCGAAAGTCATCAACCATTTTTTTTAATTATTTCAAAATCCCTTTAATTTGTTTTGGAAAATTCTTCCCCTCTTCTCACATCCTTCTATTTAAGGACTAACACTCCTTCACTATCAGCAATTCAGACTCTCTCTCTATAAGTTCGAATTGTCTCCTCTCTACCTCCTCCTTCTATTCTTCTTTTCCTCTGACACCTCAAGGAATCTCTATACTGTGACATAGAGGATTCCATACTTTCTTCTCCTCTCTTTCATATGAGCAGGAGCAAGAACAAAGGCATTCTTGTTGAAGCTGATCCTGAACCTGAAAGGACCTTGAAGAGAAAGCTAAGAGAAGCTAAAGTACAACTCTCCGTAGAGGACCTAACATAAATTTTCAAACAAGAAGAAGCCATGGCAGCCAAAAACAACAACAATGCCAATAATGCAAGGAAGGTGCTTGGTGACTTTACTGCACCTACTCCCGACTTCTATGGGAGAAGCATCTCTATCCCTGCCATTGGAGCAAACAATTTTGAGCTTAAGCCTCAATTAGTTTCTCTAATGCAACAGAATTGCAAGTTCCATGGACTTCCATTAGAAGATCCTCATCAGTTCTTAGCTGAATTCTTGCAAATCTGTGAAACTGTTAAGACCAATGGGGTTGACCCTGAGGTCTTGATGCCAGGGCATTTTAGCCAGTTTCACTGACCTTTTCTTTACTGTTTTAGGGTAGTTTCATGTATTTTCTTAGTAAATAAGCAAGTTTTGGGTAGAAATACACTTACATCTTGATTCAAGTAAACATTGTGAACTTTACATGATTTCATGAGAATTATGCATGAATTGAATGACAAATTGGATAATGCATGATCTCATGACTTGGAATAGAGCTTTGATGCACTTTATTTGCTTGATTTCAGGACAAAGAAAGCAAGGAAGAGCCACGTTAGTAGCCACGTTAGTCTAATTAACGTGACCACTAACGTGGAATGGGCATAAGCTTGTGGCGTTAATGAGAAAAGTGATCGCCAATAATGCCTTCGAAAGGCATCATAGCCCACGTTAGTTGCCACGTTAATTACATTAACGTGGGAGCTAACGTGGAAAGAAAAGAGGAGTTCCAACGTTAGTGGTAAAAGTGAACACCACTAACGTTCCAAAAGATCATACATAAGCCACGTTAAGAGCCACGTTAATCTAATTAACGTGAACTCTAATGTGGGAGGAGGAAGAAATCGCCAACGTTAGTGACACTCACCTTTGTCACTAACATTGGACTAGGCCAACATTGTCCACGTTAGTGGTCACGTTAAGACCACTAACGTGAAGGGTAACGTGGAGCAAGGAGTGATAGGCCAACGTTAGTGACACTCACCTTTGTCACTAACGTTGGAGATGACAATTACCACCACGTTAATCTAATTAACGTGAACTCTAACGTGGGAAGGAGGGGAGTTTGGAGCGTTAGTGACAAAGGTAAGTGTCACCAACGCTCTTGAAGCTTAGGCATGCCCATGTTAAGGGTCACGTTAGTTATACTAATGTGAACTCTAACGTGGGGAAAAGAGGCAATTAGCAACGTTATTGGAAAAGGTGAATGCCAATAACGTTTGCAAAGGACCAAGAGGCAATGTTAGTGGTCACATTAGTGCCACTAACGTTGAAGTTAACGTGGATCATTTTAGTTTGGAACGTTAGTGAAAAAGTTGATCGTCACTAACGTTCTTGAACCCACATTTTCACTTAACGTGAACACCACTAACGTCCTAACTAATGTCCATGCCTAACTCACACTTTTTCTGCAAGCAAAGCTGAGCCCACTGAAGACTATAACTGCTTCAACTCAAGATCAAAGGCCCATATCCAAGACTTGAAGAGCCAACTATAAGATCAGAAGAGTAGTATATATAGGAGTAATTTTGAACTAAGGCGGAGCTTTTGGCATTTTGGAGAACTACACTCTGTATATTTTACTTTCTCTGTAACTTCTAGTTTAATTTGACAATGCATTCTTCTTTATCTTTATCCATTTCCAGGGCTATGAACAACTAAACCCCTTTTCATTGGGTTAGGGAGCTCTGTTGTAATTTGATGGATCAATAATAGTTTTCATTATTCTTCTTCTTTCTTTTCTCTTGATTTTACTAGAAGGCTTTAAATCTTCATCCAATTGGGTAGTTGTCTTGGAAAAGAAGCTATTCATACTTGGATCTCTTCGGAACCTTGGAAGAGGAATGAAGAGATCATGCTAGAAATACTTTCTCATGTTGGACCAAATTGGGGTTTGGATGGATATAGTGACATATAATCCTACCAACACTTTGATTTGGGAATACATGTAGTATAATCAGTGACCATACTTCATCTCTTCTCATGAGCAATTAGACCAAGGAATTGGCTATTGATCAAGATTTGAGAGATTGAATTACCAAGGAATTAGAATCCAATCACTTAAGATTTCCAAGGAGATCAATGAATGCATTGATTGAGGAAGAGATGAGAATGAACTTGATCCGGAGAATACAACATCTTCTGGGCCCAATGAATCCCCCATTTCTGATCTTACCCATTCTTTTTACTTTCTGCCATTTACTTTTATGTTCATTTCCCCAAACCCCCGTTTAAGATTCTGCAATTTACTTTCCATCATTTACATTCTGCCATTTACTTCCAGCAATTACATTTTCTGTTATTTACTTTCCTGCCATTTACCTTTCTGTAAATCTCAACCCAATTTCTGCTTAGCTAAACTAGAACATTCCTCTGATTAAAGTTGCTTGACCAATCAATCCCTGTAGGATTCGACCTCACTCTATTGTGAGTTTTTACTTGATGACAATTCGGTATACTTGCCAAAGGAAATTTTGTTGAGAGACAAGTTTTCATGCATCAAGTTTATGGCGCCGTTGCCGGGGATTGATTTTGTATCAACAATGATTAAATTGGTAGATAACTAGATTGGGCATTTTTCTTTGATTTAATTTCATTTGAGTGATTTACTTTCAGTTTTAGTTAATTTTCTTCCCTTTACCCCTTACCCGTTTGTGGTGTTATCTTCATTTTTTTTACAATTCAGTCCACTAACCCACTAACTGTTTGATATATTGCATCACTCACACTAACAGCACCCTTAATAGGAGTAACTTCTCCATCAATTCTCTTTCCTGCTTTTTGCTCTGTTGATTGTATGACAGGTAGAAGAAGCAGGGCTTCAACTACCTTTGATTCTGAACCTGAGAGGACCTTCCTTAGATTAAAGAGGGAAGCAAGAGGAAATAGAGTCGTTGGTGCTGAGGAAGAGGAGAAATATTTTGAACCAAACATGGAGGAGAATATGGAGAACCACCATGAAGAAGAGGCTCACAACCATGGCAGAGAAGGTCCAGTGCATCATGTTGGGCAAGAGAAAAGAGTTCTGGGCTCTTACATCAATCCAAACCCAGGAAATTGCAAAAGTAGCATCCAAAAGCCAACCATACATGCCAATAACTTTGAACTAAAACCCCAACTCATCGCCCTTGTTCAGAACAACTGTTCATTAGGAGGAAGTGTCCAAGAAGACCCCAATCAACATCTCACCACCTTCCTAAGGATATGTGATACTGTGAAGTCTAATGGTGTTCATCCTGACACCTATAGATTGCTTTTGTTCCCCTTTTCACTCAAGGACAAAGCATCTAAATGGCTGGAATCTTTCCCGAAGGAGAGTTTAACAACATGGGAAGATGTGGTGAACAAATTCATGGCGAGATTCTACCCTCCTAAGAGAATTAATAGGTTGAGAGCTGAAGTACAAACATTCAGGCAACAAGATGATGAAACTCTCTATGAAGCATGGGAGAGGTTTAAGGACTTGACAAGAAGGTCCCCACCAGACATGTTCAATAAATGGGTGCAGTTACATATTTTCTATGAGGGTCTTTCTTATGAATCAAAGAAGGCAGTAGACCATTCATCCGGGGGATCTCTAAACAAAAAGAAGACCATTGAAGAAGCCATAGATGTCATTGAGACTGTAGCTGAGAATGATTACTTCTATGCTTCTGAAAGGGGCAATACTAGAGGAGTGATAGAGCTGAACAACGTGGATGCACTACTAGCTCAAAACAAGATGATCACCAAGTAGCTGGCTGACCTCACCAAGAAGATGGAAAGGAAATAGGTAGCAGCAGTCACCACCTCATCAGCAGCTCAAGAAGGAGTGAACGTAGAGGTAGAGGGTGATCATGAACAAGACAACTACATTGGGAACTCACCTAGGCAGACCCATGATCCATACTCCAAAACTTATAATCCTGGTTGGAGGAACCACCCGAACTTTGGGTGGGGAAATCAACAAGATCAAGTCCAAGATCAGAGACGTCACAACCCCAACAACAATGCAGCTCACCAACATTCCACACAGAGATCATATCAGCACCCACCTAACAATACCTCTCAACATCCATATCAAAACCAAAATGGCCCTTCTCATCCCTCCAATCTCAACTCACCATCATCCGAAGATAGACTCTCAAGGATTGAGACTCTACTTGAAGGCATATGTAAGGAAATTCAAGATAACAAGGTATTCAAAGAGGAGGTGCGAGCTAATATAAAAAACCAGGGAGACACCATCAAGAGGCTGGAATTTTAAGTGGGATACCTTTCTGAGAAGATTCCCAAACCTACTGACAGCTTCTCAAGTGACACAGAGAAAAACCCGAGAGGTGAAGCAAAGAAAATAAGATGGGAAGAATGCAAGATGGTCACTATAAGTGATAGGGGGACTGAAGAAGAGCTGAACAAACCCTTAGAACATTCTGGAGATACTTCAGCAGAGAAGCAGGAAGAGGGTAACCAAGAAACCAAAACTACACAGAAGGAGATTCTGAAACTCTATGCACCTTTTCCCCAAAGACTCAAAGGTGGTGTAGAAAAGAGAATATAATCAAAGTTCCTCGACATGTTTGCATCCCTTCAAGTAAACATACCATTTATCAAGGCTCTCCAACAAATGCCCTCATACATTAAGTGTATGAAGGAGCTGCTGACCAGGAAAAGCTCACTCAAAGGAAGGCAAACAATAGTGATGAATAAGGAGTGTAGTGCTCCTATTCAACTAGAGTTGCCTACAAAAGGAAGGATCCAGGGAGTTTTCACATCCCCTGTGCCATAGGAGAAACAAGGTTTGATAAAGGACTCTGTGACCTGGGAGCAAGCATCAACTTAATGCCTTTATCCCTCATGAAGAAGCTGCAGATCAATGAGCTAACGCCTACAGACGTAGTCATCAAGCTGGCTGACAAAACTAAAAAACAAGCAGTAGGAGTGGTTGAAAACGTGTTGGTAAAGGTTGGAAACTACTTCCTTCCCACAGACTTTGTCATATTGGAAATGGAAGAGAGTCACCTCCACCCAATCATATTGGGAAGACCATTCCTAGCCACAGCCAGAGCACTTATAGATGTGGAGCGAGGATAGCTAATACTGAGAATACATGATGAACAACTTACCTTCAATGTCTTCAAACCCTCACAAGAAGCAGATCAAGAAAACAAGGAACCAAGGGAAGATCACAACAAGGCACTGGTGAAAGAAATAAGCACCGAAACACAAACAGTACACCCTGGAATCCCTTTGGTTGGTAAGCAAAACAGTCAGAAGGTGCCACAGCTAAAGGAAACCCAAGAAGAGCTAAAACCACCAGAGTCATATGAGACCAGCAACAAGATTTCCTCGGAAAAAGAGGCCATAAGGAGCAGGGTAGCGTTAAAAGAAACAAGGAAGAAGGCACCAAGGGGATGGAGGAACAAAAAGATCCCTACAGAGGATTTCTCTCAAGGGGATAAAGTGATCTCAGCTCATCTTCCAGCTATTCCACCTCATCTCCCCACCATCCCATCTTAGCTGCCTAAAGTTTTCACCATCAGCAGAATTCTCTCCTTAGAACATGTGGAGATCCTTAATGAAGCCAATGGAGATAGATTCACTGTGACGGGAGAAGATCTGAAGCATTACCAACCACCCTGACAAAGGCAGAACGTCAAGCTAGTGACGCTAAAGAAGCGCTTCATGGGAGGCAATCCATGTTTTATATGCTTTTAAAGTAGTTAATAAAGCAAGGTTCATGAATTCCAAATCAACTTTGACATACACTTAAATGAATCCTTGTATGCAACATATAGTGAAGAACAAGTTTGGTGTTCAAGGCACACTAAGAGAACATAAATGCAATTCATATCATGTCACTCTTAGAACCTTGAACAAATCTTTTTACACCACATGGCCACAAACTAAGTTTGGTGTCACCAATGTTACATACATGGATAGTTAAATAGTCAGTTGGTTTGCATTCATGAATAGCACTTAGTTAGTTAAAAACAAAAATTTTAAAAAGTAGTTATCCCATTTTCTAATTTTGCCGCCAACTTTCAACGTTATTAATGTTATTCCTTTGTCTTGTATAGAAATTAAAGGAAGGATTAAAGAGAAATTGATGGGACAAGTGAAGAAGGAGGGTTTGGCCACTTCAAAAAAATAGGGACTATACACATGTCTTCAAAGGGAATACATTGGGAAATGTTGCCATGCAACATTGGAAGAATAACACCCTTGGAAACCGAACCACTCATATCATAAAAGTGATGATCCTTGTGCCCATCCCATGCTAAACCCCATCCATCCATTATTAGCCCACACCATCAATCCACACTTTTCATTTACTCAACACTTCTCTATATAAGTGGTTCTTAGTCCGTACCTCTTTACATTCCAATTCCCCTTTCTTTGTATTTCTCACTCTCGGAACTCAACACCTCTTACCCCATCGAAAGCACTCTCACCCACTCCCTTAACTACACCCTATCCTAACCCGGCCAAATTCCATCAACTATCCACACCCTTTAACACCTTCACATATCAAAGGTCACTTATGGCATCATCAAGCTCCAAAAGGCGAAAGGGAAAGACACCGGCGAAAGGGAAAGACACTTATGGCATCATCAAGACCACCTTTCATGAGCTTTAATTCGAACGTATAAAACACAAGAAAGTATTTCCAGAGCTGACATTCCAATTCAACAATGATGACTGCCCGCAGATTAGAGAAAAGATTGAACAGAGGGGTTGGCAAGAGCTCATGAACCCAGAAACAAAGATAAATGCAAATCTCATTAAGGAGTTCTATGCCAATATAGCCAGAGAAGACAATACCGAGGCTCCTACCTTCAAAAGCTATGTGAGAGGAACATAGGTGGATTTCAGTCCCAATGCTATAATGAGGACACTTTATTTTAGATCACAACCCTCTGACAAGCCAAGTTATCAAGCAAGAATAAGTAATGGCCCCGACAATGATGAGCTTGAAGAAATTGTGAATGACGTGTGTCATAGGATCGGATTGGGAAAGGTATTCGGATAAGAGGCCACGATTCATTAGAAGAGGAGATCTCATCCCGGAAGTCAAAGGATGGTTTGAGCTCGTGAGAAGATCTATCCTTCCAGCCTCGAACAATTCTGAGGTCAACATTGCTCGAGCTACTATGCTATATTGCATTATGAGCGGTGGAGACATCAATGTACATGAATTATAGCTGAGGGAATCCAAGAAGCAGCCGAAAAGAGTGATCCGAGTGCTCGGCTTTTGTATCCTAGTACCATCCTGAGACTATGTAAGAAAGCCAAGGTGGTCTTCAAAGACAGCAATCCACATTGGGTAAACCCTGGGAGGTTAGTTACGCTTCAGCGTATAACTTATGTGGCACCCGCCCAACAACAAAGAAGGCCTCAAATAAGGAAAAGAACATCACAAGAAGGACCTCACCAAGAAGAACCTCATCAAGAAGAATACCAGCAAGAAGAGTACTATGATCCAACCAATATAAATCTGGTTCATATTCAAGGAGCCATTGAGGACTTGGCAAGGAGACATATGGAAGGACAAGAGCAACAACTACACTTTCAATCCCAACGGATGGATCATCAGGAAGAACTACTTGCCAACTGGATGAATCAACAAGGAGAGTGGCAGAAACAACAAATGGAGTAGCAACAGGAACACTACTCCTAGCTCACTCAAGCCATCAATCAAGTGACTGAAAGGCAAGAATGTCAAGATAAATGCCTTCAAGAACTCAACCAACGTCAGCTAGCTCAGATGAAAGCATTCAACGAGTTCAGCGTGCTTAATGAAGGACGGCAACTACATAGGGAAGAATTCAACATAAACACTCAAGCCAAGTTGAACTATGTGTCCGGGCATATGCATCATTTGCACTCTGCAATCCCAAGGTATGATTCAGTCCAAAAAGATCTAACAGAACAAGAGGAAGGGGAAAGTGAAACAACAGAAGGAAACATTGAAAAAGAAGATGGAAGATGCTGGCTTCTGGAAAAAGTTGGTCGGAAAGCGCAAGGGAAATGGGGGTTCAAGCACTCAAGAAGGACACAAAGAGGACGAACAAGAGAGAGAGCATGGGCAGCCCCATGAGTAAAAGGTGGTGGAGTTCCCTCTTCGTTTTATCTTTTTCAAGTCTAAATAAGGAAAATCATGTATGAAATAGAACATGCTTCCATAGTAGCTTAGGAATTTTCAATTCTATCTTTAGCATTTTCAGTTATTAAGTTATGTGTGCTGGTCCAAGTTACCTGTTTTCATTTTTATCCTACTTACTTGTATGCTTGCCCTTTGAATTCAATAAAAGAGAATGCTATGAAAGAAACTAGAGTAGGGTTCATATGGTGAAGTAAGTCCTCAAGGTTGGTGGTGGGATAATAGATTAGCTAAGTTGGATCACCTATAAGGTATGAGGGCACTCATGTGTATTGAAGTACATGCTTGAAGCACATTCTATGAGATTAGCCAAACAACAAGATCCTAATAAGAAAAAAAGAAAGAACAATAAGAGTTTGAAAAAGAAAGAAAAATAATAAGAAATAAGGCTAGGCACCAAGGGTTTGAATACTGAGGCATATGTCTGTAGTGCTCCTGTGCAAAGGATATGCTTGGATGACTAAGCTCTCAGGGGTGCCTTATCACTTGGTAACTTGGGTTAACTAACTCGGGATTATCATCTGAAAGTCCACTATCAAGAGAAACTTTTGCTACAGAACATTTAGTAACCCAAAGAGGTGCTGAACACCAAGGCCTCAAAGAAAGAAAATAACAAACCATGTGCCTATGGTGTGCATGTATGGGGGAGAGAGACTTGAGGGAGTAAGTCCTTAGGGGTGTTTCAACACCTAGCACCTTGAACCAACTGGTTCGGGAGTGTTGGCTGAAAGCTTACTTTAAAGAGTTGCCCCCTCACAGAGCACTTAGCCTAAGGATGCAATAAACCCTGAGAAAAAAAAGGGAGGATCAAAGAATAAGGATCTCATAGGATGCAATCAAGCAAGTATTCAAGAGCATGATAAGGACCTGGAAACCAGTAAAGGAATGAACCTAAGTTGCTATGCATGAAACCCCATAAACCAAGAGCTTTACTTCTATAATAAGAACTTGTTTTTCTCGTTCTTTCATTCATCATTCTGATGTTTCAGTACTTGCTTAGGGACAAGCAAGCTTTAAGTTTGGTGTTGTGATGCCAGGGCATTTAGGCTAGTTTCACTGACCTTTTCTTTACTGTTTTAGGGTAGTTTCATACATTTTCTTAGTAAATAAGCAAGTTTTGGGTAGAAATACACTTGCATCTTGATTCAAGCAAACATTGTAAACTTTACATGATTTCATGAGAATTATGCATGAATTGAATGACAAATTGGATAATGCATGATCTCATGACTTGGAATAGAGCTTTGATGCACTTTATTTGCTTGATTTCAGGACAAAGGAAGCAAGGAAGAGCTACGTTAGTAGCCACGTTAGTCTAATTAACGTGACCACTAACGTGGAATGGGCATAAGCTTGTGGCGTTAATGAGAAAAGTGATCGCCAATAACGCCTTCGAAAGCCCACGTTAGTTACATTAACGTGGGAGCTAACGTGGAAAGAAAAGAGGAGCTCCAACGTTAGTGGTAAAAGTGAACACCACTAACATTCCAAAAGGCCATATATAAGCCACGTTAAGAGCCACGTTAATCTAATTAACGTGAACTCTAACGTGGGAGGAGGAAGAAATCGCCAATGTTAGTGACACTCACCTTTGTCACTAACGTTGGACTAGGCCAACATTGCCCACATTAGTGGTCATGTTAAGACCACTAACGTGAAGGGTAACGTGGAGCAAGGAGTGATAGGCCAACGTTAGTGACACTCACCTTTGTCACTAACGTTGGAGATGGCAATTACCACCACGTTAGTGGCCACGTTAATCTAATTAACGTGAACTCTAACGTGAGAAGGAGGGGCGTTTGGAGCGTTAGTGACAAAGGTAAGTGTCACCAACGCTCTTGAAGCTTAGGCATGCCCACGTTAAGGGTCACGTTAGTTATACTAACGTGAACTCTAACGTGGGGAAAAGAGGCAATTAGCAACGTTATTAGAAAAGGTGAATGCCAATAACGTTTGCGAAGGACCAAGAGGCAACATTAGTGGTCACGTTAGTGCCACTAACATTGAAGTTAATGTGGATCATTTTGGTTTGGAACGTTAGTGAAAAAGGTGATCGTCACTAACTTTCTCGAACCCACATTTTCACTTAACGTTAACACCACTAACGTCCTAACTAACGTCCATGCCTAACTCACACTTTTTCTGCAAGCAAAGCTGAGCCCACTGAAGACTATAACTGCTTCAACTCAAGATCAAAGGCCCATATCCAAGACTTGAAGAGCCAACTAGAAGATCAGAAGAGTAGTATATATAGGAGTAGTTTTGAACTAAGGGGGAGCTTTTGGCATTTTGGAGAACTGCACTCTGTATATTTTACTTTCTCTGTAATTTCTAGTTTAATTTGACAATGCATTCTTTTTTATCTTCTTCCATTTCCAGAGCTATGAACAACTAAACCCCTTTTCATTGGGTTAGGGAGGTCTGTTGTAATTTGATGGATCAATAATAGTTTTCATTATTCTTCTTCTTTCTTTTCTCTTGATTTTACTAGAAGGCTTTTGGTGCACGAAATTGTGATCATCAATGGCACCAACAACTTGGTACACACAATTGTAATCTCATCTCTTTGTCACAACTCCACACAACTAACCAGCAAGTGCACTGGGTCGTCCAAGTAATAAACCTTACGTGAGTAAGGGTCGATCCCACGGAGATTGTCGGCTTGAAGCAAGCTATGGTCATCTTGTAAATCTCAGTCAGGAGGATTCAAATGGTTATGGAGAATTGATAATTAAAAGATAAATAAAACATAAAATAAAGATAGAGATACTTATGTAATTCATTGGTAGGAATTTCAGATAAGCGTTTGAAGATGCTTTGTTCCTTCTGAACCTCTGCTTTCCTATTGGCTTCTTCCAATCATTCATACTCCTTTCCATGGCAAGCTTTATGTTGGGCATCACCGTTATCAATGGCTACTTCCCGTCCTCTCAGTGAAAATGTTCCAAATGCGCTGTCACCGCACGGCTAATCATCTGTCGGTTCTCGATCATGTTGGAATAGGATCCATTGATCCTTCTGTGTCTGTCACTACGCCCAACACTCGCGAGTTTGAAGCTCGTCACAGTCATCCCTTCCCAGATCCTACTCAGAATACCACAGACAAGGTTTAGACTTTTCGGATCTCAGGAATGGCCGCCAATAATTCTAACCTATACCACGAAGGTTCTAATCTTAGATTAGAAACCCAAGAGATACACATTCAAGCTTGATTGCATGTAGAACGGAAGTAGTTGTCAGGCACGTGTTCTTAGGTGAGAATTGTGATGAGTGTCACGGATCATCACATTCATCATGTTGAAGAAGAAATGGATATCTTAGAACAGAAATAGGCTTGAGTTGAATAGAAAAATAATAGTACTTTGCATTAATTCATGAGGAACAGCAGAGCTCCACACCTTAATCTATGGTGTGTAGAAACTCCACCGTTGAAAATACATAAGTGAAAATAGTCTAAGCATGGCCGAATGGCCAGCCTCAAAGGTCTAAGGACTTAACGTCCAAAGATCATCCAAATACAATAGTAAAAGGTCCTATTAGTAGAAAACTAGTAACCTAGGGTTTACAGAAATGAGTAAATGATGCAGAATCCACTTCCAGTCCCACTTAGTGTGTTCTTGGGCTGAGTATTGAAGCTTTCATGTGTAGAGACTTTTCTTGGAGTTAAACGCCAGCTTTTGTGCCAGTTTAGGCGTTTTAACTCCAGCTTTTATGCCAGTTCTGGCGTTTTGATGCCAGAATTTCTATGCTGACTTGGAACGCCGGTTTGGGCCATCAAATCTTGGGCAATGTATAGAGTATTATATATTTCTGGAAAGCCCAGGATGTCTACTTTCCAACGCAATTAAGAGAGCGACAATTGGGCTTCTGTAGCTCCAGAAAATTTACTTCGAGTGCAGGGAGGTTAGAATCCAATAGCATCTGCAGTCCTTTTTCAGCCTCTGAATCAGATTTTTGCTCAGGTCCCTCAATTTCAGCCAGAAAATACCTGAAATCACAGAAAAACACACAAACTCATAGTAAAGTCTAGAAATGTGATTTTTATTTAAAAACTAAAAAAAACATAATAAAACTAACTAAAACATACTAAAAACATACTAAAAACAATGCCAAAAAGCGTATAAATTATTCGCTCAT
Organism: Arachis hypogaea; assembly: GCF_003086295.3. Taxonomy (NCBI): domain Eukaryota; kingdom Viridiplantae; phylum Streptophyta; class Magnoliopsida; order Fabales; family Fabaceae; genus Arachis; species Arachis hypogaea. Next base: position 66,707,267 of record NC_092052.1, on the reverse strand, counting down.
CACAACACCAAACTTAAATTGTTGCTTGTCCCCAAGCAACTGAAAATCAAATATGATAAAAAGAATAGAATATACAATGAATTCCAAAAACATCTATTAAGATCAATCTTAATTAGATGAGCAGGGCTTTTAGCTTTTTGCTTCTGAACAGTTTTGGCATCTCACTTTATCCTTTGAAGTTCAGAATGATTGGCATCTATAGGAACTCAGAATTCAGATAGTGTTATTGATTCTCCTAGTTCAGTATGTTGATTCTTGAACACAGCTACTTTATGAGTTTTGGCCATGACCCTAAGCATTTTGTTTTCCAATATTACCACTGGATACATAAATGCCATAGACACATAACTGGGTGAACCTTTTCAGATTGTGACTTAGCTTTGCTAGAGTCCCCAATTAGAGGTGTCCAGAGCTCTTAAGCACACTCTTTTTGCTTTGGACCACGACTTTAACCGCTCAATCTCAAGTTTTTACTTGACACCTTCACGCCACAAGCACATGGTTAGGGACAGCTTGGTTTAGCCGCTTAGGCCAGGATTTTATTCTTGTGGGCCCTCCTATCCACTGATGCTCAAAGCCTTAGATCCTTTTTATTTTACCCTTGCCTTTTAATTTAAAAGGCTATTGGCTTTTTCTGCTTGCTTTTTTTTTTATTCACTTCTTTTTCTTGCTTTAAGAATCATTTTTATGATTTTTCAGATCATCAATAACATTTCTCCTTTTCCATTATTCTTTCAAGAGCCAACAATTTTAACATTTATAAACAAAAAATTCAAAAATATGCACTGTTCAAGCATTCATTCAGAAGAACAAAAAGTATTGCCACCACATCAAAATAATTAAACTATTTTAAAATTAAAAATTCATGTACTTCTTTTTCTTTTTGCAATTAAAAACATTTTTCATTTAAGAAAGGTGATGGATTCATAGGACATTCATAACTTTAAGACATAGACTCTGAGACACTAATGATCATGTAATAAAGACACAAATATAGATAAACATAAAGCATAAAAATTCGAAAAAAAGAAAAATAAGGAACAAGGAAATTAAAGAACGGGTCCACCTTAGTGATGGCGACTAGTTCTTCCTCTTGAAGATCTTATGGAGTGCTTGAGCTCCTCAATGTCTCTTCCTTGCCTTTGTTGCTCCTCTCTCATGACTCTTTGATCTTCTCTAATTTCATGAAGGAGGATGGAATGCTCTTGGTGCTCCATCCTTAGTTGTCCCATATTGGAACTTAATTCTCCTAGGAAGGTGTTAATTTGCTCCCAATAGTTTTGTGGAGGAAAATGCATCCCTTGAGGCATCTCAGGGATTTCATGATGAGGAATTTCCTCATGTTCTTGTCCATGAGTCGGATCTCTTGTTTGCTCAATCCTTTTCTTAGTGATGGGCATGTCCTCATCAATGAGGATGTCTTCCTCTATGTCAATTCTAGCTGAATTGCAAAGGTGACAAATGAGATGAGGGAAGGCTAACCTTGACAAAGTAGAGGACTTGTCCGCCACCTTGTAGAGTTCTAGGGATATAACCTCATGAACTTCTACTTCCTCTCAAATCATGGTGCTATAGATCATGATAGCCCGGTCTATAGTAACTTCAGACTGGTTGCTAGTGGGAATGATTGAGCGTTGGATGAACTCCAACCATCCCCTAGCCACGGGCTTGAAGTCATGCCTTCTTAGTTGGACCGACTTCCCTCTTGAATCTCTTTTCCATTGAGCGCCCTCTTCACAAATGTCTATGAGGACTTGGTCCAACCTTTGATCAAAGTTGACCCTTCTAGTGTAGGGGTGTGCATCTCCTTGCATCATTGGCAAGTTGAATGCTAACCTTACATTTTCTGGACTGAAATCTAAGTATTTCCCCCGAACCATTGTAAGCCAATTATTTGGGTCCGGGTTCACACTTTGATCATGGTTCTTGGTGATCCATGCATTCGCATAGAACTCTTGAACCATTAAGATTCCGACTTGTTGAATGGGGTTGGTGAGAACTTTCCAACCTCTTCTTCGAATCTCATGCCGGATCTCCGGATATTCACCCTTTTTGAGCTTGAAAGGGACCTCAGAAATCACTTTCTTCTTGGCCACAATTTTATAGAAGTGGTCTTGATGCACCTTTGAGATGAATCTCTCCATCTCCCATGACTCGGAGGCGAAAGCTTTTGCCTTCCCTTTCCTCTTTCTAGAGGTTTCTCCGGCCTTAGGTACCATAAATGGTTATGGAAAAACAAAAAGTTTTAGCTTTTACCACACCAAACATAGAAGGTTTCCTCGTCCTCGAGCAAAAGAAGAAGGAAGAGAGTAGAGAAAGAAGAAATAGAGGAGATGGAGGGGGGTTAGTGGTTCGGCCAAGGGGGAGAAGTAGTGTTTAAGATGTGTGAAAATGAAGGGGTGAAGATGGGTTTATATAGGAGTGGGGAGAGGGTAAGTGGTTTGAATTTGAATGGTGAGGTAGGTGGGGTTTTATGATGGATGGATGTGGATTGGTGAAGAGTTTATGGAGAAGAGGGTGGGATTTGATAGGTGAGGGGTTTTTGGGGAAGAAGTATTGAGTTGATTGGTGAAGGGTATTTGGGGAAATGAATTATGGAAATGTGTGAAGAAGAGAGAGTGAGTTGAGGTTGGTGGGGATCCTGTGGGTCCACAGATCCTGAGGTGTCAAGGATTTCTCATCCCTGCACCAATTAGGCGTGCAAAACGCCTTCTGTTGCCAATCCTGGCGTTAAACGCCAGGTTGCTGCCCATTTCTGGCGTTTAACGCCAACTTCTTGCCCTTTTCTAGCGTTAAATGCCAGTCTGGTGCCCTTACTGGCGTTTAAACGCCAGTAGGCTTCTCCTCCAGGGTGTGCTATTTTTCATTCTGTTTTTCAGTTTGTTTTTGCTTTTTCAATTGTTTTTGTGACTTCACATGATCATCAACCTATAGAAAATGTAAAATAACAATGGAAAATAGAAATTTAACATAGATAAGTAAAATTGGGTTGCCTCCCAACAAGCGCTTCTTTAATGTCAATAGCTTGACAGTGGGCTCTCATGGAGCCTCACAGATACTCAGAGCATGATAATAGCCTCTCAACACCAAACTTAGAGTTTGGTTGTGGCCTCCCAACACCAAACTTAGAGTTTGAATGTGGGAATTTTGTTTGACTCTGCATTGAGAGAAGCTTTTCATACTTCCTCTCTATGGTTACAGAGGGAGATCCTTGAGCTTTAAACACAAGGGAGTCCTCATTCACTTAAAGGATCAATTCTCCTCTGTCAACATCAATCACAGCTCTTGCTGTGGCTAGGAAGGGTCTGCCAAGGATGATGGATTCATCCATACACTTCCCAGTGTCTAGGATTATAAAATCAGCAGGGATGTAGTGGCCTTCAACCTTTACCAAGACATCCTTTACAAGTCCATAAGCCTATTTTCTTGAATTGTCTGCCATCTCTAGTGAGATTCTTACAGCTTGTACCTCAAGGATTCCTAGCTTCTCCATTACAGAGAGAGGCATGAGGTTTATGCTTGACCCTAGGTCACACAGAGCCTTCTCAAAGGTCATGGTACCTATGGTGCAAGGTATTGAGAATTTTCCAGGATCCTGTCTCTTCTGATGTAATCTCTGCCTAGTCAAGTCATCCAGTTCTTTGGTGAGAAAGGGGGTTTCATCCTCCCAAGTCTCATTACCAAATAACTTGGCATTTAGCTTCATGATTGCTCCTAGGTACTTAGCAACTTGCTCTTCAGTAACATCTTCATCCTCTTCAGAGGAAGAATACTCATCAGGGCTCATGAATGGAAGAAGTAAATTCAATGAAATCTCTATGGTCTCAGTGTGAGCCTCAGATTCCCATGGTTCCTCATTAGGGAACTCCTTGGAGGACAATGGACGTCTATTGAGGTCTTCCTCTGTGGAAATCACTGCGTTTCCCTCCTCTATGCATTCGACCATGTGGGACGTGTTTATGGCCTTGCATTCTCTTTTTGGGTTCTCTTCTGTATTGCTTGGGAGAGTACTAGGAGGGAGTTCAGTAACTTTCTTACTCAGCTGACCCACCTGTGCCTCCAAATTTCTAATGGAGGACCTTGTTTCAGTCATGAAACTTAGTGTGGTTTTAGATAGATCAGAGACTATGGCTGCTAAGCTAGAGAGACTCTGCTCAGAATTCTCTGTCTGTTGCTGAGAAGATGATGGAAAAGTTTTGCTATTGCTAAACCTATTTCTTCCACTATTATTGTTGTTGAAACCTTGTTGAGGCTTCTGTTTATCCTTCCATGAGAGATTTGGATGATTTCTCCATGAAGGATTATAGGTGTTTCCATAGAGTTCTCCCATGTAATTCACCTCTTCCATTGCTGGGTTCTCAGGATCATAAGCTTCTTCTTCAGATGAAGCTTCTTTGCTATTGCCTTTTGCTGCTTGCATTCCATACAGACTCTGAGAAATCATATCGACTTGTTGAGTCAATATTTTGTTCTAAGCCAATATGGCATTCAGAGTATCAATCTCAAGAACTCCTTTCTTATGATTTGTCCCATTATTCACAGGATTCCTTTCAGAAGTGTACATGAATTGGTTATTTGCAACCATTTCAATGAGTTCCTGAGCTTCTGCAGGCGCCTTCTTCAGATGAAGAGATCCTCCAGCAGAGTTGTCCAATGACATATTGGACAGTTCAGATAGACCATCATAGAAAATACCTATGATGCTCCATTCTGAAAGCATGTCAGAAGGACACCTTCTGATCAATTACTTGTATCTTTCCCAGGCTTCATAGAGGGATTCACCTTCCTTTTGTCTGAAGGTTTGGACTTCCACTCTAAGCTTGCTCAATTTTTGAGGTGGAAAGAATTTTGCCAAGAAGGTATTGACTAGCTTTTCCCAAGAGTTCAGGCTTTCTTTAGGTTATGAATCCAACCATGTTCTAGCTTTATCTCTTATGCTCTTCCCTTTAGCTCTGTCTACAGACTTACGCTCTTCTCTTTTTCTGTAAGAGACAGAGCTAGGACATGGTTGGACTCACAACCTAAAGAAAGCCTGAACTCTTGGGAAAAGCTAGTCAATGTCTTCTTGGCAAAGTTCTTTCCACCTCAAAAATTGAGTAAGCTTAGAGTGGAAGTCCAAACCTTCAGACAGAAGGAAGGTGAATCCCTCTATGAAGCTTGGGAAAGATACAACTAATTGATCAGAAGGTGTCCTTCTGACATGCTTTCTGAATGGAGCATCATAGGTATCTTCTATGATGGTCTGTCTGAACTGTCTAAGATGTCATTGGACAGTTCTGCTAGAGGATCTCTTCATCTGAAGAAGACGACTGCAGAAGCTCAGGAACTCATTGAGATGGTTGTAAATAACTAATTCATGTACACTTCTGAAAGGAATCTTGTGAATAATGGGACAAATTAGAAGAAAGGAGTTCTTGAGATTGATACTCTGAATGCCATATTGGCTCAGAATAAAATATTGACTCAGCAAGTCAATATGATTTCTCAGAATCTGTCTGGCATGCAAGCAGCAACAGGTAGTACCAAAGAAGCTTCATCTAAAGAAGAAGCTTATGATCCTGAGAATCCAGCAATGGAAGAGGTGAATTACATGGGAGAACCCTATGGAAACACCTATAATCCTTCATGGAGAAGTAATCCAAATCTCTCATGGAAGGATCAACAGAGGCCCCAACAAGGCTTCAACAACAGTAATGGTGGAAGAAATAGGTTTAGCAATAGCAAGCCTTTTCCATCATCTTCTCAGCAACAGACAAAGAATTCTAAGCAGAACTACTCTGACTTAGCAACTGTAGTTTCTGATCTAATTAAGACCACTCAGAGTTTCATGACTGAAACAAGGTCCTCTATTAGAAATTTGGAGGCACAAGTGGGTCAGCTGAGTAAGAAAGTTACTGAACTCCCTCCTAGTACTCACCCAAGCAATACAGAAGAGAACCCAAAGAGAGAATGCAAGGCCATAAACACGTCCCACATGGCCGAATGCATAGAGGAGGGAAATGCAGTGATTTCCACTGAAGAAGACCTCAATGGACATCCACTAGCCTCCAAGGAGTTCCCTAATGAGGAACCATGGGAATCTGAGGCTCATACAGAGACCATAGAGATTCCATTGAATCTACTTCTACCATTCATGAGCTCTAATGAGTATTCTTTCTCTGAAGAGGATGAAGTTGTTACTGAAGAGCAAGTTGCCAAGTACCTTGGAGCAATCATGAAGCTAAATGCCAAGTTATTTGGTAATGAGACTTGGGAGGATGAACCCCCCTTGCTCACCAAAGAACTAGATGACTTGACTAGGCAGAGATTACCTCAGAAGAGACCGGATCCTGGAAAGTTCTCAATACCTTGTACCATAGGCACCATGACCTTTGAGAAGGCTCTGTCTGACCTAGGGTCAAGCATAAACCTCATCCCTCTCTCTGTAATGGAGAAGCTAGGGATCTTTGAGGTAGAAGCTGCAAGAATCTCACTAGAGATGGCAGACAATTCAAGAAAACAGGTTTATGGACTTGTAGAAGATGTCTTGGTAAAGGTTGAAGACCACTACATCCCTGCTGATTTTATAATCCTAGACACTGGGAAGTGTATGGATGAATCCATCATCCTTGGCAGACCCTTCCTAGCCACAGCAAAAGCTGTGATTGATGTTGACAGAGGAGAATTGGTCCGTCAAGTGAATGAGGACTCCCTTGTGTTTAAGGCTCAAGGATCTCCCTCTGTAACCATGGAGAGGAAGCATGAAAAGCTTCTCTCAATGCAGAGTCAAATAGAGCCCCCATATTTAAACTCTAAGTTTGGTGTTGGGAGGCTATCATCATGCTCTGAGTATCTGTGAGGCTCCATGAGAGCCCACTGTCAAGCTATTGACATTAAAGAAGTGCTTGTTGGGAGGCAACCCAATATTATTTAATTATATCTATTTATTTTCCATTGTTATTTTATGTTTTCTGTAGTTTGATGATCATGTGAAGTCACAAAAATAACTGAAAAAGCAAAAATAGAATGAAAAATAGTATTAAAAATAGCACACCCTGGAGGAGAAGCTTACTGGCGTTTAAACGCCAGTAAGGGTAGCAGAATGGGCATTAAGCGCCCAGTCTGGCACAATTCTAGGCATTTAACGCCAGAAATGGACACCAAGCTGGCGTTTAATGCCAGAAAAAGGCAAGAGCTGGCGTTTAACGCCAGAAAGGGGAGAAAAGCTGGCATTAAACGCCAGAAATGGGCAGCAACCTGGCTTTTAACGCCAAGATTGGCACAGGAAGGGGTGTTTACTTGCCAATATGGTGCAGGGATGAGAAATCCTTGACACCTCAGGATCTATGAATCCTACAGGATCCTCACCTACCTCATCTCTCTCTCTCTTCTTCACACCTTCCCATTACACCCTTCTCCCCTTCACCAATCACCTGAATACCTCTTCCCCAAAAACCACTCACCTATCAAATCCTACCCTCTTCTCCATAATCTCTTCACCAATCCACATCCATCCACTATAAAACCCCACTACCTCACCTTTCAAATTCAAACCACTTTCCCTCCCAAACCCACCCATACATGGCTGAACCCTACCCCTCTCTCCACTCCTATATAAACCCATCTTCACTCCTTCATTTTCACAAATCATACATACTACTTACCCCTTGGCCGAATCATTAAACCCCCCTCTGTCTCCTCTATTTCTTCTTTTTCTACCCTCTTCTTTTATCTTTTGCTCGAGGACGAGCAAACCTTCTAAGTTTGGTGTGGTAAAAGCTAAAGCTTTTTGTTTTTCTATAACTAATTATGGCACCTAAGGTCGGAGAAACCTCTAGAAAGAGGAAAGGGAAGGCAAAAGCTTCCACCTCCGAGTCATGGGAGATGGAGAGATTCATCTCAAGGGTGCATCAAGACCACTTCTATGAAGTTGTGGCCAAGAAGAATGGATCTTAATGGTTCAAGAGTTCTATGCCAATGCATAGATCACCAAGAACCATGATGAAAGTGTAAACTTGGATCCAAAGAATTGGCTTACAATGGTCCGGGGGAAATGCTTAGATTTCAGTCCGAAAAATGTAAGGTTAGCATTCAACTTGCCCATGATGCAAGGAGATGTATACCCCTACACTAGAAGGGTCAACTTTGATCAAAGGTTAGACCAAGTCCTCATAGACATTTGTGAAGAGGGCGCTCAATGGAAGAGAGATTCAAGAGGGAAGCTGGTTCAACAAAGAAGGCATGACCTCAAGCCTGTGGCTAGAGGATGGTTGGAGTTCATCCAACGCTCAATCATTCCCACTAGCAATCAGTCTGAAGTTACTATAGACCGGGCTATCATGATCCATAGCATCATGATTGGAGAGGAAGTAGACGTTCATGAGGTTATATCCCTAGAACTCTATAAGGTGGTGGACAAGTCCTCTACTTTGGCAAGGTTAGCCTTCCCTCATCTAATTTGTCACATCTGCAATTCAGCTGGAATTGACATAGAGGAAGACATCCTCATTGATAAGGACAAGCCCATCACTAAAAAAAGGATGGAGAAAATAAGAGAGCCCACTCATGAACCACACCAAGAGCATGAGGAAATCCCTCATCATGAGATTCCTGAGATGCCTCAAGGGATGCATTTTCCTCCACTAAACTATTGGGAGCAAATCAACACCTCCCTAGGAGAATTAAGTTCCAATATGGGACAACTAAGGGTGGAGCACCAAGAGCATTCCATCCTCCTCCATGAAATTAAAGAAGACCAAAGAGTCATGAGGGAGGAGCAACAAAGGCAAGGAAGAGACATTGAGGAGCTCAAGGACTCCATAAGATCTTCAAGAGGAGGAACAAGCCGCCATCACTAAGGTGGACCCGTTCTTTAATTTCCTTGTTCTTATTTTTCTGTTTTTCAAAAATTATGCTTTATGTTTTATTTATGTTTGTGTCGCATTACATGATCACTAATGTCTTAGTGTCTATGCCTTAAAGCTATGAATGTCCTATGAATCCATCACCTTTCTTAAATAAAAAGTGTTTTAATTGCAAAAAGAAAAAGAAGCACATGAATTTCGAATTTTAAAATAGTTTAATTATTTTGATGTGGTGGCAATACTTTTTGTTTTTCTGAATGAATGATTGAACAGTGCATATTTTTGAATTTGTTGTCTATGAATGTTAAAATTGTTGGCTCTTGAAAGAAGATGGAAAAGGAGAAATGTTATTTGATAATATAAAAAATCATAAAAATTGATTCTTGAAGCAATAAAAAGCAGTGAAAAGCTTGCGAAAAAAAATGGCGAAAAAAAAAGAGAAGAAAAGAAAAAAAGAAAGAAAAAGAAGAAAGCAAGCAGAAAAAGCCAATAGCCCTTTAAACCAAAAGGCAAGGGTAAAATAAAAAAGATCCAAGGCTTTGAGCATCAGTGGATAGGAGGGCCCACATGAATAAAATCCTGGCCTAAGCGGGTAAACCAAGCTGTCCCTCACCATGTGCTTGTGGCGTGAAGGTGTCAAGTGAAAACTTGAGACTGAGCGATTAAAGTCGTGGTCCAAAGCAATAAGAGTGTGCTTAAGAGCTCTGGACACCTCTAATTGGGGACTCTAGCAAAGCTGAGTCACAATCTGAAAAGGTTCACCCAGTTATGTGTCTGTGGCATTTATGTATCCGGTGGTAATACTTGAAAACAAAATGCTTAGGGTCACGGCCAAGACTCATAAAGTAACTGTGTTCAAGAATCAACATACTAAACTAGGAGAATCAATAACACTATCTAAATTCTGAGTTCCTATAGATGCCAATCATTCTAAACTTCAAAGGATAAAGTGAGATGCCAAAACTATTCGGAAGCAAAAAGCTAATAGCCCTGCTCATCTAATTAAGACTGATCTTCATAGATGTTTTTGGCATTCATTGTATATTCTGTTCTTTTTATCCTATTTGATTTTCAGTTGCTTGGGGACAAGCAACAATTTAAGTTTGGTGTTGTGATGAGCGGATAATTTATACGCTTTTTGGCATTGTTTTTAGTGTGTTTTTAATATATTTTAGTTACTTTTTATTATATTTTTATTAGTTTTTAAATAAAAATCACATTTCTGGACTTTACTATGAGTTTGTGTGTTTTTTTGTGATTTCAGGTATTTTCTGGCTGAAATTGAGGGACTTGAGCAAAAATCTGATTCAGAGGCTGAAAAAGGACTGCAGATGCTGTTGGATTCTGACCTCCCTGCACTCAAAGTGGATTTTCTGGAGCTACAGAAGCCCAAATGGCGCGATCTCAATTGCGTTGGAAAGTAGACATCCTGGGCTTTCCAGCAATATGTAATAGTTCATACTTTGCCCGAGATTTGATCGCCCAAACCGGCGTTCCAAGTTAGCATAAAAATTCTGTCGTCAAAACGCCAGAACTGGCATAAAAGCTGAAGTTAAACGCCCAAACTGGCAAAAAAACTGGCGTTTAACTCCAAGAAAAGTCTCTACATGTGAAAGCTTCAATGCTCAGCCCAAGCACACACTAAGTGGTCCCGGAAGAAGATTTCTGCATTAATTACCTATTTCTGTAAACCCTAGGCTACTAGTTTTCTATAAATAGGACCTTTTGCTATATACTTTCAGATATCTTTGGAACTTATATGTTCATGTTTGAGGCTGGCCTCATGGACATGCCTAGACCCTTTTGTTCTTACGTATTTTCAACGGTGGAGTTTCTACACACCATAGATTAAGGTGTGAAGCTCTGCTGTTCCTCATGAATTAATGCAAAGTATTATTATTTTTCTATTCAATTCAAGCCTATTTCTTCTCTAAGATATACACTCGTTCTTCAACCTGACGAATGTGATGATTCGTGATACTCATTATCATTCTCACCTATGAACGCGTGCCTGACAACCACTTCCGTTCTACTTGTAATAGCTTGAGTGCGTATCTCTTAGCCTCCTGGTTCATGACGCATGGTTGCCTCGCCTGACAATCGAGCCTTCCATTCTGTGAGATCAGAGTCTTCGTGGTATAGGCTAGAATTATTGGCAGCATTCCTGAGATCCGGAAAGTCTAAACCTTATCTGTGGTATTCCGAGTAGGATCTGGGAAGGGATGACTGTGACGAGCTTCAAACTCGCGAGTGTTGGGCGTAGTGACAGACGCAAAAGGATCAATGGATCCTATTCCAACATGATCGAGAACCGACAAATGATTAGCCGTGCGGTGACAGCGCATTTGGACCATTTTCACTGAGAGGACGGGAGGTAGCCATTGACAACGGTGAAACCCAACATAAGCTTGCCATCGAAAGGAGTATGAATGATTGGAAGAAGACAATAGGAAAGCAGAGGTTTAAAAGGAACAAAGCATCTTCATACGCTTATCTGAAATTCTCACCAATGAATTACATAAGTATCTCTATCTTATTTTATGTTTTATTCATATTTCAATTATCTTAAACTCCATAACCATTTGAATCCGCCTGACTGGGATTTACAAGATGACCATAGCTTGCTTCAAGCCGACAATCTCCGTGGAATCGACCCTTACTCACGTAAGGTTTATTACTTGGATGACCCAGTGCACTTGCTGGTTAGTTGTGCAGAGTTGTGACAAAGAGTTGAGATTACAATTGTGCGTACCAAGTTGTTGACACCATTGATGATCAGAATTTCGTGCACTAACAAGCTAAATTCATTAATATTGTGAAGATAACATGCAACATTTTCTTTCTCAAATAAAAGTGCTAGCAACATAGAATGGTCATAGTAAAACTCTTAATGCAAGAAGAAATTAACATATGAAGAGACTACTAGATAAACTAAATGCTTCTTAATGGGACTTAACCACCTTTGTTTTATCATGCTATTGCTCCCATCATGGCATTGGTGCTTTTTTCTTGCTGAAGCAACCTTGGAAGTGTTGCAATCATTCCTTCTTGAAGACCCTTCTTGTCCTTGAGTCTCTGGTGTCTTCCAAAAGCCAAGCCTCCTCATGAATGCTCTTTCATCTTCCTTGTACTGTTCCAGGATCTCTTCTTGTCATACCCTTAATGCATCTATCCCTTGTTCAAATGTTGGAATGTTTGGTTTTAGGGTTGCTATTGTGGAGAACAAGTAATTTAGCTTTGCTTGTGTATTGACATCATATTGCCTCCTTTGAATTCTTCTAGCTTCATAGAGTGCTCTAAATTCAGCAAGATTCCTTTGTTGTACCATTTGTTGTTCCAAGATTTGGTTGAGGCTTCCATGCATTTGGTCCCAGTTGAAGTGCTTCTGCTGCTCCATGAGCTGATTTAAGTCTCCTTGCATCTGGTTTATGCTTCCTTGAATCTGCTCCCAGTTGAGGCTTTTTTGACTTGGCATTTGAACATTTGGTTCTTCTTGTTGTGGTGGCCGTGGTATGTGTTGTGGGGCTTGTATGTTGGCTCTGTGGGTTCTTGCTCTTTGTAGTGGATTGACTGCCACTACCTTCTCTATCTTCTTGGCAGTGATTAGGTGATCTTCTTCCAGCAGTGCTTCATTATCATTGGTCTCTACCCCAGCTTCATTGCACAGACGTTGAATGATGCTAGGGAAGGCCAATCTTGTGTTGTCCTTGGTGCTTGTGACTACCCTTTGGATATTGCCAGCAATGAGTTCTCTAACATTCACTTCCTCACGTCTCATGATGCTGTAAATGAGTACAGCCCTTTCTAAGGTCACTTCTGAGGTGTTGGAGGTGGGATTGAGTGATTTTCCTATGAAATCTAGCCAGCCTCTTGCTTGTGGGCAAAGATCTCTCCTCCTTAGTTTATTTGGCCTCCCATTTGCATCATTTATCCATTCAGTGTTGATAACACAGATTTTATTGATGATGTCCTCAAAACCAGGATCATCTCTCTTCACCCTTTCTTTGAAGCTGTTGGTGGTTCTTGTCCTTCTTACTTCAAAGGTTCTATCCAAGTTAGCAGGGCTATAATCAATGACTTTTCCTCTCACATAACTTTGATAGGTGAGTGGTTATCCCAGGGGTTGAGACGCATTTGCATAGAACTCCCTTACTATGCTTATGACCACCTTCCTTGTTGGATTGCATAGAACTGTCCACCCCATTCTATTGATTTTCACATTTATCTCCTTGTGCTCATCCCTTCCTAGTTGAAAGTCCACCTCTAGAATGATTTGTCTCTCTCTTACCCACCCATGGAATTAGTTATGGTGGAAGAGTGAACAAAATTTGTGCTCATCATAACCTTGTGCACTAGCTGATGCTTGCTCTTTTGTCTTTCTTTTCTTTGAGCTTGAAGATTTTAAAGCTTTGGGTGGTGCCATTGGTAAATGGTGAAGAGAAGAATAATGAAAAGAAAAAGAATTTTGCTTACCAACACCAAACTTAGGACTTGCTTGCCCCGAGCAAGAAGAAAGAGAAGAATGAAGGTAAGAAGAAGTGTGAAAAAATAGAGCGAAGAGGGGGAGGGAAGTGTGTTGAAAAGAAAAAGGGGGAGCTCTTTTCATAGAAGGTTGAAAGGGTGAGAAGAAACGGATAGGGGGGTCTCATAATGCTGCGTTTGAGGTTTCCCAAGGGTGAGTTTGAATTGAAGTTTGGCGCCCAGCGTGGGAAAAAGCGCCCCTTGAAAGTGGTTCAGCTTTTTGCATTCAAAGTGTGAGTTCCCAAGTGTACTTACACTTGATTCACATGACTTGATGAGAGAGAAGATTCGTCAATGTCTTGTGAGGGCTACTTTCACCTGAAAATGCAAAATTTTTCATATTAATGACAAGAAAATTGTTTCAACTTCTTCTTTCCTAATTAATTAGTATTTAGTTTGGGTGTCTCTTGGACACCAAACTTAGTTTCTTTGCATCTTGTAACTGGTACTAATAATTAAAAATTGATTGCATACATTATGAGTATAAAATAATTTTTCATTCCATTCCACTTTCACTCTATGTGTATGCAATCAATTTCTTGCTCCTTCATCTCACCATGATATTCGATGGATTGAGACACCAATCTAACTAGGTTCCTCCTTTATCAAAAGTAAAAATTTGAGAGGTTTGCTTCTCATGTTAGTGGCCACACTAAACTTAATTTTTGTGACCTACTCTTAAGATAATCTAAGTTGCAAGGTGGGTTAAAATTAATTGGAACAGTGGCCACACCAAACTTAATTTCTCAACATCTCCTTGAATCATTAAAGAACTACACACAATTGATTCATGAATGTATGAGGGGGGAATTTGTAAGCAACCATCTCTACACTATGAAGTAATCCACAATTTATTCTTAGAGACTAAAGATTACCCAAAAATGAAACTTAAACAATTAACACTAAAAGTCTAGAAAACAGTAAAAAAAGGATATGGTTGTTGGGGTGCCTCCCAACTAGCGCTTCTTTAACGTCACTAGCTTGACGGTTCTTCCATGCTTAGCTGAGGTTATAGTTCACCCTGTGCTCCTCCATTGATTCCCCTAGATAATGCTTAAGCCTATGACTATTGACAGTGAAGGTCCTTTGTGAATTCTCCTCTATGAGTTCCACATGACTATATGGTGAGACCTTAGTGATTGTGAAAGGTCCTGACCATCTTGATTTCAACTTTCCTGGGAAGAGTTTGAGTCTTGAGTTGTAGAGGAGGACTATTTGTCCTTCTGCAAAGTTCCTTTGTGCTAGCCTTTGATCTTGCCATTTCTTTGTTTTATCTTTGTAAATCTTTGCATTTTCATAGGCTTGAATCCTAAATTCCTCCAGTTCATTCAGTTGTAGTTTTCTTCTTCCCCCAGCAGCTTGTTTGTCAAAATTCAGCACTTTAAGAGCCCAAAATGCTTTATGCTCAAGTTCTACAGGCAGATGACAAGCCTTTCCATACACTAATTTATATGGAGACATACCAATTGGGGTTTTAAAAGCTGTTCTATAAGCCCATAAAGCATAATCTAATTTCTTTGAGCAATCTTTTCTTAAGGCCCCAACAGTCTTCTCAAGAATCCTCTTGAGCTTCCTATTTGAAATTTTTGCTTGTCCATTGGTTTGTGGGTGGTAAGGTGTAGCTACCTTATGCTTGACTCCATATTTGAGGAGGAGAGTCTCCAGTTATTTATTGCAGAAGTGACTCCCTCCATCACTTATGAGAGCACTTGGCACCCCAAACCTGCTAAATATATTCGAGTAAACTACCATTTCTATCCACAAAAGTTGAAAACACTGACATATCTACCCATAGAAGATGAAAATTACCATTTGTATCCATAAAAAATAGTTTTTGCAAGCAAAATTATCCAAACCTTAAAAAATTAAATAAAATTCCTAAACTGCTCTTCTCTCCACCACTATCATCTTCTCCCTCTTTCCTTTCTCTCTCTCTCTCTCTCTCTCTCTCAATGTTCTCAGCCACCCAATTCCAACATCAACTACATACTAACATCTCACCCTCCCCCTCAACCGTCATCCTAACCCCTTTTTCTGCACACTCCCCTATCGGTGTCAATCGCGACTCAAAAGTACCACCATCACCATCAGCCATCACTACCGTTAACTTCACCACCTGAATGGATTAGGTTTTCTCTGCACATACTCAAAGGTTGCGACTTTTTCAAGGGTTGATCGAAAACACTAATCAACAAGGTTAAAATCTATGACTCTAACCCTGAAATCCTCCAAGCTTTCTCTAACACCGCCATTGACCTCAACGACACAGGTACGGTGGCGCAAACGCTGACGGAGCATTTGAGTGGTTGCGCCAAGTGAGGATCGTCGATGGAGCCCATGGAGGTGCACTTGCATTTGAGGGTGGAGTTCCAGTGGTTCTTAATGGCTTTGTCAGTTTTGCCAGAGAGGAGTCGGGCTATGGTGGCCCACTTGTTGCCAAACCGAGCGTGAGCTCTAATTATGGTGTCGTCCTCTTGGGGGTGAAGGCCTGGTGCTCCACCTACAGGGAGAGCTGGTTGCACCATCGGAGCCTGCAAAAAATGGGTTGGTTCATGAACCTGTAATAAAGAGCAAAGCAAAAGGAAATCAGGGGAGAGGTAGATATAACAACGGTAGGGATCAGGCAACAACGGTGGTGGTTCTACGACACAGAAAGAGGTGAAGAGGGTTAGCTATGACGGTGATAAGGTAGCGTGAAGAGGAGGATCTCTGACACAGTAGGCTCTGGTTCGAGGCCGATGGTGATAGTGGCGAGGAGAAGCTGGCGCGGTGCTCCTGGGCTCGACGTAGGTCTGTACGTTGCTGGCGGAGAAGGGGGTGAACAGTGATGAGGAGGGTGATACGGTGGTATGTGGTTGATGTTGGAATTGGGTGACTGAGAATATTGAGAGAGAAAGAGAAAAGAGGGACGAGATGATAGTGGTAGAGAGAAGGGTAGTTTAGGAATTTTATTTAATTTTTTAGAGTTTGGATAATTTTGCTTGCAAAAACTATTTTTTATGGATACAAATGGTAATTTTTATTTTCTATGGGTAGATATATCAGCGTTTTCATCTTTCGTGGATAGAAATGGTAGTTTACTCAATATATTCTTTCTCAAGAAATTGATTACCACTTTATTGTCATTGGTTGAAGTTGCAATAGCCTTTACCCATTTGGATACATAGTCTATTACCACTAATATGTAGCTATTTGAGTATGAGGATGGGAAAGGTCCCATAAAGTCAATTCCCCATACATCAAATAACTCTAATTCCATGATGAACTTTTGTGGCATTTCGTTCCTCTTGGGTAGGTTTCCAGCTCTCTGGCACACATTGCACCTCTTCACCAACTCTCTTGCATCTTTGAAGATGGTAGGTCAAAAAAATCCACACTGTAACACCTATGTTGCAGTCCTTTCTCCTCCAAAGTGTCTTCCATAGGTAGATCCATAGCAATGCCAAAGGACTTCTTGTCCTTCTTCATATGAAATGCACCTTCTCAATATTCCATCAGAACATCTTTTAAAGAGATATGGTTCATCCCATATGAAGTGTTTGGCATCATTAATGAGCTTTCTTCTTGAGTGCTTGTTGGTATTAGGTGGTAGCTCTCCAATGGCCTTGAAGTTGGCAATGTCCGCAAACCATGGTGCCTCTTGAAGCATCATTAATTATTCTTCTGGGAAGCTTTCATTTACACTAGATGTGTAATCTTTATTGTCTACACATGGAATCCTTGAAAGGTGGTCTGCTACTTTGTTTTCTACTCCACTTTTATCCTTGATTTCAATGTTGAATTCCTGGAGTAGTAGGATCCATATGATTAACCTTGGCAAGGACTCTTGCTTAGTTAGTAAGTATTTTAGTGCTGCATTGTCAGCAATGACAACTACTTTAGAACCAATGAGGTAAGATCTGAATTTTTCAAAAGCAAAGACAATAGCTAAAAGTTCTTTTTCTGCGGTAGTGTAGTTCTTTTGTACTTCATTGAGTGAAATGGAACTAGCAGAAGATAAATTGCAGTGAATTAAAAGTGCAGAAGAAGTAAATTGGTTGAATCTTAAAGTGCAAGAAAATAAAAAAGCTTAAACTTAAATTGCAAGAAAGGTAAATGACTGAAGCTTAAAGTGCAAGGAATTTAAATTGTTGAATATAAATTGTAAGGGAACTTAAATTGCATGAAGAATAAAAGGATTTGGGTGCTGGGAATTAAAACAGAACTGAAAAATGTGAAGTACAGTAAACTAAAGAGCTCTTAGATGAGGAAATTCAGAAACAGATCAATTCAGTACCAAAATAGAAATGTAAAAGTGCAGAAGAATCAAAACAGCAAGAAGACTTAGATCAATTCTGAAATCCTAAACAGAAATTAACAATTTCAATGAAATAGTAAAAACAGAAAGAAATCCAAGAGCTCAATTGCTCTCTCGATCAAAACAGAAAAGAAATTACAGAGGAAAGAAGATGAAACAGAAAAGAAAAGAAAACCGAGATCTGATTTCCAATTCTCAAATTAAAAAAGGAAAATTTAAAAGAGAGCTCTCTATTCTACTCCTACTCCTACTGCTCTCTATTAGAGCTTGCCTCTCTTTATGAAATAAAATTGATACCTTTATATAGGCTTTACAAAATGAAAATGTAATTGAAATTGAAAACAAATTCAAATGAAATTCCTAATCTAGCTTTTTCTTGTGCCTTTGAGTCATGTTAATGGGCTTTGCTTGCTTTGGATTTGAATGAGAGTGGATCTGGATGCATTTGGTGGCTTGGGTCTCCTCCCAGTGGAGCGTTAAGTTCACTTTGTGAACTCCACGTTCACTTTGCTTGCATGCTTCCTCACATGCTTAATTTTTCTCCACTAGTGTTCACTTAGTGAACGTCAAGTTCACTTCTTGAGCGCTCTGCTTGGTGCCAATTTCACTAGCCAGCGTTCTCTTTGTCAATGCTGAATTCACTTTTTGAGCGCTGCACCTTGGGTGAGCACTCTTCCTTGTTGAAAGTCACAAAAACGTTGAGAAAGTGAATGCTACGTTTGCTTCTTTGAACTCTAGCCAAGTGTATTTTTTGTCTTAAAGATGCCTATCACTTGTACTTTAATTTCATGCCAAATATAGATTTTTATATATCGTTGGAAAGCTCTGAATGTCAGCTTTCCAACGCAACTAGAAGAGCATCAATTGAACATCTATAGCTCAAGTTATGGTCCTTTGAAGAAGGCCTGGTCATGCTGTTTTGGTGGCCGAAAATGTTCAATTAGTGAACGCCACGTTCACTTAGTGAACGCTACTTTGGAGGCCAAAGTTAGTGCCAGCTTCTGAAGCCTAAACTTAATGTTCACCCAATACTATTATATATCGTTAGAAAGCTCTGGATGTCTACTTTCCAATACATTTGAGAGCGCATCATTTAGAGCTTTATAGCTCAAGTTATCCCCCTTGGAAGGTGAAGAGGTCAGCTGGCCTTACTGCAGGTTGATATTATGTTCATCTTTGCACTTTCGGGGTAAGTTTTCTCCCTCAGATTTAGTGTCCACCATGCAGTGCCATATATGCTTGGAAAGCTCTAGATTCCTACTTTCCAATTCCACTAAAATCACCTCATTTTGGAGCTTTGTAGCTCGAGTTATTCTTGTTGGTGTGTGAAGAGGTCAGTGTTGCAAATCCTCTTTGCTCCTTTTGAGCTTAATTGAGCTTACTTTGTGCTTCTTTGCTTCTTTTTTTACTTATTTCCTACAAATTTTATCAAATCAAAAGATCAAATAAATATACCATTTAAGCACAAAAGCATTCAATATTTAAGCACTAATCATCAATTTCTTGTATGAAAAATGCATAGAAAAACATGACATGATGACATGTCATCACAACACCAAACTTAAACCTTGCTTGTCCCCAAGCAAGAAAAGAATCATGCAGCACATTTTGACAAAATAAGGTGAGAAGAATAGCAAGTTAATGTTCATGGTAGGCTAGTTTTCTATGCATGCTACAATCACAAAAGAAATGTAAGTGATTGATGCTTCTATCTAGCTCATTTTATGAAATCTTTTCCTTATGTTTCTTCCTTGAAACAAGCTTTTAATTTTCTTATTAGCTTCTCCCTTTGGGTGCTTTACCCCATGAGTTGATAACAAAGCTACGATTCTAAATGCTTTGTTTTCAAGTATTACCACTTGATACATAAGCACCACAAGCATTGAATTAGAGGACTTCATTAAGCTCATTTGTTTCTTTTCTTGACTCTCTAATCATTGATGCTCAGAACCTTGAGCTTTGAGGGAGTGCTTTTGCACTTGAGCCTAGCCTTGACTCTAAGTGTTTTGTTTTCAAGCTTTTTTGCCTGATACATAAACACCACAAGTACTTAACAATTGAATTGTCATTGGTACTCAGAGCCCTCAGCTTTCTCATTCTTTCCCTTTTTCTTTCCTTGCCTTAATTGCAATTGCTTCTTCAAGGTTTTCATGATTTCAAAAATTTCATAAAATGTCCTAGATGAAAACTTCAATTAAATACATTCAAATGCAATTAGCAACAATTAATCATTCTAGCCTTCCAATACTTGTATGCACATGCTAAGTTCTTCTTTAATTCCTTTGTTTGTTTATGATCATGATACTTCACTGCTTTGAACTTCAAAACCCAAGTTGTTAGTCATAATGACATAGCAACATGTTACAAATCAAAATTCAGGCTATGCTTATTCATACACACAAGTAAACAGAGAAGATAAAGACAATCATGCAATTTAAAGTGTTGGAAACAAATGAGAGGAAAAGGAACTTTACAACCTTGTAATTCATCTTCTCTATTGTTGTCATTTTCCTCCCATTCTTTTCCTTCCCCTACCAATTTCAGAATGCTTGCTCATCCTCAAGCAATAATTAGAACATTAGTGATGGGGCTAAGATAGATCATGAGTGTCTTACACAATGAAATGTTAGTAGTACATGTGTTTTAAGCAAGCAAAATTAAAGATAACCATGAAGGCACAGAGAAACAGAGACATTGTGATTGCAAAATTAAGAGGGTGTGCATGATACATTGCATAAAGTATGAGTGGCACACCAAACTTAGTGTGACACTTTCACTTGGACTTGATGCAAGTATCCAGTAAAGATTGGAAGCAAATTTTGTTTCATAGCAACACCAAACTTAGAATGCAACCATATGTCAATTTATTTGAACTAAAACTAAACAAATGAAATTGTTATATGTTAAGTACAGTCACCAAGCCAAGAATCTGTCATGAATAAGGATCTCTTGGTGATGTATTAACAAAAATAGTTAATAAAAGAAAGCATTAAAAACAAGGAAATGACTAAAACAAAGAGAAAACTAAAATTGTCCAACTAAAAAAAAATAACACTGCAAAGGGCATTATGATTATGCAGACAAGTGGTGTTGCTGAATAAATTGCATAGAAAATAAGTGGCATACCAAACTTAGAATCTTAGTGTGACACTTTCATTTTTGATTTGATGCAATCATCCAGAAGAATTTGAAAATAATTTGTTGCAGGGCAACACCAAACTTAGAATGTAATCATATGCCAATTTATTGAAATTTAAACAAAGCAGAGAAAGAAAATAAACAAAGCAGACAGAGAGAGTAAACAAAGCAAAGAAATGAAATGTTACCTACAGTTGGGTTGCCTCCCAACAAGCGCTCTTTTAGTGTCATTAGCTTGACATGTTATTCTTCACTTTCTTCCTCTTCTTCCAGTTTGTTAAGAGGAATGACCTCAAGGGGGGAGAAGATTCAGCTATTGTCCCCTGTCTTGGTCTCTCCTCAGCAAGCTTCCTTTTATTAATGGCTTGATTAAGCTTGCTGGCTGGATCAGGGGTAGGATTGGTGCTTTTGTTAGTTGCCTTCACTTCTTGGATATCAATACTTGGTGGTTGTGTGATGGTTGGAGTGTTTTCTCCATGAAGAGCCTTTTGAATTGGTGGTTCAATGAGCCCTTCCTCTATGCACTTCTCTGCTTCAATTGAATGTGAATCTCCTTGAGTGTCTTCCTCCATTTCTTCTTCATGATTTTCCATTAAGTCCTTTGGGAGGGAATATTCATGTTCCATTGTCACTTCAATTAGCCTCTGTGAATATGGAATCCTTGGCTCATATACCTCCACAACTTCATCCTTCATTGCAATTTCATTTGACACATGGACCTTTTGTTCTTGTTTTTCCACTTCCTCCCACAAATTGGTCTTCATCCTCACTGTTTGATAATTCTAAGTTTCTCCTTATTTTCTCTAAATGCCCATCCATCTTCTTGAGTAGGAGTTCTTGCCTTTCCAGAATTGTTCTTGTCTTTCAAAAAATTCTCTGGACTTTTGAAGGAGATCCTCTGTTAGCTCAAGAGATGGGGGTTGAGAGAAATTTTGTGGGCATGGATGTGTTGTGGTGATGTTTTGAGTGGCATGGAATGAATTTTGTGAATTGTGGAATGAATTTTGTGCTTGGTATGGATCATGGAGGAAACTTTGTGTTGAGGCATCATCAAGTGATGAAGAATTTTCAAATGAGAAACTGGGAAGTGAGGGTGGACAGTTTTCCATGAATGAATTGAAGGTTTGCTCAAGTGATGATGGCTCTTGATAAGTGGAGTATGAACTGTCAAATGCTTTCTGGTTTTGATCCTTGATGAGCGGATAATTTATACCCTTTTTGGCATTGTTTTTACATAGTTTTTAATATGTTTTAGCTACTTTTTATTATATTTTTATTAGTATTTATGAAAAATTCACATTTCTGGAATTTACTATGAGTTTGTATATTTTTCTGTAATTTCAGGTATTTTCTAGCTGAAATTGAGGGACTTGAGCAAAAATCTTATTCAGAGGCTGAAAAAGGACTACAGATGCTGTTGGATTCTGACCCTCATGCACTCGAAGTGGATTTTCTGGAGCTACAGAAGCCCAATTGGCGCGCTCTCAATTGCGTTGGAAAGTATACATCCTGGGCTTTCCAGAATTATATAATAGTCCATACTTTGCTCGAGATTTGATGGCTCAAATTGGCGTTCAAAGATAGCCTAAAACATCTTGCCGTAAAACGCCCAAACTAGCACTAGAATTGGAGTTAAACGCCCAAACTGGCACCAAAGCTGGCGTTTAACTCCACGAACAGCCTATGCATTAAAAAGCTTCAATGCTCAGCCCAATCACACACCAAGTGGGCTCTAAAAGTGGATTTCTGCACTATCTGCACTTAGTTACTCATTTTCTGTAACCCTAGGCTACTAGTCTAGTATAAAAACTACTTTTAGAGATTTATTTTAGGTCTTTTGTGAATCTTATGCTATCATAGACCATTGTTCATGTTTTGGGGGGCTGGCCATACGGCCATGCCTAGACCTTTTTCACTTATGTATTTTCTACGGTGGAGTTTCTAAACCCCATAGATTAATGCAATTAATACTGTTTTTCTATTCAATTCATGCCTACTTCTCCAAGATATACTCTCATACTTAATTCAGTTAAGTCAGAATGAAGGGATGACCCGTGACAATCACCCAATCTTCGTTACCCGCTTAGCTAGGATCGCGTGCCTGATAACCACAAAGCGGTCTACATGATGTTCAACGTAGTCATTGGACGACAGCCGGAGTATATTCTCTTGGGTCCCTAATCAACGATTCACATCGTCTCTCCTGACAACAGAGCATCTGAATCTGAGGTTAGAACCTTCGTGGTATAGGCTAGAACCATTAGCAGCATTCCTGAGATCCAGAAAGTCTAAACCTTGTCTGTGGTATTCCGAGTAGGATCTGGGAAGGGATGGCTGTGACAAGCTTCAAACATGCGAATGTTGGGCGCAGTGACAGTGTGCAAAAGGACAATGGTCCTATTCCGACGCTAGCGAGAACCGACAGATGATTAGCCGTGCGGTGACAGCGCATATGGATTTGTTTTCATCCGAGAGGATCATACAGCTTGCCATGGAAGGAGGTAACGCATGGTTGGAAGAAGGCAATAGGAAAGGAGAGGTTCAGAAGCAACAAAGCATCTCCATACGCTTATCTGAAATTCCCACCATTGAATTACATAAGTAACTTTATTTTATTTTATGTTTTATTTATAGTTTAATTAGCAAAACCTCATAACCAATTTAATCCGCCTGACTGAGATTTACAAGGATGACCATAGCTTGCTTCAAGTCAACAATCTCCGTGGGATCGACCCTTACTCACGTAAGGTTTATTACTTGGACGACCCAATGCACTTGCTGGTCAGCTGCACGGAGTTGTGAAGAAATGTTGAGATCACAATTTCGCGTACCAAGTTTTTGGCGCCGTTGCCGGGGATTGTTCGAGTTTGGACAACTGACGGTTCATCTTGTTGCTCAGATTAGGTAATTTTATTTTATGTTTAAGCATTCTATTTTTAATTTTATTTTCGAAAAATAATTCGAAAAAATAAATATTAAAAATTTAATAAAATCATAAAAACAAAAAATTTTGTGTTTCTTGTTTGAGTCTTGTATCAAGTTTTAAGTTAGGTGTCTTGCATGTTTTTCTTTTCTTAAAAATTTTCAAAAACATGTTCTTGGTGTTCATCATGATCTTCAAAGTGTTCTTGGTGTTCGTCTTGACATTCAAAGTGTTCTTGCATGCATTAGCTGTTTTGATTTTAATTTCTTATGTCTTGTGTCTGTTTGATGTTTTTCTCTTTCCTTATTAATTTCAAAAATAAAAAAATATCTTTCCCTTTATTTTGCTCATAATTTTCAAAATTTTGAATTGATTTGGTCAAAAAATTTTAAAATTTAGTTGTTTCTTGTTAGTCAAGTCAATTTCAAATTAAAAATTCTATCTTTTTCAAATCTTTTTCAAAAATCAAATCTTTTTCATTTTTTTTAATTATTTTCAAAAAATTTTCAAAATCAATTTTCAAAATCTTTTTCTTAATTTTGTTTCATATTTTCGAAATTAATACTAACATTTAATATTTTGATTCAAAAATCTCAAGTTGTTACTTGCCTATTAAGAAAGGTTTAATCTTTAAATTCTAAAAATCATATCTTTTAGTTTCTTGTTAGTCAAGTAATCAACTTTAATTTTCAAAATCAAATCTTTTTAATTTCCTTTTCAAATCTTTTTCAAAATAGATTTCAATCATATCTTTTTCAAAACTTAATTTCAAATCTTTTTCTAACTTCTATCTTTTCAAAATTGATTTTCAAATCTTTTTCAATTAACTACTTGACTTTTTCTTTGTTTTACTATTTCTTATCTTTTTCAAAACGACCTAACTACCTTTCTCTCTCTTATTTTCGAAAATCATTAACCTCTTTTTCAAAATTCTTTTTAATTAACTAATTATTTTAAATTCTAATTTTATTTTATTTTCCTTCTTAAATTCGAATTCTAACCAATAATTAAAATAAAAGCAAAAATATTTTTCTTTTCTTTTAAATTAATATTCGAATTTCTCCTCTTTCTCATCCCTTTCTATTTATTTATTTATTTACTAATACTTCTCTTCTTCTTATAATTAAGAACCCTCTCCCTTTCTCTGTGTTCGATTATCCCTTCTTCATTCTATTTCTTCTATTCTTCTACTCACATAAAAGAATCTCTATACTATGACATAGAGGATTCCTATTCCTTTCTGTTCTCTTCTTTTTCATATGAGTAGGAGCAAGGATAAGAACATTCTTGTTGAAGCTGATTCAGAACCTAAAAGGACTCTAAAGAGGAAGCTAAGAGAAGCTAAAGGACAACACTCTGGAGAGGACCTGACAGAATTTTTCGAAAAAGAAGAAAAGATGGTCGAACCCAATAACAATGGTGGAGATGCAAGGAAGATGCTTGGTGACTTTATTGCACCCTCTTCTGACTTCTGTGGAAGGAGTATCTCAATTCCTATAATTGGAGCAAACAACTTTGAGCTCATGCCTCAATTAGTTTCTCTAATGCAGCAGAATTGCAAGTTTTATGGACTTCTATTGGAAGATTCTCATCTGTTTTTAGCTGAATTCTTGCAAGTCTGTGATACTGTTAAGACCAATGGGGTTAATTATGAGGTCTACAGACTTATGCTTTTCCCCTTTGCTGTAAGAGACAGAGCTAGGACATGGTTGGACTTACAACCTAAAGATAGCCTAAACTCTTGGGAAAAGCTGGTCAATGCTTTCTTGGCCAAATTTTTTCCACCTTAAAAGTTGAGTAAGCTTAGAGTGGAAGTCTAAACCTTCAGACAGAAGGAAGGTGAATCCCTCTATGAAGCTTGGGAAAGATACAAGAAATTGATCAGAAGGTATCCTTCTTACATGTTTTCAGAATGGAGTATTATATGTATATTCTATGATGGTCTGTCTGAATTGTCCAAGATGTCATTAGACCACTCTGCTGAAGGATCTCTTCATCTGAAGAAGACACCTGCAGAAGCCCAGGAACTCATTGAAATGGTTACAAATAACCAGTTCATGTACACTTCTGAAAGGAATCCTGTGAATAATGGGATAACTTAGAAGAAAGGAGTTCTGGAGATTGATACTCTGAATGCCATATTGGCTCAGAATAAAATATTGACTCAGCAAGTCAATATGATTTCTCAGAGTCTGATTGGAATGCAAGCTGCTTCCTACAGTACTAAAGAAGCTTCCTCTGAAGAAGAAGCTTATGATCCCGAGAATCCTGGAATGGAAGAGGTGAATTACATAGGAGAATCCTATGGAAACACCTACAATCCTTCATGGAGGAATCATCCTAATCTCTCATGGAAGGATCAACAAAAGCCTAATCAAGGCTTTAATAATAATAATGGTGGGAGAGCACGGTTTGGCAATAACAAACCTTTTCTATTATCTTCTCAGCAACAGACAGAGAATTCTAAGCAGAGTCACTCTGACTTAGCAACTGTAGTCTCTGATCTATCTAAGACCACTCTTAGTTTCATGATTGAAGCAAGGTCCTCTATTAGAAATTTGGAGGCACAAGTGGGTCAGCTGAGTAAAAGAGTTACTGAACTCCCTCCTAGTACTCTCCCAAGCAATACAGAAGAAAATCCAAAGAGAGTGTGCAAGGCCATCCATACGTCCAACATGGCCGAACCTGTAGAGGAGGGAAAGGCAGTGATTTCCAGTGAGGAAGACCTCAATGGACGTCCACTGGACTCCAAGGAGTTCCCTAATAAGGAACCAAAGGAATCTGAGGCTCATATAGAGACCATAGAGATTCCACTGAACTTACTATTGCCATTCATGAGCTCTGATGAGTGTTCTTCCTCTGAAGAGGATGAAGATATTATTGAAGAGCAAGTTGCTTAATATCTAGGAGAAATCATGAAGCTGAATGCCAAGTTAATTGGTAATGAGACTTGGGAGGATGAACCCCCATTGCTCATCAATGAACTAAATGATCTGGTTCAACTGAAATTACCTCAGAAGAAACAGGATCCTGGAAAGTTCTTAATACCTTGTACCATAGGCACCATGACCTTTGAGAAGGCTCTATGTGACCTGGGGTCAGGGATAAACCTCATGCCCCCTCTCTATAATGGAGAAACTAGAGATCTTTGAGGTACAAGCTACTAAAATCTCACTAGAGATGGTAGACAATTTAAGGAAATAGGCTTATGGACTTGTACAGGATGTCTTAGTGAAGGTTGAAGGCTATTACATCCCTGCTGACTTCATAATCCTAGACACTGGGAAGGATGAAGATGATTCCATCATCCTTGGAAGACCCTTCCTAGCCATAGCAAGAACTGTGATTGATGTGGACAGGGGAGAGTTAGTCCTACAATTGAATAAGGACTACCTTGTGTTTAAGGCTCAAGGATCTTCTTCTGTAACCATGGAAAGGAAGCATGAAAAGCTTCGCTCAATACAGAGTCAAACAGAGCCCCTAAACTTAACTTCTAAGTTTGGTGTTGGGAGGTTATCATCAAGCTTTGAGTCTCTGTGAAGCTCTCTAAGAGCTCACTGTCAAGCTATTGACATTAAAGAAGCGCTTGTTGGGAGGCAACCCAATGTTATTTAATTATATTTATTTATTTTCCATTGTTATTTTATGTTTTCTTTAGGTTGATGATCACGTGAAGTCACAAAAACAAATGAAAAATCAAAAACAGAATGAAAAACAGCATCAAAAATAGCACACCCTGGAGGACAGGCTTACTGGCATTTAAACGCTAGTAAGGATAGCAGAATGGGCATTTAACGCCCAGCCTGGCAGCATTTTGGATGTTAAATGCCAGAATGGGCAGCACTCTGGGCGTTTAATGCCAGAAAGGGCTGTCTGGCATCTGGCTGGCGTTAAACGCCAGAAATGGGTATCTGGCTAGCGTTTAACACCAGAAATGGGCAGCAGAGTGGGGTTTAATGCCAGAAAAGGTAGCAGAGCTGGCGTTAAATGCCAGAATTGGCACATAATAGGCGTTTGAATGCCAGAATGGTGCAGGGAGCAGAATTCCTTGACACCTCAGGATCTGTAGACCCCACAGAATCCTCACCTACCCCACCTCTTCTTTTCTCCTCTTCACACCTTTCCATAACACTATTCCCCCAATACCCTTGACTAATCCCATCAATAACTCTTCCCCAAATACCCTTCACCTATCAAATCATACCCTCTTCTCCATAATCTCTTTACCACTCACATCCATCATTCATAAATTCCCACCTACCTCACCATTAAAATTTAAACCATTTTCCTCCCAAACCCACCCACCCATAACCGAATTCCCTCTCTCCCCTACCCTATAAATACCCCTTCCTCACTACTATTATTTTCACACATCACAAACTCTTCCTTCCCCCTTGGCCGAACCACTCACCTCCCTCTATCTCCTCCATTTTTTCTTCTTCTACTCCTTTCTTTCTTCTTTTGCTCGAGGACGAGGAAACCTTTTAAGTTTGGTGTGGAAAAGGCTAAGATTTTTTTTGTTTTTTCTTAACCATCAATGGCACCTAAGGCTGGAGAAACCTCTAGAAAGAGAAAAGGAAAGGTAGTTGCTTCCAACTCTGAGTCGTGGGAGATGGAGAGATTCATCTCAAAAGCACATCACTAGAAAGAGGATGGAGCAAACAAGAGAGCCCACTCATGGACCTCAACAAGAGCATGAGGAAATTCCTCATCAAGAAATCCCTAAGATACCTCAAGGGATGCACTTTCCTCCACAAAACTATTGGGAGCAAATCAACACCTCCTTAGGAGAATTGAGTTCCAACATGGGGAAACTAAGGATGGAGCACTAAGAGCACTCCATTATCCTCAATGAAATCAGAGAAGACCAAAGAGTCATGAGGGAGGAGCAACAAAGGAAAGGAAGAGACATAGAGGAGCTCAAGCACTCCATAAGATCTTCAAGAGGAAGAACTAGCCGCCATCACTAAGGTGGACCCATTCTTTAATTTCCTTATTTTTATTTTTCTGTTTTTCGAAAATTATGCTTTATGTTTGTCTTTTTTACATGATCATTAGTGTCTAGTGTCTATGTCTTAAAGCTATGAAGGTCCTATGAATCCATCACCTTTCTTAAATGAAAAATGTTTTAATTGCAAAAGAACAAGAAATGCATGATTTTGAATTCTATGTCGAAATTAGTTCAATTATTTTGATGTGGTGGCAATACTTTTTATTCTCTGAATGAATGCTTGAACAGTGTATATTTTTGAATTTGTTATTTATGAATGTTAAAATTGTTGGCTCTTGAAAGAATAAAGAAAAAGGAGAAATGTTATTTGATAATCTGAAAAATCATAAAATTGATTCTTGAAGCAAGAAAAAGTAGTGAATAGACAAAGCTTGCGAAAAAATATGACAAAAAAGGGGCAAAAAATAAAAGAAAAAGAAAGAAAGAAAAAGAAAAAGCAAGCAAAAAAAGCTAATAACCCTTTAAACCAAAAGGCAAGGGTAAAAAGGATCCAAGGCTTTGAGCATTAATGGATAGGAGGGCCCACAGGAATAAAATCCTGGCCTAAGTGGCTAAACCAAGCTGTCCCTAACCATTTGGTTGTGGTGTGAAGGTGTCAAGTAAAAAGCTTGAGACTGAGCGGCTAAACTCGTGGTCCAAAACAAAAAGAGTGTACTTAAGAGCTCTGGACACCTCTAACTGGGGACTCTAGCAAAGCTGAGTCACAATCCGAAAAGGTTCACCCAGTTATGCGTTTGTGGCATTTATGTATCCGGTGGTAATATTGGAAAATAAAATGCTTAGGGTCACGGCCAAGACTCATAAAGTAGCTGTGTTCAAGAATCAACATACTGAACTAGGAGAATCAATAACACTATCTAAATTCTGAGTTCCTATAGATACAATCATTCTGAACTTTAAAGGATAAAGTGAGATGCAAACACTGTTCAGAAGAAAAAAGGCTACAAGTCCCGCTAAACTAATTGAAAGTAATCTTCATTGATAAGTTTGGAATTTACTGTATTTTCTCTTCTTTTTATCCTATTTTGTTTTTAGTTGCTTGGGGACAAGCAACAATTTAAGTTTGGTGTTGTGATGAGCGGATAATTTATACCCTTTTTGGCATTGTTTTTACATAGTTTTTAGTATGTTTTAGCTACTTTTTATTATATTTTTATTAGTATTTATGCAAAATTGACATTTCTGGACTTTACCATGAGTTTGTGTGTTTTTCTATAATTTCAGATATTTTCTGGCTGAAATTGAGGGACTTGAGCAAAAATCTTATTCAGAGGCTGAAAAAGGACTGCAGATGCTGTTGGATTCTGACCCTCATGCACTCGAAGTGGATTTTCTAGAGTTACAGAAGCCCAATTGGCGCACTCTCAATTGCGTTGGAAAGTAGACATCCTGGGCTTTTCAGAAATATTAATAGTCTATACTTTTTCTGAGATTTGATGGCGCAAATTGGCGTTCAAAGTCAGCCTAAAACATCTTGGCGTAAAACGCCCAAACTGGCACCAGAATTGGAGTTAAACGCTCATACTGGCACCAAAGCTGGCATTTAACTCCAATAACAGCCTATGTATGAAAAAGCTTCAATGCTCAGCCCAAGCACTCACCAAGTGGGCCCCGAAAGTGGATTGGTACACTATCTGCACTTAGTTACTCATTTTTTGTAACCCTAGGCTACTAGTCTAGTATAAAAACTACTTTTAGAGATTTATTTTAGGTCTTTTGTGAATCTTATGCTATCATAGACCATTGTTCACGTTTTGGGGGGCTGGCCATACGGCCATGCCTAGACCTTTTTCACTTATGTATTTTCTTCGGTAGAGTTTCTACACCCCATAGATTAAGGTGTGGAGCTCTGTTGTTCTTCATAAATTAATGCAACTACTACTGTTTTCCTATTCAATTCACGCCTACTTCTTCTCCAAGATATACTCTCGTACTTAATTCAGTTAAGTCAGAATGAAGGGGTGACCCGTGACAATCACCCAATCTTCGTTACTCGCTTAGCCAGTATCGCGTGCCTGACAACCACAAAGCAGTCTGCATGATGTTCAACATAGTCATTGGACGACAGCTGGAGTATATTCTCTTGGGTCACTAATCAACGATTCACATCATCTCTCCTGACAGCAGAGCATCTGAATCTGAGATTAGAACCTTCGTGTTATAGGCTAGAACCATTAGAAGCATTCCTGAGATCCGGAAAGTCTAAACCTTGTCTGTGGTATTCCGAGTAGGATCTGGGAAGGGATGGCTGTGACGAGCTTCAAACTTGCGAATGTTGGGCGCAGTGACAGTGTGCAAAAGGACAATGGTCCTATTCTGACGCTAGCGAGAACCGACAGATGATTAGCCGTGCGGTGACAGCGCATATGAATTTGTTTTCATCCGAGAGGATCATACAGCTTGCCATGGAAGGAGGTAACGCATGGTTGGAAGAAGGCAATAGAAAAGTAGAGGTTCAGAAGCAACAAAGCATCTCCATATGCTTATCTGAAATTCCCACCATTGAATTACATAAGTAACTTTATTTTATTTTATGTTTTATTTATATTTTAATTAGCAAAACCTCATAACCAATTTAATCCGCCTGATTGAGATTTACAAGGATGACCATAGCATGCTTCAAGCCGACAATCTCCGTGGGATCGACCCTTACTCACGTAAGGTTTATTACTTGGACGACTCAGTGCACTTGCTGGTAAGCTGCACGGAGTTATGAAGAAATGTTGAGATCACGATTCCGCGTACCAATCCTCCCATCCACAATGTGAATCATTGTTGAATTCATCATGGTATGGATCATCTTGTGGCATTGGGGGACAATCTTGCATGAACTTATTGAAAGCATACTCCAGAGATGATGTTTCTTGATGAGTGTGGTATGAACTATTGAATGCTGTTTGGTTTTGATCCTCCCACCCACAATTTGAGTGATTATTGAATTCATCACAATGTGGATTCTTTTATGGTATGGAGGGATAATCTTCCATGTATGTACTGACGGCATAATCAAGTGATAATGTCTTTGAATAATTAGAATGTGAATTATTGCAATTTCCTTCCCAACCATCATTTGTGTGTATGTCATAACAGTATGAGTCACTTTGTGGCTCTGGAAAACAGTTCATTTCACTTGATTGTTCATACTCCCTCATTCTTTGTTGATATTCCCAGTCACCATGAGGATACTGATATGAATCATGTGGTGGTGGGTAATATCCCATGAAATTGTCTTGCTCATCTTGTGGCTCTGAAACATATCTCCATTGATTGGAGTGCTCAGAATTTATATTTTCTTGGTGATATTCCCAACCACCATTAGAATAGTCAATTGGTGATGGTGGGTAATATCCCATAAAATTTGTTTGATCACAAGATGAGTTGAACTCCATTTAAATTTTGTAAAACATAACACCAATGAAAATTGAAATTCATGTCTCAGAGAAGAATTTCTTAGTGAGGCAATAACTCAAACACCTTGCTATCAACTTAAAACAGAGAACAAAAACAACGAAAAATGCTAAATCTAGACTTCTCACCCACTTAATCATTGTTGATCTAAATCAATCCCCGAAAATGGCGCCAAAAACTTCATGGGTGAAAATTAGATTTCCACATAAACTCACCGGCAAGTGTACCGGGTCGCATCAAGTAGTAATAACTCACAAGAGTGAGGTCAATCCCACAGGGATTGATGGATCAAGCAACTTTAGTGAGGTGATTAATTTAGTCAAGCTAACAGTGGTGAATTTAGTGAAATGGAACTAGAAGAAGATAAATTGCAGTGAATTAAAAGTGCAGAAGAAGTAAATTGGCTGAATCTTAAAGTGCAAGAAAATAAAAGAGCTGAAACTTAAATTGCAAGAAAGATAAATGACTGAATCTTAAAGTGCAAGGAATTTAAATTGCTGAATATAAATTGCAAAAGAACTTAAATTTCATGAAGAATAAAAGGATTTGGGTGTTGGGAATTAAAACCGAACTGAAAAAATGTGAAGTGCAGTAAACTAAAGAGCTCTCAGATGAGGAAATTCAGAAACAGATCAATTCAGTACCAAAACAGAAATGTAAAAGTGTAGAAGAATCAAAACAGTAAGAAGACTTAGATCAATTCTAAAATCCTAAAGAGAAATTAACAATTTCAATGAAATAGCAAAAACAGAAAGAAAGCCAAGAGCTCAATTGCTCTCTCAATCAAAACAGAAAAGAAATTGCAGAGGAAAGAAGATGAAACAGAAAAGAAAAGAAAACCCAGATCTGATTTCCAATTCTCAAATTCAAAAAGGAAAACTTAAAAGAGAGCTCTCTATTCTACTCCTACTCCTACTGCTCTTTATTAGAGCCTGCCTCCCTTTATTAAATGAAATTGATGCCTTTATATAGGCTTTACAAAATGAAAATGAAATTGAAATTGAAAACAAATTCAAATGAAATTCCTAATCTAGCTTTTTCTTATGCCTTTGAGTCATGTTAAATGGCTTTGCTTGCTTTGGATTTGAATGAGAGTGGATCCGGATGCATTTGGTGGCTTGGGTCTCCTCCCAGTGGAGCGTTAAGTTCACTTTGTGAACTCCATGTTCACTTTGCTTGCATGCTTCCTCACGTGCTTAATTTTTCTCCTCTAGCGTTCACTTAGTGAACGTCAAGTTCACTTCTTGAGCGCTCTGCTTGGTGCCAATTTCACTAGCCAGCATTCTTTTTGTGAACGCTGAGTTGACTTTTTGAGCGCTGCACCTTGGGTGAGCACTCTTCCTTGTTGAAAGTCACGAAAACATTGAGAAAGTGAACGCTACGTTTGCTTCTTTGAACTCTATCCAAGTGTGTTTTTTTTGCCTTAAAGATGCCTATCACTTATGCTTCAATTTCATGCCAAATATAGATTGTTATATATTGTTGGAAAGCTCTAAATGTCAGCTTTTCAACGCAACTAGAAGTGCATCAATTGGTTATCTGTAGATCCAGTTATGGTCCTTTGAAGAAGGCCTGGTCATGCTATTTTTGAGGTCAAAAACATTCAATTAGTGAATGCCACGTTCACTTAGTGAACGCTGCTTTGGAGGCCAAAGTTAGCGCCAGCTTCTGAAGCCCAAAATTAATGTTCACCACATACTATTATATATCGTTGAAAAGCTCTGGATGTCTACTTTCCAATGCATTTGAGAGCGCATCATTTAAAGCTCTACAGCTCAAGTTATCCTCCTTGGAAATTGAAGAGGTCAGCTAGCCTTACTGCAGGTTGATATTATGTTCATCTTTGCACTTTCGGTGTAAGTTTTCTCCCTCAGATTTAGTGTCCACCATGCAGTGCCATATATGCTTGGAAAGCTCTAGATTCCTACTTTCTAATGCCACTAAAATCACCTCATTTTGGAGCCTTGTAGCTCGAGTTATTCTTATTGGATTGTGAAGAGGTCAGGGTTGCAAATCCTCTTTGCTCCTTTTGAGCTTAATTGAGCTTACTTTGTGCTTCTTTGCTTCTTTTTCCACTTATTTCCTACAAAGTTTATCAAATCAAAAGATCAAAGAAATATATCATTTAAGCACAAAAGCATTCAATATTTAAGCACTAATCATCAATTTCTTATATGAAAAAGCATAGAAAAACATGACATGATGACATGTCATCAGGTACATTAGAGACAAGCAACTTACTCAATGGTTTAACAATTTTTGAAAAGTCTCTAATGAACCTTCTATAGAAGCCAGCATGCCCCAAAAAGCTCCTAACTACTTTCTGATGTGTGGAAAACGATCCAATACAAAACTCACCGGCAAGTGTACCGGGTCGCATCAAGTAATAATAACTCACATGAGTGAGGTCGATCCCACAGGGATTGAAGGATTGAGCAATTTTAGTTTAGTGGTTGATTTAGTCAAGCGAATCAAGTATTGGTTGAGTGGTTTGTAATTGACAGAAACTAAATTGCTTGAAATGTAAAGGTAGAGGGGTAAATTGCAGTAAATGAAAGAGCAGGAAAGTAAATGTGCTGAATCTTAAAGAACAAGTAAGGTAAATTGCAGAAACTTAGATTGCAAGAAATGTAAATGACTGAATCTTAAAGTTCAAGAAATGTAAATTGCTTGAATCATAAAGGGAATTGGGAGTTGGGATTGCAGAAATTAAACAAGACAGAAGTAAATTGCAATAAACAGAAAAGTAGAGGATTAATTGAATTAAACTAAATCTCAACAGAGAAGTAAAAATGCTTTAAGAATTTAAAAAAAAAAACAGAGGATGAGCAATGCTTAATTTGCAGCAATTTAAAAGAGGTTGAAGATCTCAGGAGTGGAAGAGACTAGATAACAAGTCTAGATCTCAAATCCTTCCTTGATCCAACAAGAACAATTGCAAAGGAGATAAAGAAAAGTAAATTGCAGAATTAAAGAGAAGATGAAGCAGTAAAGTAAACAGAAATGGAAATTCAATTATGCAGAGAAAGTAAATAAGAGATCTCAAGGTGAGATTGAAACAGAAGTTCTTCAATTCTTCACCCAAGATCAAAAACAAGAAAAGTAAAGAGTGCTCAAGCAAGAACCAGGAAGAAGAGAGATCAATTCTCCTTCCAAATTCTCCAAGATCCAAATTCAGAAGTAAAAAGCTTCAAAAATGAAAATGACAATTAAAAGGAAAATTCAAAGTAAAGTCTAGAGGTCCTAATTACATCAAACTAGCTCCTATTTATACACTTTCTATTCTTGGATTTTAGAATTTGGATGGGCTTTTGATTTGGTGAAGAAATGAATTAAGTTGGATTTTTAATTCAATTTCCAGCCCAAGTGCACCTCCCAGGGGCAAGCTCAGTTGGAAAACCAAACTGAGCGCCCAAATGTTGCTGCCCGTGTCAAGTCTGGTGCGCCCAGCTCCTTGTTGTGCTGCTTGACACTAGAGCTCAGTTGGAATTTTGAACTGAGCTCTATGTGTGTCAATGTGATGCGCCTCATGGTGTCATGGCCGTGTCAAAGTGTGGGGAAGATTGGGGAGGTAGTGCTCAGTTGGAAAAACCAACTGAGCTCCCCTTGTGTAGCGCTTAGCTTTGCACTCCAAGGTCCCAGGTTCAACTCTTGGTGGAAGCAAATGAGAGTTTATTTTCCTTGGAGGAGTGGAGTGTAAGGAGTGCTTGTACAAGGAAGCTCCAGGTTCGAACCTTGGGGGAGCCATCTTGGCTCATTTTCCTTTCACCAAGAGTAGCGCTCCTTCCTTGCAAGTGAGAGGCTCCCAAGTTCAAATCCTAGTGAATGCATTTTGTGGAGTCAATTTTCCTTATGCCTAGCAATATAATGTAGCGCTCAGTTAAGTTAAGCACTTGAGCGCCCTTGCCTCCTTGGAGTAGCGCCTTCTTGTCATCCTTTAGGTGCAAGGGTCAAGTCTTGGTGATTGCTTTTTGGCAAATTTTGGCTTATTTTCCTTGCAAGCTTGGTAGCGTGAGGTTCCATGTTCGAACCTTGGAGGAAGCATTTTGGCCATTTCTTCTTGATTTTCCTTTCAAGGAGCGTTCCTTGCCTTCCTTGAGTTCATGAGTTCGAAACTTGATGGCTTCCTCCCTTGGAATTTCATCTTGAATTAATTTTGAGAAGCCCCCGATAAAGCTCACTTAGTGAGCTGAGCCTTATGTTGTTTCCTTGCTTTCTTTAGTGCTCAGTTAACTAATTGAACTGAGCTTGGTGCCTTGCCTTCTCCCATTTGTCCTTGTGAAGCTCAGTTTGCTTTCTCAACTTAGCTTTCACTCTTCTTTGATTTTTGCCACGCTTTTTCTTTCCTTGGGCACGCTTTATTAAGCCACGCTTTTCTTATTTTCTTCTTTCTTCACCTACAAGTAATCAATTCAACCAATCAAAGTATCACAAATTTCACAAGGTTTATAAATCAATTAATTATCTATTAAATTTAGCTTAAACCTCATGATTTAGCATCAATTACATGGTGGTTGTTTGATTTAAAGAAGTCATGCATTTTCATTCCAAATTACTTACTTAGAATGCAAGAAAGTGCATAAAACCTAATAAAAACAAAGAAAAAGGCTAGTGAAACTAGGCTAAGATGACTTGTCATCACAACACCAAACTTAAAACTTGCTTGTTGTTCCCAAGCAAGCAGTAAAACTTAAAGAAAATTACTAGAAGCAGAGAAGTGTATAAGCCTTTTATTGGAAGACATTGAATACTGGTAAATGGGGTTTTTATGCATGGTATCTTAGTGATTTTTATTCTGTGGCTGAGACATCAACATCCCTTTGGATCCTTACTTGAATTACACAAAAAAATGAAACTTGTTATTGTTTGGTCCCTGGGTTTTTTTTTTTTTTTTTTTTTGCTCTCTTTCTTGGCTGAGGTTTAATGCTATGTTGTAAGGCAGCTTTTTAGAGTAAGCTTTCAGCCAGCATTCCCGCCCCAGTTGGTTCAAGATGCTAGGTGTTGAAACAGCCCTATGGGCTTACTTGCTCAAGCCTCTCCTTAGCACACACACATCACAGGCATTTAGCTTGTTTTGTTCATCTCTGTTTGTTCTTTGGAAATTGATGCCCAGCACCTCTTTGGGTTACTAAATGCTTTGTCTCAAAGTAGCTCTTGATGGTGGACTTTCAGTTGGCAATCCCGGGTTAGTTAACTCAAGTTGCCGGGTGATGAAGCACCCCTTAGAACCTAGTTATCCAAGCTTATCTTTGTACAAGAGTATCACAGGCATTTATCCAAATTTGCAGCCATTGGTGCCTAGCCTTGTGTATTTCTTTTTGCTTATTTCTCTTGTATTTTCTTTCTTTTATTTTGGACTTTTTTCATTTGTCAAGTCTCATGAAATGTAACTCAAGTTCATATCACAAAGTCATGCCTGCATTCAGCCTTATTTATAAATCAACTAATGAACCAGCACATACCACCACATAATCTTATTTTGTCTCATATCATACCAAACTTTTACTCTTTCTCTATTTCACAATTATTTTTCTTTTACTCAAGCATGAGGAACAAAGCATATAATTCAAGTAAGATGAAAGTGAATCAAGCACTTAGACTAGCAAGCCATAACAGAATGAAAACAAACAAACTCGCAAACAGTAAATGAATATAAGAAGACACTAATTAACAGGGGATATTTGCACTTTCAATTAACATAGTTGAACTAGAATCAGTCAGAGAACAATACAACCTCTTGGAGTCTATTTGTTTCCTCTGTGTCATTATCAGTGTTAGATTCCATGTCCTCCCTCTGTCCATGATGATGTACCTTTTCCTCCAAGAGATTGAATGACTTCCTACAAAAGATATTGAAAGTTGCTTGTTCCCCAAGCCCTTAGGCAACTGGTTAGTGTGCAAGAATTGAGCATGGCGTTCAAACTTATTTTGGTGTGGGAACACCAAACTTAATTCCTTGCCAATGTCTCCGATGCAACCAGTTAACCATTCATGAATTCTTTTGTCTTTGCTAAAGGTTATAAAATCAAATATTAGAGAACAGCAATTTGATTAATTGGTTCATCTAATTGCTTGCAGCTAGTATTATGCAGAAGGTGAGAATATATTTTATGATGAGATTTTGGTGGAATACCAAACTTAGAATCCTTCATTCTCCCTTAGATTATTTTGGTGTGCAACACAAACTTAGCTCCTTGCAATATAGATAAACTAATTAACCTTTTTATTAAAATAGCTATTAAAAGAAAACTACCTCAGGTTGGGTTGCCTCCCAACAAGCGCTCTTTTAATGTCACTAGCTTGACATCTTGTTCTTTGATCATGGAGGCTGAAAATCATAGTGCCTTAGCTTTTCTCCTCTTACTGTGAACTTCCTTCTGGTCTCCTCTTTGATGATCTCTAGGTGTTCAAGTGAAAGGATCCGGTTCACAGTGTAGTACTCAGATAATTGTGGAGACACCTTCATTGGTTGGGTGTTTAACATCACTTTATCCCCTGGTGAAAAGCCTTCAGTAGGGATCTTCTTGTTTCTCCACCCTCTTGGCCTCTTCTTCTTTTCTTTCTCAAAAGATACTCCCTGCCTTGGTGGTTCCTTATCTGATATGTTAAATTTCTCATCTGGAGGTTTTGGATCTAGTTCCTTCTTGATTTCTTTGGTTTGCTGCACCATCTCTACTACTTTCAAGCATGGATTTAGAAGTCTTGGAGCTAACTCATTGACTACCTCCTTCAAGCTTTGATCCCTAGCTTTATCCTCCATACAATCTTCTTCTTGAGTGGGCTCATGCAGGGTTTTAAAAACATGGAATGCTAGGTGCTCATCATGCACTCTCAGCAACAATTCCCCTTTTTCAACATCTATCAATGCTCTTCCCATAGCCAGAAAAGGACTCCCCAGGATGATGGGAGTGTTAGGGTCTTCCTCCATATCCAGGATGACAAAATCAGCTGGGAGAAGGAATTTCTCCACTTTTACCAGCACATTCTCTACAACTCCAAGTGCTTGCTGAATGGACTTGTCAGCCATTTGAAGAGCTATTCGAGTGGGTTTCAGTTCAAAAATTTGAAGCTTCCTCATAAGAGATAGAGGCATCAAGTTTATGCTTGCACCAAGGTCACAGAATGATTTCTCAATAGTTATGTCTCCTATGGTACAAGGTATATAAAACCTTCTAGGATCATCCTTCTTCTCTGGTAGACCTCTTTGGAGAATAGCACTACACTCCATTGTCATTTCAACAATCTGTCCTTCCTTCAAGGATCTTTTCTTTGTTAGCACTTCTTTCATAAATTTGGCATATAATGACATCTGTTCAAGTGCTTCTAAGAAAAGAATATTGATGCTGAGTGTCTTGAATATGTCCAGGAACTTTGAGTAATGCTTATCCTCGTTTTCTTTTTTGAACCTCTGAGGGTACGGAAGTTTGGGGACATCTGGCTTCACCCCTTCCTTCTTCTCTTGTAGCTTTGTTTCAAGGATGTTCTTATCTCTCTTTGAGCTTTTTGCATTCTTGGTCTTTTTATCCTCTTTACTTCTCTCTTCTGTCTCTTCTTGTGGAACTTGTCTGTTGTGTTCTTCCTGATTGATTGCTTCCTTCTCACTTCCCACTATGATTGCTTTGCACTCCTCCCACTTTGTAGATTTTTCTTTGTCCCTTGGGTGGTCTTGAGTGGCACTAGGGGATGCATTTGATTGCTTCTCACCCATCTCTGTAATTCGTTTAGCCATTTGTTCTATATGCCTCTCAAGATTTCTGATTGAAGCTTCTTGGTTTTTGATTAAAGCTTCTTGGTTTTTACTTGTTATGGCTTGATCTTTCCTTGCTACTTCCTGATCTTGTCTTGCCATCTCTTGATTTTTCATGAGTTTCTCCATTATTATGTCTTGGTGCTTCATCATCTTTTCCATCAATATCTCCAAAGTGGAGATTTTTTGAGTGTCTTGTGACGCTTGTGGCTGGTTGTGAGATGTTGAAGGTTGATGGTATGTGTTTTGGTTAGTGGTTTGGTTATTGGGTGGATAGTAGCTAGAATTTGGGTGGTTGTTTTGGGGTTTTCTATATGGATTGGGGTTAGTGTTTTGATGGTTGTGGTTTTGGTTGTTTCTTGAGTTGTTTTGGTTTGAATTTCTTTGCCATGGTTGCTGGTTTTGAGTGTGGTTATTTTCCCATCTTATGTTTGGATGGTTCTTCCAGGATGGATTGTAGGTGTCACCATAGACTTCATTTTGGCCAGAGCTTTGGTTGTGCATATATTGAGGTTGTTCCTGCTGCTGATCTTCTTGAGTTTCTTCATTTTGCCCCCATGTGGTTGATGGTTGGCTTGTGTTGACTACTGCAACTTGAAGATTGTCAATCCTCTTGGCTATTTGCTCAAATTATTGTTGAATTTGCTGCTGCATCATTTTGTTTTGAGCTAGGATTGAGTCCACTCCTTCCAACTCCATCACTCCTTTCCTTTGTGATGGTTGGCGTTGCCTTTGGTGAGCAAAGAAATACTGGTTGTTGGCCACCATATCAATGAGATTTTGGGCTTCCTCTTCAGTTTTCATGAGTTGCAAAGAGCATCCTGCTGAATAATCTAAAGCCTCTTGAGATTTCAATGTCAAGCCTTCATAGAAATTCTGCAATCTGTCCCACTCACTGAACATTCCAGGTGGGCACTTCCTGATTAGAGCTTTGTATCGTTCCCATGCCTCATACAAGGGTTCAACATCCATTTGTGTGAATGTTTGTACTTTAGTCTTCAATCTAATAACTCTTTGAGGTGGGTAAAACTTGGCAAGGAACTTGGTTACTAGATCATCCCAATTGTTGATGCTGTCTCTTGGGAAGGATTCCAACCATTGAGTGGCTTTGTCTCTAAGAGAAAATGGAAATAGCAGTAGCTTGTAACTGTCAGGGTGCACACCATTGGTTTTGACAGTGTCACAAATCCTCAAGAAAGTAGACAAGTGTTGGTTTGGGTCTTCAAGTGGTCCTCCTCCATAAGAACAGTTGTTCTGCACCAAGGTGATGAGTTGGGACTTCAATTCAAAGTTATTTGCATCGACATTTGGGGTAAGGATGCTACTCCCACAATGCCTTGGATTAGCAAATGTATATGAAGCCAATACTCTCCTTTGGGGCTGACCATTGTCGTTGGCCACTCCCACTTGTGGATTTGTTGGATTTTCCTCCAGTTCTTGGTTCTCTTCTCAACCCCCAAAGTGTTTCAGGATCAAAAGGTGTGGATTCATCGCTTCTTCCTCCTGACATAAACATAGAACCAAGAACCAGAATTAAACACTCTATTGCTAGAGTGAAGTTAGTGTTAGCTTAAGCAAAAATTCAAACAGTTAGTATGCTTAGTAAAAAGAAAAAGAAAAAGTGCTTAATCTAGACCACCACCTTACTTAATCATTGTCAATCTAATCAATCCCCGGCAACGGCGCCAAAACTTGATGTGTGGAAAATGATCCAACACAAAACTCACCGGCAAGTGTACCGGGTCGCATCAAGTGATAATAACTCACATGAGTGAGGTCGATCCCACAGGGATTGAAGGATTGAGCAATTTTAGTTTAGTGGTTGATTTAGTCAAGCGAATCAAGTATTGGTTGAGTGGTTTGTAATTGACAGAAACTAAATTTCTTGAAATGTAAAGGGAGAGGGATAAATTGCAGTAAATGAAAGAGCAGGAAAGTAAATGTGCTAAATCTTAAAGAACAAGTAAGGTAAATTGCAGAAACTTAAATTGTAAGAAATGTAAATGACTGAATCTTAAAGTGCAAGAAATGTAAATTGCTTGAATCATAAAGGGAATTGGGAGTTGGGATTGCAGAAATTAAACAAGACAGAAGTAAATTGCAATAAACAGAAGAGTAGAGGATTAATTGAATTAAACTAAATCTCAACAGAGAAGTAAAAATGCTTTGAGAATTTAAACAAAAAAACAGAGGATGAGCAATGCTTAATTTGCAGCAATTTAAAAGAGGTTGAAGATCTCAGGAGTGGAAGAGACTAGATAACAAGTCTAGATCTCAAATCCTTCCTTGATCCAACAAGAACAATTGCAAAGGAGATAAAGAAAAGTAAATTGCAGAATTAAAGAGAAGATGAAGCAGTAAAGTAAACAGAAATGGAAATTCAATTATGCAGAGAAAGTAAACAAGAGATCTCAAGGTGAGATTGAAACAGAAGTTCTTCAA
The DNA here is from genome assembly GCF_003086295.3 of Arachis hypogaea. Taxonomy (NCBI): domain Eukaryota; kingdom Viridiplantae; phylum Streptophyta; class Magnoliopsida; order Fabales; family Fabaceae; genus Arachis; species Arachis hypogaea. Next base: position 66,664,937 of record NC_092052.1, on the reverse strand, counting down.
TTCTTCACCCAAGATCAAAAACAAGAAAAGTAAAGAGTGCTCAAGCAAGAACCAGGAAGAAGAGAGATCAATTCTCCTACCAAATTCTCTAAGATCCAAATTCAGAAGTAAAAGGCTTCAAAAATGAAAATGACAATTAAAAGGAAAATTCAAAGTAAAGTCTAGAGGTCCTAATTACATCAAACTAGCTCCTATTTATACACTTTCTATTCTTGGATTTTGGAATTTGGATGGGCTTTTGATTTGGTGAAGAAATGAATTAAGTTGGATTTTTAATTCAATTTCCAGCCCAACTGCACCTCCCAGGGGAAAGCTCAGTTGGAAAACCAAACTGAGCGCCCAAATGTTGCTGCCCGTGTCAAGTGTGGTGCGCCCAGCTCCTTGCTGTGTTGCTTGACACTAGAGCTCAGTTGGAATTTTGAACTGAGCTCTATGTGTGTCAATGTGATGCGCCTCATGGTGTCATGGCCATGTCAAAGTGTGGGGAAGATTGGGGAGGTAGTGCTCAGTTGGAAAAACCAACTGAGCTCCCCTTGTGTAGCGCTTAGCTTTGCACTCCAAGGTCCCAGGTTCAACTCTTGGTGGAAGCAAATGAGAGTTTATTTTCCTTGGAGGAGTGGAGTGTAAGGAGTGCTTGTAGAAGGAAGCTCCAGGTTCGAACCTTGGGGGAGCCATCTTGGCTCATTTTCCTTTCACCAAGAGTAGCGCTCCTTCCTTGCAAGTGAGAGGCTCCCAAGTTCGAATCCTAGTGAATGCATTTTGTGGAGTCAATTTTCCTTATGCCTAGCAATATAATGTAGCGCTCAGTTAAGTAAAGCAACTGAGCGCCTTTGCCTCCTTGGAGTAGCGCCTTCTTGTCATCCTTTAGGCGCAAGGTTCAAGTCTTGGTGAATGTTTTTTGGCAAATTTTGGCTTATTTTCCTTGCAAGCTTGGTAGCGTGAGGTTCCATGTTCGAACCTTGGAGGAAGCATTTTGGCCATTTCTTCTTGATTTTCCTTGCAAGGAGCGTTCCTTGCCTTCCTTGAGTTCATGAGTTCGAAACTTGATGGCTTCCTCCCTTGGAATTTCATCTTGAATTAATTTTGAGAAGCCCCCGATAAAGTTCACTTAGTGAACTGAGCCTTATGTTGTTTCCTTGCTTTCTTTAGTGCTCAGTTAACTAATTGAACTGAGCTTGGTGCCTTGCCTTCTCCCATTTGTCCTTGTGAAGCTCAGTTTGCTTTCTCAACTTAGCTTTCACTCTTCTTTGATTTTTGCCACGCTTTTTCTTTCCTTGGGCACGCTTCTTAAGCCACGCTTTTCTTATTTTCTTCTTTCTTCACCTACAAGTAATCAATTCAACCAATCAAAGTATCACAAATTTTACAAGGTTTATAAATCAATTAATTATCAATTAAATTTAGCTTAAATCTCATGATTTAGCATCAATTACATGGTGGTTGTTTGATTTAAAGAAGGCATGGATTTTCATTCCAAATTACTTACTTAGAATGCAAGAAAGTGCATAAAACCTAATAAAAACAAAGAAAAAGGCTAGTGAAACTAGGCTAAGATGACTTGTCATCACTTTCACATTGCAAGGTGGGGGCAATTTTTCAATCACCTCCACCTTAGCTCTCCAACTCTATGCCCTTGTTAGAGATTTTGTGGCCAAGGACTATGATGAACCCCAATCTTAGGGTTCACTTTGTGTAGAATTTAGAGGGTTTTATCAACATCCTATCACACTTATCCATATAAAATGCATGGTTTTATGTTTCCTTCCTAATTTTGCTTGATGATTGAAAACATGCTTTTTAGGCCCTAAATAAGCTATATTTTAATCTCCCTCCATTACCATTCGATGCCGTGATCCATTTGATGAGTGATTCCAGAGTTTATAGGGGAGCAAGAATGGTCTAGAAGAGATGAAGGAAGCATGCATAAGTGGAAGGAGCATGAAAAATGGAGCTTTGAAGTATTGACATCGACGCGCACACATAGCCGACGCGCACGCGTGGGAGCTGAATTTGGGATTGGCGCGCAAATATGGATGCATATGCGTGGCTGGGCAGAATTTTCAATCAACGCGTACGCGCGCCTGACGCGTACGCGTGGATCGCAAAAACCCAGATGACGCATACGCGTGACCCACCCGTACGCGTGACCCACGCGTACGCGTGACCCACGCGTACGCGTGACGCTCGGCACGTGACCTCTTTAGTGAAATCGTGACTAGCGAATTCTGAAGAGCTTCTGGTCCAGTTTTGAGGTGAATTTTGGAGGGAAAAGATCTAAAAGGACTAAGGATTGAAGGAGATTCACACTTTACACACTTTTAGATATTTTTGGTAGTTAGTTTTGGAGGTTTCTAGAGAGAGAAATTCTAACTTCTCTCTAGGTTTTGGCATTCTCAATCTCAATTTTCACTTGGATCCTTTGGTTAGATCTGAATTCAATCTCAATTCTATATTGTTCTAGTTTGTAGATCTCACTCTTCTACTCTCAATTTAGTGTTTTTGCTACTCTAGCATTGTTGATCTTGGATTTGGATCTTGTTACTTTGATTTCTATTAATACATTGAGGAATTTCATATTCATTGTTATCAATTACTTTATTGTTGTTGATTGCTTGTGTTAGATAGCTTGAATTCAAATTCTCTCCTCAATTTCACAATGCCTTTCATTCTTGTTCACCAATTGTTTGAGAAAATGTCAACTATAGCTATGGAGTAGATTTTCACTCTTGGCTTAGGGGTTGGATAATTGGAGACACTTAAATTGTCAAAGCCTTTTGTTGATTGATAATTGAAAATTGCTAATTGATTTGAATGACACTAACTCTAGACTTTTCTTAGGATTTGACTAGGACTTGTGGATTCAAATTGATTATCTCCACTTGACTTTCCTTCATAGTTAGAGGTTAACTAAGTGGAGCAACAACTAATTCTCATCACAATTGTTAGAAATAATGAGGATAGGAATTCCAATTCCCAACCCTAGCCAAGGCCCTTATATTGATTGATTGTCATTCACCCTTGTTTCGTTCAATTTCTTGTGTCCCTTAGTCTACTTGTTATTTGTTCATTGCTTTTATGCAAGTTTGTTTACATTTCTCGTACTCAACCTCAAACGACAAGAGAACTCCTAACCAATGATGTGCATCTTAGGGCAACTCCTAGGGAGAACGAATCGGGACTTGTACTCTCAGTTATTGATTTTGAATTGTGGACACACATTTCTATGTTTGATACGTTATAGTTTGTTGGTTTAGACTATACTCACGACATAATCCTATTGGAAATTTCTATACTGACAAAATATCTCTCATCAAAATGGCGCCGTTGTCGGGGAGTTGCAATTGTGTGCCATGTTGTTGGTTAGTGTAAATATATGGATATGTGAATACTTGCATTCTTTCTTGATTGTTTTCTAGTTTAATTGTCAGTTAGGATTAATCTTTGTTTAGCACATCTTGTTGTCATAAGCTCTACGCTTCTTCCATTGAATGACGCGTTCACTACCGGATCCAAGCTTAGACACATTTAATCCCGAAATTGAGAGAATTTAATTCATCTTAGGCAAGCTCAGAGACGGTTAGCCTTTGGAGGTGGTGAAAGGGTTCCTACTAATTCACCAACCTTATCCGAGGTTGAATCGAAAATGTCATTTGAGGAGGAAACCATCTATTCTTCCATCGATACTACTAATTCTTCTTCTATCAATCTAGGTACCGAACCGATGGCCGCTCCAAGGAGAGTCATTCTTAAGGAAGCCGGTGCTCCGGACTTTGTTCTTCAACCACTTCAAGTACGTCATCCGGAGTTAAATGCTAATATTGAACTCAAAACTGCCTTGATTCATCTTCTACCCAAGTTTCATAGACTCTCCGCCCAAGATCCTATTAGACACCTTAGGGACTTTCAAGGTGTATGCTCAACAACAAGGCGGGAGGGTTCCGATGAGGTTCCTATTTGGTTGTTTGCCTTCCCCTTCTCTCTAGAGGGAAGAGCCAAAGAGAGGTTCTACACATTGCCCGATAAAATTGTTAGTGATTGGAATTTGCTTAGAAGGGAGTTCTTAGACAAATTCTTTCCTTCAGAGGTGACGGATAGATTGAGGAAAGAAATTTCATGCATTGTTCAAGGTGAAATGGAAATCCTATACGAGTATTGGGAACGGTTTTGGAGGCTACTTGACTCATGTCCCCACCATATGATTGACACTCTAGTGTTAATTAGCTATTTTTGCCAAGGAATGAAACCACAAGAAAAGATCCTTTTGAATGCCTCAAGCAATGGTTCCTTGACAAAGTATAGAACGACAGAGGAGGCATGGCAATTGATTACCGATTTGGCCGAGTCGACCCAACACGCTAGACAAAGGAACACTCATCCGAGAGCTATAAATAAAATTTCTACTACTGGTGAGACTGCCGCCCTTACCCAAACCTTGGGAGAGATGACAAATATTCTTAAGCAACTCCAACTTAATCAACAACAACCTCCACCTCCTCAACCACAACAAAGTCAATAATTGGTCCCCAAAGAGTGTGTGGAATTTGCTCTTGTTACACCCATTACACCGATGAATGCCCAAACCTCCAAGATGATAATACCTTAGCGGCTACTAATGCCTATTACAATCGTCCAAACCAAGGTTATCACCAAGAAGGAGGCAACTATAATTAAGGGGGTAATTATAACCAAGGTTGGCAAGACAACTCCAACCAAGGATGGAGGGAAAATTATAATCAAGGAAGAAGGGACAACGGTGGGAACCAAGGATAGAGGGACAATTATAATCAAGGGGGAAGGGATAACGGTGGGAACCAAAGATAGAGCAACAACAACAACCAACAAAATCGATACCAACAAAACCCTCCATACTAAAACCAAAGCCAAAGAAGAGCCTACCAAACCTACCAAGCACCTCATCAAAGGCAAGCCCCTCAATCCAACCAACCACAAGCCCCCCAAATTACTTATCCTTCTTCTTCTCCCTCCAACCAAGATGAGATCCATTCTCTCATTTAAGGCCAAAAAGAGTTTCAAGCTTCGATTAACTCTAGCATCAATGGTCTTACCTCTACCATCCAAGCCCTTATTTCTCGCATAGAATCAACCTCTACCTCTACCACTCAAACCCCACGTTCTAGTGCCTTACCCTCTCAACCTTTATCCAACCCCAAGGGTGGCATCAATGCCATCACCTTGAGGTCCGGTACCAAATTGCAAGAGAGGATTCATGAAGAGCCAAGTCCAATAGAGATCACTCAAGATGAGGATGTGGTTGAGATAGAAGAAGTCGAAGAGGAGGATGAAGCCCAAGAGGTAGTTGAAGAAGTGATTGCCCAACCTAGGGGTGGAATTCCTAAAGATGGAAATGTCTTGCAAGAAGCCACTCTAATTCCATTTTCCACATTGGCTAGGAAGACCAAGAAGCGAGTTGAGTTGGATCCCAAAATGGTGGAGATGTTTAAGAAAGTTGAGGTAACCATTCCTCTCTTTGATGCTATCCGCCAAGTACCAAAATATGCCAAATTTCTAAAGGACCTATGCATGAACAAGGAGAAGCTTAATGATTTAGAAACTATTCCATTGGGAAGCTCAATCTCTGCTTTAATGGATGATGTGCCGGAGAAGTGTGGTGACCCCGGCCCTTGCCTAGTAACTTGCACCATAGATGGGGTAGAATTTGTTGATTGTATGTGCGATCTTGGCGCTTGTGTGAGTATTATGCCCTTGTCCATTTATGAGGTCTTAAAGCTTCCGCCGTTGAAATGGTCGGCCGTCCGGTTTGTTTTGGCGGACAAAAGCATAATTTCCATAGTTGGTATTGCGGAGAATGTACTAGTGAGTATAAATGGGTTGGTCTTCCCGATTAATTTTCATATTCTTAAGATGCCCCCTAATGATTCCAGGCGGACATCATCTATTTTGCTTGGGAGACCATTCTTGAAGACCTCCCGGTTCAAATTAAATGCGTTTTTGGGTACCTACTCATTTGAGATCGATAGAAGAAAAGTGAGCTTTAATCTTGACGAAGCCATGAGACATCCACCGGAGGATCACTCTATTTTCCAGTGTGATTTGATTGATAATGTGGTAGCCAAAGTCCATCAAGATGGTTTTGAAGAGACAAGTATGATTCAAAGTCCAAGTGTAAGGAGTTCCCATATATGTGAAGAAGATGCCTTATCACCTCCAATGTCACCAGATGAAAAAGTGCCGAGTCATGAACAAAAGATAGATTCGAAATCACTCCCATCCCACCTAAAATATGCCTTCTTTAATGATGACCAAAAGCTCCCGGTAATTGTTGCAAAGGAGCTCTCCTCCCATCAAGAGGAGAACTTGCTTAATGTCTTGAGGAGGAACAAGAAGGCCATTGGGTGGAGCTTGACAGACTTGATTGGCATTAACCTCCAAGTGTGTGAACACCAAATTTTCCTAGAAAAAGGAGCCAAACCCGTTAGACAACCTCAAAGGCGTCTAAATCCTACCATTCTAGAGGTTGTGAAGAAGGAGGTCACCCGGTTATTAGAAGCGGATATTATCTATTCGATTTCGGATAGTGAGTGGGTGAGCCCCGTCCAAGTGGTTCCAAAGAAATCCGGTGTTACTACAATCAAGAATGAGAAGGGGGAGCTTATAGCCACAAGAGTCCAAAACTTATGGAGGATGTGTATTGACTATCGGTGATTGAACTTAGACACTAGGAAGGATCACTTCTCACTGCCGTTCATCGATCAAATGCTTGATCACCTATGCGGTAAATCTCATTACTGTTTCTTAGATGGCTATTCCGGATATTTTCAAATCCACATTGCTCCGGAAGATCAAGAGAAAACCACCTTCACATGCCCTTTCAGAATGTATGTGTGTAAAAGAATGCCATTTGGCTTGTGCAACACACCGGCAACATTCCTAAGGTGTATGATGAGTATACTTGTGGATCTTTTGGAGCATTGCATGGAGGTGTTTATGGACTATTTTAGCGTCTATGGGGATTCCTTTGATCTTTGTCTAGGCAATCATGCAAAAGTATTAGAGATGTGTACTAAATCAAACCTTGTGTTAAATTTTGAGAAATGCTATTTTATGGTTAGACAAGGTATTGTTTTAGGGCATATTGTCTCTAATGATGGGATCTCTGTTGATCCAAAAAATGTCAATGTTATTTTTAGTATGCCTTACCCCTCTTCTGTGAGGGAAGTCTGTTCGTTTCTTGGCCTTTGATAAACCCCATTTTTAGGGTTTATCCTGTGCTTAATCTAGTGGATTTTATCCATTATTCTCATACTTATTCATACAATTCGCATGTTTTACGTTTTCCTTCCTGATTTTGTGCTATGATTGAAAACATGTTTCATGGGCCTTTAAATTGCTAATATTAACCCTCTCTTATTACCATTCGATGCCGTGATATGTGCGTTAAGTGATTTCAGGGATTACAGGGTAGGAATGGCTTAGAGGATGGAAAGGAAGCATGCAAAAGTGGAAGGAATATAAGAAACTGAAGGAACTGCTAAAGCTGTCCAGCCTGACCTCTTGGTACTTAATCAACCATAACTTGAGCTACAGAGGTCCAAATGAGGCGGTTCTAGTTGCGTTGGAAACCTAATATCCGGGGCTTCGCACGACGCATACGAGTGACAGTGCCATGACCTGTACGTATGAGAAATTGCTGGAAGCAATTTCTATGCTATTTTGACCCAGTTTTTGTCCTAGAAAACACATATTAGAGGCTATAAAGTGGGGGAATCAATTCATTCATGGATGCAACATTCATAATTCACAATTTTAGGTTTTAGATGTAGTTTTAGAGAGAGAGGGGCTCTCTCCTCTCTCTTAGGTTTTAGGATTAGGATTTCTCTTAGTTTATGGTTATTTCTTCTCAATTCCAGGTTCAATGTTTCTTTACTTTATGTCTCTTCTACTTTTATTTATTCTAATGCTTTTACTTGCGAATTACTTTTGTTGCCAAATTGGCTTATGAACTCTTCATGTTAGATTTGAATTTATGTTTAAATGCAATTTGAGGTATTTCAGATTTATGATTGCTTTCCTCTATTTATGATATAAATAATTTAGATTTTTCCCCCTTTGCTATGGTTAAGTAATTGGTGACACCTGAGTTGTCATACTCAGCGGTTGATTGAATAATTGGAAGTTGCTGATTGATTTGGATCCATCTAAAGCTAGTATTTCCATAGGAGTTGACTAGGACTTGAGAAATCAAGTTAATTAGTCTACTGGACTTTCCTTTATTTAGTAAGGGTTAACTAAGTGGGAACAATAAATAATTTTTATCACACCTGATAAGGATAACTAGGATGAGATTTCGAGTTCTTATACATTGCAATGGTTTTCATGATAATTAATTTACTTTATTATTAATTTATTTTTTTGTCATTTAAATTACTTGTTCCTTATTCCAAAAACCCATAAATATACCTTTTTTCATAACCAATAATAATTACACCTCCCTACAATTCCTTGAGAAGACGACCCGAGGTTTGAATACTTCGGTTATAAATTTTATTGGGTTTTGTTACTTGTGACAACCAAAACTTTTGTACGAAAGGATTCTCTGTTGGTTTAGAAACTATACTTTCAACGAGACTTTATCTGTAAAATTCTTTACCGACAAAAAATCCATTCACCAAAATGGCGCCGTTGCCGGGGAATTGCAAACGTGTGCCTTATTATTGGTTATTGTAAATATTTTCTTTTGCTTGTTTATTTGTTTTTATTTTTGTTTTTAATTTTTATTAGTTACAATGAGTTCTCACCCCCGTCGCTTTGAGTTTGGTTCTAATGTTGCTGTAAGAAATGGAAGCTATAACAAGAACATGCATCAAGGTCAAAACAATCAAAGATGGAAGGAGCTACGAGGATCTGATCAACCATTTTGGCAACAACACCTTCCAATATACCATGGACAACGACCATTCTACAATGCATGCGAAGACAATAGTTATGGTGGACCTTCTCGTGACAACCAACCTCCACCAGTTTACTATGGTCAAGAGCCATTCCGAGGTGCGTACCAAGATGATAGATATGGTGAACCCCCTTGTAGTTACCAACAAGCCCCATCATATGCCTATAAACCACCTCCTCAACATAGCTTTGAACCACTATACTCACAAGCCAACCACAACCATTCACCTCCGTATTCCCCTAACCCTTATCCATCTCAACCAATCCAATTACTCCCAAGAACCACCACTTCTATACGCACCATATCCATGTCCATCAAACCAAGAATCATAGGATCGTCTCAAGGACACAATGAACCAATTTCATGCAACCCTTCATCAATTGGAGCAAGCGATAAACCGAATAGCCCCCAGTACGAGGGAGACACTAGAAGCTCCGGTGGATAATACGGAACATGACTTTGTACTAGAACAAGTGGAGGAAGCTGAAATTATCAAAGAAGAAGAATTGGTTGAAGACTTAGGAGACGCTGAAGCTCCATGGGAATCAAGAATTATGGAGAATTCCGCCCAGAAATTTGCAATTGATGCTAATGAGGATAGTGCACAACCCCCAAGGCATGTATCTTATGAAGAACTAGATGGGATAAATCAAGAAGCAAGTTTCCTTGGTAATGATGATCATGAATCAAGTTCTCCTAATGATGACCTCGCAGTCACAATTGAATTCTTTGAGATTGAAAAGTCTTCTCCGAGTGAATATGAAGATGATGTGGAGGTAGATTTTTCTCAGCCTCCAACTTATGACTTGAGTGATGAGGAAGAAATCAAAGACTTTGATCAAGACGTGGTTGCAATTGAAGAGGTTGATCAAGAAATGGATTCAGGCATTGATGAAGCCTTACCTACAATTGAATCCTCTCCCATTGGACTAGACATGGAGATTAAAAAAGAAGAAGCACAACCTCCCATGCCCTTGGTAAGTAATTAAGAAGAGATTGAATTGGAAGAAAACTACCAAGAGGAAGAGGTTGAAATTGAAGAAGCTTGTAAAGAGAGGGAAGTTGTCAAGGAAGAGCTCAAGGGAATGGAGCTGGAAATCACCTTGCCAAAGTTGTTGGAGACCTCTCCCCCAAAGCCATCACCATCTATTCCTTCATTCAAGTGGGTAAATCTCTCATCTCTAAGCTTAATTAGCCCACTTGAATATGCTTTGCTTGAGACAGATGGTCATCTTAGAGCTTGTTCATACCCTGGTCGAGTTGCCCGACCCGGGATGTTCTACTGACGAGACGACCGACCTCTTCAGGTCAAGTTGTTCGACCTCTTTTTAAAGAGATCGGCCAAATCACCAGGAAAATCCCAATAAGGGCCCTACAGAGGAACACGACCCAAATCCTAAGGTAGCCCAAGCCTCTAGAGATAAGGGCGGTTCCCTTGAAGATAAGATGATCTCACTCAAAGATAAGATAAGATAACTATCTTATCCCCTACAAAGGTCACTCCACACTACTATAAATACACTGGAGCACCCAGGTATAACTCATACTCTGATTCTACTAAAACCTGCTTAATACCCTTGCTAACTTAAGCATCAGAGTCCCTTGCAGGTACCACCATCCTCTGGTGACAAAGGATCAGCAACATTGCCAGCCCAATAAGTTAGACGCGACTGCTCCGGCCATCAGCCACACGCCAGACACGTCATCGCCGATCAGTACAGAAGATCTCGTCCGAGATCGACCTACAGTTTCAGATAACCCTCGGAACATTGGCGCCGTTGCCAGGGAATCTAGAAGTCATCCCACCACCATGGCAGACGACCATGACAACGACCACGATTCGGATCTAGAAGATTGAACGCCGCACAAAAATACGGACACTACACCAAAAGATATCCCGCAACCTGACGGAGACAAAAACTCATCAAACCCGGGAGCTCTTGAGACACTTCAAGATCGTTTAAAGCAACCTGAGAAAGAAGCCCAACATCAACGAGAAGCTGGGAAAGACCTACAAAGGGAGATAAGGCGACGCCGGGAATTGGAGGACAAACTTCTAAAACTCGAAGCCAATCTCAAAGCCAAAGCTACTCGATCCACTCATGAGGACAGCTCTCACAAGGATCAGGATCCATTTACTAGGGAGATCATGAAAACCAAAATCCCTAAGGACTTTAAACTCCCGGATATGACTTTGTACGATGGCATGGCAGATCCCAGCCATTATCTCAGTAACTTCAGGAGTCGAATGTACCTCACCGACGCCTCGGACGCAGTCCACTGCAAAGCCTTCCCGACTACCTTAACCAAAACAGCGATTAAGTGGTTCGACAATCTACCCCCTAGGTCCATCTCAAGCTTCGATGACTTGGCCAAAAAGTTTCTAGCCAGATTCTCTATCCAGAAAGACAAAACCAAGCACGCCCCAAGTCTATTAGGAATCAAACAAGGAGATCGGGAAAGTCTCCGCAGCTACATGGAAAGATTCAACAAGGCATGTCTAGATATACAAAGTGTGCCCACAGAAGCGGCCATCATGGACCTCATCAATGGCTTGCAAGAAGGGCCTTTTAGCCATTCCATATCGAAAAAGCATCCCACATCTCTGAATGAGGTACAAGAACGAGCAGAGAAGTATATCAACATGGAGGAAAACTCTCGACTAGGAGAGACCTCAAAATCCGGATTCTCCTACTCTTCTTGAGATAAGGACAAAGAATCCAAGAAAAATTAGGTCGGGAAAAGATAAAAAAATACCACAATTATACCCCTCTTCGGGTATCCCTTGTGGATGTCTACAGAGAAGTATGCCATACTGAAAATATACCTCCAGCTCGACCACTCAAAAGCAAAAAAGGAGGAGGAAACCGGGCTGAATATTGTGAATATCATCGAATCTATGGACATTCCACCAACGAATGTTTCGACCAAAAAAATATCATAGAAAAACTCGTAAGAGAGGGAAAATTAGATCGGTATTTGACGAGCCGAGCAGACGATCCCAGAAAAAGAAGAAGAGACGAAGATGTCGGACGGGCTGAATGACCACCTCGTATGCCCGAAAGATACGTCCACATGATACACGGAGGATTTGCGGGAGGAGGGATCTCCAAATCATCTCGCAAAAGACATCTTAAAGAAGTATATCATGTCGAAGGAAGGGAGGAAACGCCCGACATCCCCATAATTACTTTTACCAAAGAGGAAGCATCTGGCATCATCTCAGGACACGACGATCCTATGGTCATCACTATCATATTGGCAAATAAAAATCTCCACCGCACACTGATAGACCAAGGAAGCACCGCCGACATCTTGTTCAAAACTGCCTTCGATAAGCTCGGCCTGGAAGAAAAAGAACTCAGAGCATATCTGCACAGCCTGTTCGGACTGGGAAACACCCCAGTGCAACCACTTGGATACATCTCACTACACACGACCTTCGAAAAAGGAAACCAGTCAAGAACACTCAAGATAGACTACATCGTGGTCGACGTGAGTTCAGCCTACAACGCCTTAATAGGTCGGACAACATTGAATCAGCTCGGTGCAATAGCCTCGACTCCACATCTATGCATGAAGTTTCCAACAACAGAAGGGATAGCTACAATAAAAGTAGATCAGAAGACAGCACGCCGCTGCTGCAATGAAAGTCTAAACCTCAGAGTCAGAGGAGAAGAATTCCACACAATCGAACTTGGTAGAGTTCAGAGGCAGGAAGAACTCCGCCCACAATCCGAAGGTGAAGTAGAGAAAGTCCAGATCGGAGACATCCCAGACAAAACAACTAATATCGGTACAATTCTAAAAGGAGACATAAAAGATTCTGTTCCGAGGGTTACCTGAAACTGTAGGTCGATCTCGGACGAGATCTTCTGTGCTGGTCGGAGATGATGCGTCTGCCTGTGAGTGGAGGCCGGAGCTGTCGTATCTGACTTGTTAAGCCTGGCTGCACTGCTGATCCTTCACCACCGGAGGGTGTGGGGTACCTGCAAGGGACTCTGATGCTTAAGTTAGCAAGGGTATTAAGCAGGTTTTTTTTAGTAGAATCAGAGTATGAGTTATACCTGGGTGCTCCAGTGTATTTATAATGGTTGTAGAGTGACCTTTTTAGATAAGATAAGTTAGTTATCTTATCTTTTATCTTTGAGTTGAGGTCAGCTTATCTTCAGGGAACCGCCCTTATATCTATTGGCTTGGACCGCCTTTGGATTTGGGTCGTGTTCCTCTATTTTGGCCCCTTACTGGGCTTTCCTGTCGATTTGACCGACCTCTTTAAGAAGAGGTCGGATAGCCTGACCTGAGGAGGTCGGTCGCTTTATTACTGAACATCTCGGATTGGATAGCCCGACCCAGGGTGTGAGCAGTGCCCCTGCTTGAGCTCGGTCTTCTGTTTTGAGGTCGAGTCCTCGACTTCGATCTTTTCTCCAATGAAGCCGAACTCGAGCATTTTGTCGATTCCTTTCTTTGTAGAACCCTTTTGAATGTGGAACGTTTTCCTCTAAAAGCGCGCACTTTTATATCAGCGCTTTGTTCTTGGGAACGTGCGAGGGTTTAATACCTTCATTAATTGGCATTAATTGCCCCGTTTCCCTTGGCTTTATTTTGAATTTTTGCAATTAGAAATGGTTTCTCTCCTTCATTTTTCTTTCTCCCTTCGTTCTCTCGCTTTCTGTTTTTCGCCTACAGCTTGCCTTTTCTTGCATTGCGGCGTTATTCAGCGATCCGGCGATTCCGTCTTTCAATCTTCAACTCTTCTGAAGCTTTCAGCTTTTTCCAGGTTAGTTCTATTTACAGTTTCTTTACTTTTTTCCTTGCTTTGTCTTTGGTTTTCTGGTAAATCTTTGATATTTGACTGCATATCGAAAAAAGTTTGAACCTTCCTATGATCTTGTGTTTTCTTGTCGCTGTAATGTGTTTTTTCTTTTTCATTTTTACGCGTACTCCTGGTATTTCTGTTTGAGGCTTCCTAGGGCTTTGCATGTTCTACTATCACTTCTGGCTGTTTTTTTTTTTGAAAAAACTGTATCTTGCTCACAATTTCAAAAGGTTGCCCCTTGACTTCTGCTCTGTTTTGGTGGCTTTCCTTGTTGTTGTACCTTTGTAGGAGATAATGATACCCATAATTTAATTTTTGCCTTTTGTTCGGAGTACGTTTTCTTGACTTCCTCTTGATGCTTTTGTTGCTTGTTAGTTCTGTCTGAGATTGTGAATTTTGGGAGGTAATTATTTTGATAATTTTTGATTTGTAACTCGTGGCTTTTCTTCTCGGAGTGTTATCTTCCTGTCAGGACGTGTAAAGATGTAAACTTGTAGGTTTTCTTGAGTCCTCGCTCCCTAACTTGGCCCCAAAAGGATGCCCCTGGATCTTTAGTGTGGGTCCCGAAGGTTTCCTTTTGTTTGTATTGCTCCGTGTCGCGCTTGTCCGAGCTGTTCTAAGATGTTTTATTTTTTATCCGAGATGTTTTTGGGTTAGTAATCTGTTTTCTTCTCTTCTTGCTGTAGGACTAGTTGACCTCATGTCTTCTCGCAAGAACATTGTTGAGACATCTTCCCAGGTCCCTGAGGGCATGGCTGATTGGGTGGATTCAATGGTTCTTTTGTGTGTTTCTTTGGTTGATTCTGAATTTTGTCAGCAGCTTAGGCAATTTCATAGGGTTTGTAGTAGTGATGGTGAGGAAAATAATTACGAACCTGTACCTCCTACTTCTGAAGAGAGAGTTTGTTTCTCTACTTAGGTTGCTGGAGATCGCCCTTTTTTCTATGCTTACGATTTCTTTTTTGGCCAGATGAGTATCACCCTTCCTTTTACTGATTTTGAGACCAACCTGTTATGGTCCTGTAATGTTGCTCCTTCCCAACTTCACCCCAATTCTCGGGGTTTCATAAAAATCTTTCAATTGTTGTGTCATGGATTCGGTATTCCTGCCTCGCAATCTTTTTTCTTCTATCTCTTTGTTTTGACGAAGCCTGGGGTAGTAAAGAAGAAAGCTGCTTGGGTTTCTTTTCGAGCTTCCCAGGGAAAGAAGGTATTCTCCATGTTTGATGAATATTTCCGTGATTTTAAAAATTACTTTTTCAAGGTCCGAGCTGTTGAAGGAGCTCGGCCCTTTTTTCTGGATGAAAATGACGAGCCCGCCTTTCCCTTGGAATGGCAAAAGGATGTGAGAGTATCTAGATATACATGGAAAATGTTGGATGAGGCTGAGCAAGCTTTTGTGACTGTCTTGGAAGAACACTGAGG
This sequence comes from Arachis hypogaea, assembly GCF_003086295.3. Taxonomy (NCBI): domain Eukaryota; kingdom Viridiplantae; phylum Streptophyta; class Magnoliopsida; order Fabales; family Fabaceae; genus Arachis; species Arachis hypogaea. Next base: position 66,649,764 of record NC_092052.1, on the reverse strand, counting down.
TCAGCCTCCCCATCTTGACACAAAGAAATTTTTAACCAATCCCTCTCTCCTCCAAACTGAGCTGGGTAGTTATGTTTTTTATTTTCCTCTATTGTCTGCTCCTATATTTTTCACAAACTCTTTTCCGATTTGTGACTTGATTCCTTACTGTTGTGTTTTGCTTGCAGAGATAATTAAGAATAATGAATCTATGAAGGCCTTCAAAAGGGCGAAGAAAGCTACCGCGGCCCAAAACGTCTCGGCCAAGGCAGCCGGGGAGGGATCTTCCCAAGCTCAGTCGAAGCCGGCCGTTCCGAGCTCACCTGGGGCGAGGAAGGTAATCCCGACTCCCCGGGTTCGTTTGGTTGATCCTCCCCAAACCTCTGTTGCCACTTCTGGTGCTCCTCCCAACAAAAAGCAAAAAACAACTGAGCCTTTCAACCTTGATACCCCTGATTTTGACGCGGTTGAGTTCGTAGATCAGCAGATCGGTCCTTACGGTGCCTTCCCTATGGATGATGTATCACTCCTTCGCCATTTGGACTTTATAACTCGGAGTAGTGTTCAGATGGCGCATATGGGGGCTGCCTTGTACCGAACTGCCCAAAATCTTCCTCTTCATGCCACCAAAGCCTTCATGGAGGAGGCTAAACAGGAGTTTAATCGGATGAAGGGCTTGAAGGAGGCGCTCGAAGTGAAAGTGACCAGACTGGAGGAGGAGCTGGAGAGCGAGAAGGCTAGCTCCCTTGGCTTGGCAGCTTCTGTGAGGTTGGCCGAGGACATGGCATTGAGGCATAAAGACAGCTACGTTATATCCTATCGGGAGGTAATGCGCCAGAGGGAGGAGTTGGAGTCTGCCCGAGCTGATTACTCCGAGCTCCAGGGTCATCTTGTCGGCAGCGTGAATGCTGCTTATGAGAACCTGAAGGAGCAGGTTCGAATTCTGGCTCCCGAGGTCGACCTCTCTCTCTTTAGCCTGGACAATGTTGTGAGGGATGGTAAGATTGTCCCTAACGACCTGGATGATGATGATGTCGAACCTCTCCCTGCGCCTGCTGCCAAAGTGTCAACTTCTACAGTTCCTTCAGTTAAGGTCTGTCATCCCGTACCCGATCCGGACTGTCAAATCCTGAATCGGGATGACGGGAGTGTGGATGCTGTGCCCATTCAAACTCGTCCTCCTTCTCCCCGTGCTGATGCTACCGGGAAGACTTCTGATGTTTAACTTGAACTTTTTTATCTTGATTGTGTAGATAGCCCGGCTTGTGGGCTTTTAAACTCTTTATTTTGTAAATTTCATTTTGCTGGCTGTTGATACTTGTTTAGTTGCTTGTTTAGCAACTTTAGGCTGAAAAACAAAAAATAGCTTCCAAGTTCTTGGGGCTGATTTGGGTAGCCCTTTTGAATTTGTTTTTATCACAACTTCGCGCCTTTAGTATCATGTCGATCTTTATCTCGTCTAGGCACTTTTTCTAGGCTTTTGGTAGTGCTGGAGCCTTGTTGCTCGATCTCTTTGAGTTGCTTTTGTGCTTGTGGATTTGATTAAACAAAAATCCTATTTTGTTTGGACCTTTTGTGAGGTCTCTACCAAGTATTACTTTTTGTAGCCTTCGCACTTTATGTGGGTCGACTTCGTCATGTCGGGCCCTTCTAAGTTACTTTTGTAATCCTCTTTTTGGACCTTGTTCAGGTCTCTTTCATGGATTACGTTTATAACTTTATGTTTTGGGCCAACTTCGTCATGTCGGATCGAGTTATTTTGTAATCCTCTTTCTTGGACTTTGTTCGAGTTTCTTTCAGGGATTACTTCTATAACTTTATGTTTTGGGCCAACTTCGTCATGTCGGATCGAGTTATTTTGTAATCCTCTTTCTTGGACTTTGTTCGAGTTTCTTTCAGGGATTACTTCTATAACTTTATGTTTTGGGCTGACTACGTCATGTCGGGCCCTTCTAAGTTACTTTTGTAATCCTCTTTCTTGGACCTTGTTCAGGTCTCTTTCAAGGATTACTTCTATAACTTTATATTTTGGGCCGACTTCGTCATGTCGGGCCCTTCTAAGTTAAAGTAATCCTCTTTTATAGGGTTGGCCAGACCCATTTCCAGGGTTTACTTATAACTTGGTTTGACTTGGTCCGACTTCTTAACGTTGTCCAGTCTTTTAAGTTATTATTTAGCAATCCATCAGGACCTCGTCAGGTCCTTTCTCCGGATCACTTTCGATAACTTCTTGCATTATTCTGTTTTCATCTTTGCCAATTTTGTAGGAGGTGGGTTAAATCCTCATTTAGTCGACCTTTAGATGAATTTGGTTTTCATCTTTGTTGGTCTTTATCGTGATCGTGCAGTGAATTTTGTTTTTCACTTTCTGCCAATCTGTCGCTTTATAATCGGACAATGAATGTTTCAGATTAATACGTCTTGAAAACTTTTTAGAACGTCTAATATATTTTATTTAAAAGAAAATGAAAATATGTACATATAGAGTTTTTATCTTTTAAGTCGGACAATTTCTGGATCTCAACTTGGTGCCTCATTAAAAAACCTTTTCAGGAAAAAGAGTGCATCCTATGTTGAGATCTTTTACCTTCTCTAGCTATAGTACTTTCTTAGGTTGCAGGCGTGCCACGACCTAGGAAGTTCTCGCCCGTCGAGTTCGGATAGTCTGTAGTAGCCCTTCCCAAGTACTTCTATGACTCGGTAGGGTCCTTTCCAGTTTGCTGCCAGCTTTCCTTCTCTGGGTCGAGTTGTTCCAATATCATTTCGGATTAGGATGAGATCATTCTCAGCGAAACCTCTTGGCACTACCTTTTGATTATATCTGGAAGCCATTCAACGTTTTAATGCTTCTTCCCTGATCCGAGCCCTTTCTTGGATTTCTGGAAGTAGGTCGAGCTCTTCCCTTTGAAGTTGGGAGTTGGCTTCTTTATTGTAATGGACCACTCTAGGCGACCCTTCCTCGATCTCTACCGGGATCATTGCCTCCGTTCCGTATGCTAATCGGAAGGGTGATTCCTTTGTGGTGGAATGTAGTGTTGTTCGATATGCCCATAAGACTTGTGGAAGTTCTTCGGCACAAGCTCCCTTTGCCTCTTGTAATCTCCATTTTAGCCCGGCCAATATGACTTTGTTAGCAGCTTCGGCTTGTCCATTGGCTTGGGGATGTTCGACAGAGGTGAACTGGTGCTTTAAGTTCAGGTCGGCTACTAATTTTCTGAAGCCTGCATCTGTGAATTGGGTGCCATTGTTTGTAGTGATGGAGTATCGAATCCCGAACCTTGCGACAATGTTCCTATATAGGAATTTTTGACTTCTTTGAGCAGTGGCGTTAGCTAGGGGTTATGCCTCGATCCACTTTGTGAAATAGTCTACCCCTACTATGAGGAATTTAACTTGTCCCGATCCTTGGGAAAAGGGTTTGAGAAGGTCGAGTCCCCATTTCGCGAATGGCCAAGGTGAGGTTACACGTGGTGGACATGTCTTTACAAACTCTATAGCCTCCTTTTGTAGAGTTGGCCAATAATATCCTGCCCAAAGTTCTTTTTTGGTGAGTGCTTGTGCTCCGAAATGATTGCCACAGATGCCACTGTGTATTTCTTCTAGAACTCCCTTCGTGTTGGAAGTCGGTACACATTTTAGCAATGGTATTGAAATTTCTCTTTTGTATAGAGTATTGTTTATGATAGTGTAGTATTGTGCCTCCCGTTTTAACCTCTTTGCCTCCTTTTCATCTGTAGGGAGTGTTTCTGTTTTGAGGTAGTTAATTATAGTGGTCATCCATCCTTGATCCTGACCTGTTATGGCTAGGACTTTTTCCTCTTCCGAGATTGACGGGTTCTGTAGCATTTCCTGGATGACGCTTCTATTGTTGCCTCCTGGTTTGGTGCTGGCTAGTTTTGAGAGTGCATCAGCTTGGGCATTTTGTTCATGGGGGGGTGTGGCGGATCTCATATTTCCTGAGTTATCTGAGCTGTTCCCTGGTTTTATCCAAATAATTTTTCATGGTAGGATCTTTGGCTTGGTAGCTCCCTGTTATTTGTGAGGTGACTTCTTGTGAGTCGCTGAAGATGATGAGTTTTTTAGCTCCCACCTCTTTAGCCAGCTTCAAACCAGCTAGTAGTGCTTCATATTCCGCCTGGTTGTTTGAGGCAGGGAACCCGAATTTGAGGGAAAGCTCAATTTGGGTTCCTTGGTTGCTTTCAATTATCACACCTGCGCCGCTTCCAGTCTTATTCGAGAAACCGTCCACGTAAATATTCCATTCTATGGGGGTTTTCCGGGGTGTCTGTAAATTCTGCAATGAAGTCGGCTAAGTATTGTGATTTAATGGCTTTCCGAGCTTCGTATTGAAGGTCGAATTCGGACAACTCGACTGCCCATTGTAGGATTCTGCCTGCTAGATCTGTTTTCTGCAATATCCCTTTTATGGGCTGGTTGGTCCGAACCTTAATGGTGTGAGCTTGGAAGTACGGGCGGAGACGTCGAGATGTTAATATGAGCGCATGGGCAAATTTTTCTATTTTTTGGTAGTTCAGCTCGAATCCCTGTAGCGCTTTACTAATGAAGTATACAGGTTGTTGCCCTTTGTCATCCTCTCGAACCAGTGCTGAGGCTACTGCTCGACTTCCTACCGCGAGGTATAATATGAGTGGTTCTCTTTCTCGTGGCCAAGATAAGATAGGTGGCCATCCCAGAAATCTTTTGAAATCTTGGAAGGCTTGTTCGCACTCCTTTGTCCATTCGAACCTCTTTCCTTTCCTTAGAGTAGCATAGAAGGGAAGAGATCTTATCGCTGACCCCGCTAGGAATCTGGATAAGGCTGCCAGTCTCTCGTTGAGTTGTTGTACCTCTTTGACACAAGTTGGACTCTTCATGTTGAGTATTGCCTGGCATTTATCTGGATTTGCCTCAATTCCTCTTTGTGTGAGCATAAAACCTAAGAACTTGCCTGCTTCTACTGCAAAGGTGCATTTTGCAGGATTGAGTCGCATGCCATTCTTCCTTATAGTGTCGAACACTTGGACCAGGTCGGACAATAATGTCTCTTCACTTTGAGTTTTTATTAACATGTTGTCCACGTAGACTTCCATAACTTTTCTGATATGATCTGAAAATACTTTATTCATTAGCCTTTGATAAGTAGCTCCCACGTTCTTGAGACCAAAAGGCATCACAATGTAGCAATAATTTGCTTTTGGTGTTAAAAACGAGGTTTTTTCTTGATCGGGTGGATACATGGGAATTTGATTGTATCCGGAATATGCATCCATAAACGAGAGGTATTTATATCCAGAGGAGGCATCTACCAGAGCGTCGATACTTGGGAGTGGATAAGGGTCTTTTGGGCAGGCTTTGTTGAGATCTGTATAGTCGGTGCACATTCGCCACTTCCCGTTTGATTTTTTCACCAAGACGACATTAGCTAACCATAGTGGGTACTTGACTTCTCTTATGAATCTTGCCTCTAGTAGAGCTTGTAACTGCTCTTCCACAGCTTGGGATCTTTCGGGTCCGAGCTTTCTACGCCTCTGTTGTACTGGCCGAGATCTAGGGTAGACTGCTAGCTTATGACACATTAACTCGGGGTCTATGCCTGGCATGTCTGCAGCCTTCCACGAAAAGAGGTCGACATTGTCTCGTAAGAACTGTACAAGTAAGTCTTTTATTTCTCTTTTTAAAGTCGTGCCAATATTGGTTGTTTTGTCCGGGATGTCTCCGATCTGGACTTTCTCTATTTCACCTTCAGGTTGTGGACGGAATTCTTCTCGCCTCTGCACTCCACCGAGTTCGATTGTGTGGAATTCTTCTCCACTGCCTCTGAGGTTTAGACTTTCGTTATAACAGCAGCGCGCCATCTTCTGATCTGCTTTTATTGTAGCTATCCCTTCTGCAGTTGGGAATTTCATGCATAGATGTGGAGTTGAAACTATTGCGCCGAGTTGATTTAATGTTGTTCGACCTATTAGGGCGTTGTAGGCTGAACTCACGTTGACCACGATGTAGTCTATTTTGAGTGTTCTGGATTAGTTTCCTTTTCCGAAGGTTGTGTGTAGCGGGATGTATCCCAGTGGTTGCACTGGAGTGTCTCCCAATCCGAACAGGCTGTTTGGATACGCTTTGAGTTCTTTATCTTCCAGGCCGAGCTTGTCGAAGGCAGTTTTGAATAAGATATCGGCGGAGCTCCCTTGGTCTATCAGTGTGCGATGGAGTTTTGCTTTAGCCAGTATAATGGTGATGACCATGGGATCGTCGTGTCCTGAGATGATGCCGGATGCGTCTTCCTTGGTAAACGTAATTGCGGGGACGTCGGGTGCTTCCTCCTTTCCTTCGACATGATATACTTCTTTGAGATATCTTTTACGAGATGATTTGGAGATTCCTCCTCCTGCGAATCCTCCGTGTATCATATGGACATGTCTTTCTGGTGTTCGAGGTGATCGCTCGGTTCTTCCCACCTCCTCGTCTCTTCTCCTTTTTCTTTGCTCATCGTCTCGGGTGGCCAGAAACCGATCTAGTTTTCCTTCTCTCACTAATTTTTCTATGACATTTTTTAAGTCAAAGCATTCGTTGGTGGAGTGCCCACGGACTCAATGGTATTCACAATATTCATTCCGGTTTCCTCCTCCTCTTTTGCCTTTGAGTGGTCGAGCTGGGGTTTTTTTTCTGTGTGGCAGACTTCTTTGTAAACATCTACCAGGGACACCCTAAGAGGGGTGTAATTATGATATTTTTTAATTTTTTTCCCTTGTCGATCTTCCTTCTTTTTGGACTCTTTGACTTTGTCTCGGTAGGTGAATCCGGATTTTGAGGTTTCTCCCAGTCGAGAATTTTCTTCCATGTTGATGTATTTCTCTGCTGGTTCCTGCACTTCGTCCAGAGATGTGGGGTACTTCTTTGATATGGATTGGCTAAAAGGTCCTTCTCGTAGGCCATTGATGAGGCCCATGATGGAGGCCTCTATTGGTAAGCTTTGTATGTCTAGGCATATTTTGTTGAATCTTTCCATGTAGTTGTGAAGACTTTCCCGATCTCCTTGCTTGATTCCTAGTAGGCTGGGGGCGTACTTAGCCTTGTCTTTTTGGATGGAGAATCTGGCCAGGAACTTTTTGGCTAGGTCATCAAAGCTTGAGATGGACTTCGGAGGTAGGTTGTCGAACCATCTGATTGCTGTCTTTGTGAGAGTTGTTGGAAAAGCTTTGCAACGAACTGTATCTGAGGTGTCGGTAAGGTACATTCTACTTCTGAAATTGCTGAGGTGATGGTTGGGATCCGTGGTGCCATCGTACAAAGTCATATCCGAAAGTTTGAAGTCCTTAGAAATTTTGGTCTTCATGATTTCCCTAGTGAATGGATCTTGATCTTTGCGTGAGTTGTCCTCAGGGGTGGTCCAAGTAGCTATTGCTTTGAGATCGGCTTTCGAGTTTTAGAAGTTTATCTTCTAATTCTCGACGTTGTCTTACCTCTCTTTGTAGATCTTTCCTGACTTTTCGTTGATGATGGGTTTCTTTTTCAAGTTACTTTAATCGATCTTGAAGCACTTCTATCACTCCCGGATTTGATGAATTTTTGTCCCCGTTGGATTCTGGAGTTTCTTTTAGCGTAGTGTCCGCATTTTTGTGCGGCGTTCTATCCTCTAGATCTGAATCGTGGTCGTTGTCATGATTGTCCGCCATGGTGATGGGATGACTTCCAAGTTCCCGGCAACGGCGCCAATGTTCTGAGGGTTACCTGAAACTATAGGTCGATCTCAGACGAGATCTTCTATGCTAATCAGAGATGATGCGTCCGGCTGTGAGTGGAGGCTGGAGCTGTCGTATCTGACTTGTTAAGCCTGGCTGCACTGCTGATCCTTCACCACAGAAGTGTGGGGGGTACCTGCAAGGGACTCCGATGCTTAAGTTAGCAAGGGTATTAAGCAGGTTTTTTAGTAGAATCAGAGTATGAGTTATACCTGGGTGCTCCAGTGTATTTATAATGGTTGTAGAGTGACCTTTTTAGATAAGATAAGTTAGTTATCTTATCTTATCTTTTATCTTTGAGTTGAGGTCAGCTTATCTTCAAGGGAACCGCCCTTATCTCTATAGGCTTGGACCGTCTTTGGGTTTGGGTCGTGTTCCTCTATTTGGGCCCCTTACTGGGCTTTCTGTCGATTTGACCGACCTCTTTAAGAAGAGGTCGGATAGCCTAACCTGAGGAGGTCGGTCGCTTTATTACTGAACATCCGGGATCGGATAGCCTGACCCAAGGTGTGAACAGATTCACTCGTACAGTTCTTACGAGATAACGTCGACCTCTTCGCATGGAAGGCTGCATACATGCCAGGCATAGACCCCAAATTAATGTGCCACAAGCTATCAGTCTACCCAGGATCTCGGCCAGTACAATAGAAACGTAGAAAGCTTGGGCCAGAACGATCCCAAGCTGTGGAAGAGCAGGTACAAGCTCTACTGGAGGCAGGATTCATAAGAGAAGTCAAGTACCCACTATGGCTAGCCAACATCGTCTTGGTGAAAAAAGCAAATGGGAAGTGGCGGATGTGCACCGACTACACTGATCTCAACAAAGCTTGCCCAAAAGATCCTTATCCACTCCCAAGTATCGACGCTCTGGTAGATGCCTCCTCCGGATATAAATATCTCTCGTTTATGGACGCATATTCGGGATACAATCAAATCCCAATGTATCCACCCGACCAAGAAAAAACTTCATTCTTAACCCCAAAAGCAAACTATTGCTACATCATTATGCCCTTTGGTCTTAAAAATGCGGGAGCTACTTATCAGAGATTAATGAATAAGTCTTTACGGATCACATCGGAAAAATCATGGAAGTCTATATGGACGACATGTTAATAAAGACACAAAGTGAAGAGACGCTATTGTCCGACCTGACCCAAGTATTCGACACTATAAGAAGGCATGGCATCCGACTCAATCCTGCAAAATGCACCTTCGCAGTAGAAGCTGGCAAATTATTGGGTTTTATGCTCACACAAAGAGGAATCGAGGCAAATCCAGATAAATGCCAGGCCATACTCGACATGAGGAGCCCGACTTGTGTCAAAGAGGTACAACAACTCAACGGAAGGTTGGCAGCCTTGTCCAGATTTCTAGCCGGATTGGCAATAAGATCTCTCCCCTTTTACGCCACTCTAAGGAAGGGAAAGAAGTTTGAATGGACCACCGAGTGCGAGCAAGCCTTCCAAGATTTCAAAAGATTCATGGGACAACCACCTATCCTAACTCGGCCACGGAAGGGAGAACCACTCATATTGTACCTCGCGGTAGGAAGTCGGGCAGTAGCCTCAGCACTAGTTTGAGAAGACGACAGTGGGCAACAACCCATATACTTCATCAGTAAAGCATTATAAGGATCCGAGCTGAACTACCAAAAAATAGAAATATTTTCCTATGCTCTCATACTAACATCTCGACGACTCCGTCCATACTTCCAAGCTCACACCATTAGGGTTCGGACCAACCAGCCCATACAAGGGATTCTGCAAAAAACAGACCTAGCAGGCAGAATCTTGCAATGGGCAGTCGAGCTGTCCGAATTCGACCTTCAATACGAAGCACGAATAGCCATCAAGTCACAATACCTGGCCGACTTCATTACAGAATTTACAGACACCCCGGAAATCCCAACAGAATGGAATCTCTACATGGACGGTTCCTCAAATAAAACTGGAAGTGGCGCGGGTGTGATAATTGAAAGCGACCAAGGAACCCAAATCGAACTCTCCCTCAAATTCGGGTTCCCTGCCTCAAACAACCAAGCTGAATATGAGGCACTACTAGCTGGTTTGAAGCTGGCTAGGGAGCTTGGAGCCCAAAAGCTTATTATCTTCAGCGATTCACAAGTAGTCACTTCACAAATAGCAGGGAGCTACCAAGCCAAAGATCCCACCATGAAAAAGTACTTGGACAAAACCAGGGAACAGCTCGGACAACTCGGAGAATATGAGGTTCGTCACATACCCCGAGAACAGAATGCCCGAGCCGACGCACTCTCAAAACTAGCCAGCACCAAACCAGGGGGCAACAATAGAAGCCTCATCCAAGAAATGCTGCAGAACCCGTCAATCTCGGAAGAAGAAAAAGTCCTAGCCAAAACAGGTCAGGACCAAGCATGCATGACTCCCATAATTAACTACCTCAAAATAGAGACACTCCCCACAGATAAAAAGGAGGAAAAGAGGTTAAAACGGGAGGCACAATACTACACTATCATAAACAATACTCTATACAAAAGAGGGATTTCAATACCATTGTTAAAATGTGTGCCGACTTCCAACACAAAGGAAGTTCTGGAAGAAGTATACAGTGGCACCTGTGGCAATCATCTCGGAGCGCAAGCACTTACCAAAAAAGTACTCCGGGCAGAATTTTATTGGCCAACTCTACAAAAGGAAGTCACAGAGTTCGTAAAGACATGTCCACCATGTCAGAAACATGCCAACTTTCACATCGCCCCGCCAGAGGAACTCATCAGCGTGACCTCACCTTGGCTATTCGCAAAATGGAGACTCGACCTTCTCGAACCCTTTCCTCAGGGATCGGGACAAGTTAAATTCCTCATAGTAGGGATAGACTATTTCACAAAGTGGATCGAGGCAGAACCCCTAGCTAACGCCACTGCTCAAAGAAGTCGAAAATTCCTATATAGAAACATTGTCACAAGGTTCGGGGTTCCATACTCCATCACCACAAACAATGGCACCCAATTCACAGATGCAGGCTTCAGAAAGTTAGTGGCTGACTTGAACATAAAACACCAGTTCACTTCCGTAGAACATCCCCAAGCCAACGAACAGGCCGAAGCTGCCAACAAAGTCATATTGGCTGTGCTAAAACGGAGATTACAGGACACAAAGGGAGCCTGGGCTGAAGAGCTCCCACAAGTCCTATGGGCATATCGAACAACGCCACATTCCACCACAAAGGAATCACCCTTCCGATTAGCGTACAGAATGGAGGGCAATGATCCTAGTGGAGATTGAAGAAGGGTCGCCTAGAGTGATCCACTATAATGAAGAAGCCAACTCCCAACATCAAAGGGAAGAACTCGACCTACTTCCAGAGGTCCAAGAAAGAGCTCGGATCAGGGAAGATGCATTAAAATGTCGAATGGCTTCGAGATACAATCAAAAGGTAGTGCCACGAGGTTTTGCTGAGAATGACTTCATCCTAATCCGAAATGATATCGGAACAACTCGACCTGGAGAAGAAAAGCTAGCAGCAAATTGGAAAGGACCCTACCGAGTCATATAAGTACTCGGAAAGGGCTACTACAGACTGTCCGAACTCGAAGGGCGAGAGCTTCCTAGGTCATGGCAGGCCTGCAACCAAAGAAGGTACTACAGTTAGAGGTGATAAAAGATCTTAGGATAAGGCGCACTCTTTTTCCTAAAAAGGTTTTTTAACGAGGTGCCAAGACAAGATCTACAAATTGCCTGACTTAGAGGGATAAAACTCCCACATGTATATATCTGCATTTTCTTTCGAAATAAAGTTTTTTTAGATTTTCTACAAATTCTCAAGACGCATTAATCTGAAACACTAAAAATTCATTGCCCGATTACAAAGCTACAAGATCGGTAGAAAGTGAAGATCAAATTCACTGTCCAACCACAATAACAGATCAAAGAGGGTGAAAACCAAATTCATCAAAAGGTCGACCAAACAGGGGTTAAACCCAATTTCGACAAAATCGGCAAAAATGAAAAAGCGACAAAATAGAATAATGCAAGAAGTTATCGAAAGTGATCCATAGAAAGGACCTGACGAGGTCTTAATAAAATGGGTTGCTAAAAATAACTTAAAAGACAGGCCGACGTAAAGAAGTCGGACCAGTCGACCACAATAACCAAAGTTATAAAAAGTCAATCCCTGGAAAGAGGCCTGGCCAGCCTTAGAAAAGAGGATTACTAGAAATAACTTAGAAGAGGTCGACGTGATGAAGTCAGCCTCCCACAAACAAGTTATAAAAAGTAAACCCTGAAAGAGACCTGACCAAGGTCCAAGAAAGAGGATTACTAGAAATAACTTAGAAGAGACCGACATGATGAAGTCGGCCTCCCACAAACAAGTTATAAGAGTAATCCCTGAAAGAGACCTGACAAAAGTATAAGAAAGAGGATTACTAGAAATAACTAACATGACAAAGTCGGCCTCCCAAAAACCCTAACGTTATAAAAAGTAATTCCTAACAGAGACCTCACAAAGGTCCAAACAAAACGGATTACTAGAAATAACTTCAGGCCAAAGCAAGGAAGCCGACATACCAGTTGGATCCAAACATCCACAACCTCAAAGGAATCAAGCCATAAGTATGAAACACAAAGGCAATCCAAAGAAGTCGAGCAACAAGGCTCCAACACTACCAAAAAACCTAAAAAAAGGTACCAAGACAGATGAAAACAGACATGATATGAAAAACATAAAGTTATAATAATAACAAGCTCAAGAGGCTACCAAAACCAGCCCCAAAAGCTTGGAAACCATTTTGTTTTTCAAAATTAAGTTGCTAAACAAGCAACTAAGAAAGTGTCAAGGGCCAGCAACCACCATTTATAAAATAAAGAGTTCAAAAGCCCATAAGCCGGGCTATTTACACAAACATTTTGAAAATTCATTTAAGATCCGAAGGCTTCTCGGCAGCATCAGAACGGGGTGAAGGAGGGCGAGTCTGAAGAGGCACTGCATCCACTATCCCATCATCCCTGTTTAAGATCTGGCAATCAGGTTCCGATTCGGGATGACCAACCCCAGATGAAGGAGCTGAAGAAGTCGGCACAACAGAAGCTTTGGCGGCAAGCACAGAAGGGGGTTCAACATCATCCTCATCAGGGTCGTCAGGGACGATCTTGCCGTCCTTTACAACGTTATCCAGAATGAAGAGAGTAAGGTCAAGCTCAGGGGCAAGAATCCAAACCTGCTCCTTTAGGTTCCCATAAGCAGCATTTATGCTGCCTACAAGGTGACCTTGCAGCTCAGCATAATCAGCCCGGGCCGACTCCAGCTCCTCCCTGAGACGCATCACTTCCCTGTAGGTCGTGACATAGCTATCTTTGTGCCTCAATGCCGTGTCTTCAGCCAACCTCACAGAAGCCACCAAGGCAACAAAACTAGCCTTTCCGCCCTCCAATTCCTTCTTCAGCTTGGTCACTTTCACTTGGAGTTCCTCCTTCAAACCCTTCATTCTGTCGAACTTCCGCTTAGCCTCCTCCATAAAGGCCTTGGTAGCATGAAGGGGAAGATCTTGAGCAGTTCGGTACATGGCAGCTCCCATATGTGCCATCTTGATGCTGCTCCGAGTAATAAAGTCCAAATGGCGAAGGAGAGAGACATCGTCAGTAGGAATGGTACCATAAGGACCAATCTGCTGATCGACAAACTCAACCGCATCAAAGTCAGGGGCATCAAGGTTAAAAGGCTCAGATGTCTTTTGTTTTTTGTTTGGAGGAGCACCAGAAGTAGCAACAGAAGCTTGCGGAGGATCAACCAAACGAACCCAGGGAGTAGGGATCACCTTCCTCGCCCCCAGTGAGCTCAGTATGGACGGCTTCGACTGAACCTGAGACGACCCCTCCCCGGCCACCTTGGCCAAGACATTTTGAGCTGCAGTAGCCTTCCTTGCCCTTTTAAAGGCCTTCATGAATTCATTATTTTTAATCATCTCTGCAAACAAACATCACAGCGAGAAACCAAGTTATGAATCAGAAAGGATCTTACAAGAGATAAACTCGACAAAATAAGCAAAAAACAAAAGAAAAATCGACCACTACCCAGCTCAGCTCGGAGGAGAGAGGAATTTCCTAGGAATTTTTTTGTATCAAGATGGGGAGGCTGCCCCTAATTTTCTTCCAGCACAGTCACAAAGGGCCGAGCTCCTTCAACAGCTCGGACCCTGAAAAAGTAATTTTTGAAGTCACGAAAAGATTCATCAAACATGGAAAAAACCTTCTTCCCTTGGGAAGCTTGGAAAGAAACCCAGGTGGCCTTCTTCTTAACCACCCCGGGGTTGGTCAAAACAAAAAGATAAAAGAAGAGGGATTGTGAAGCGGGGATATCCAATTCATGACACAGCAACTAAAAGATTTTTATAAAACCCCAGGAGTTGGGGTGAAGTTGGGATGGAGCTACATTACAAGACCACAAGAGGTTGGTCTCAAAAGGAATAAAAGGAAGAGTAACATTCATCTGACTAAAAAAGAAGTCGTACGCATAGAAAAAGGGGCGTTTTCCAACAATTCGGGTAGAAAAACAAACCCTTTCCTCAGAATTAAGAGATACAAGCTCATAGTTCTTTTCATCACTACCATCACTACAAATCCTATGAAATTGCCTAAGATGCTGACAAAACTCAGAGTCAACCAACAATACACACAGAAGAACCATAAAATCCACCCAATTAGCCATGCCCTTAGAGACTTGGGAAGATGTCTCAACAATATTTTTGCGAGAAGACATGAGGTCAACTAGTCCTACAGCAAGAAAGAAGAAAATAGATTACTAACCCGAACATCTCGGACAAAGTCGAAATCAACTCACAGCAGAAGCATGACTTAAGCATACAAACAAGTAAAAAGGAAAACCCCAAGACAAGGTCCAGGGGCATCCTTTCGAGGCAGTGACAGAGTAAGGGCTCAAGAATAAAATCCACAAGACTAACATCCCAACAAAACTCACAGCAAAGAAAACCCCTTTTCCAAAGAGCAACATCCCGAGGAGAAAGAGACAAAGTAAAAACAAGTCATCAAAGGAGCAACAAAATACCAGTTCAATCAGAAAGCAAACAAAACACGCCAGGCAGAGGACGTCAAAAATACAACATTTTTTCAAAAGAATCAAATGAAGCCATTACCCCAGAAAGCTATAAAATCAAATAAAGGCAGCAAAACATGCAAAGCCCCAAAAACCCCAATCATCAAGAGAAATGCCAAAAACATGCATCACAACAACAATTGAGCATAACGACGTGAAAAGGTTCAGATTTTCCAGTAAGCATTTCAAAAAGAAAAATTAAAGTTTTATCAAAAAGCCGAAAGCAAAATAATGAAAGAAGTAATGAAACAGAAAAGTAGAACCAACCTGGAGAAAGACTCTGAAGAAAGTTGAAAGCAGGAGCGACGAAGCTTTGAAACTGTCTCTTGATCAAAGCACCAACAAAGCACCAAAACAAAGCGTCGCAGAGAAAAACGAAAAGGCAAAGCTTCAGGCGAAACAGAAAAATAGAGAGAAAAGAGGGGAAGTTACAGAAAAAAGGAAAACCGTTTCTTGAAGTGCAAAATTCAAAATAAAAGAGCCAAGAGAAACGGAGCATTAAAAATTAATTAATGAGGGTATTAAACCCTCGCACATTCCCAAGGCTAGAGCGCTAATGCAAAAGCGCGCGCTTTTTAGAAGAAACGAAAAGTTTCGCATAGTCAGAAGACTCTACAAAGAAGAAGTCGACAAAATGCTCGAGTTCGGCTTCACCAGAGAAGGATCAAAAGTCCTAAAACTAAGACTCGACCTCCGAAAGAAAGACCGAGCTCGAGCAGGGGCACTGTTCATACCCTGGGTCGAGCTGTCCGACCCAGGATGTTCTACTGACGAGACGACCGACCTCTTCAGGTCAGGTCGTTCGACCTCTTTTTAAAGAGATCGGCCAAATCACCAGGAAAAGCCCAATAAGGGCCCTACAGAGGAACACGACCCAAATCCTAAGGTAGCCCAAGCCTCTAGAGATAAGGGCGGTTCCCTTGAAAATAAGATGACCTCACTCAAAGATAAGATAAGATAAGATAAGATAACTATCTTATCCCCCACAAAGGTCACTCCACACTACAATAAATACACTGGAGCACCCAGGTATAACTCATACTCTGATTCTACTAAAAAACTGCTTAATACCCTTGCTAACTTAAGCATCAGAGTCCCTTGCAAGTACCACCACCCTCCGGTGACAAAGGATCAGCAGCATTGCCATCCCAATAAGTTGGACGCGACTGCTCCAGCCACCATCTACACGTCGGACACGTCATCGCCAATTAGTACAAAAGATCTCGTCCGAGATTGACCTACAGTTTTAGGTAACCCTCGGAACAGAGCTCTTTTTGGCATTAAGCGTAAAAGGAAGATGGTTAGTGGTTAGAATTGTCATGCAAGGTTCAATATCGTTGTACACTCTAAATCTAAGTGCAATGGTTGGTGTCAGTCTCAATTGAATGGGTCCAGGCGGCTGTTTAGATGCCTTAGTGAGAATTCGGATTGCTTACCACCAGAATAGAATCATTATGTTCCACTTGAAGACAGGTGCAGAAATAAGATTTGGGATCCAGGCATACATGAGGATCAAATTTGGGAGCTCAAAACTTGTGAAGAACTCCATCAAAGCTTGAGAAATTTACTTGGTATTGATAGAGCTTATTGGAAGTCCAAGCATTGGTGGAAGTTTCAAGACGAGTTCAAGCATAAGTCACCATGACAAGGAGCTCACCAAATGTCCAACTTAAGGACTTTAACTAAAAGTGCTAGGTGGGAGACAACCCACCATGGTATGGTCATTCCTTTTCAGTCTTTAGTTTTATTTTACCTTGTTTTATTCTTAGTTTTATTTTATTCTATTTTTCTTAGTGTTCATGCATATAGTCTGCATTTGCATCTGCATTCTGCATAAAAAAAAAGAAGCACGTGATGCGCAAGCGCCGCTGACGCATCCGCGTCATAGGTGCATTCGAAACAAAGAAGAAAAGAAGCATAGAGTCACGCGGAAGCATGGCTGGAGGCGTGCCTTAGGCACAATCATGCCCACGCGAACGCGTCCCCGATGCGTTCGCGTCATTTTGAAAAATAGCCTCCCACACGTGCACGTCGCCCATGCGCACGCGTGACCCTGCTAAATCGACGTAAAGAGGTGTATGGCAGAAAGTTATGACGGAGTGGGGCTGGAATGGTGCTGGAAGCACAAGCCCTATCACGCGAACGCGTGCCCCATGCGTCCGCATCATTTTTTAAAAAGAGGCCATTCACGCGTGCGCGTCACCCACGCGCACGCGTCACCCTAAATTTTGGCATTATGCGAATGAAACAGAGAGTTGTGCATACGCGAGGCTGCTCTCGCGCCAATGGCACAGTTTATTTCATGTGAACGCGTGACCCATGCGTCTGCATCGCTGAAACATAGCGCTAAGCACGCGAACGCGAGCCCCATGCATCCACGTCGCATGCGACGCACAATTTATCCAGGCTGGCCACCGAGAAAGGGAAAAAGAGAAACTTCTATATGGTGCAACAGACAAGTCCATCTGCACAATCTCTAGAGAAAAGCATCAGTATAGCAGCCCGTCCACCTGCACATCTCAGCATGCACCGAGGACGGTGCAATCTTTAAGTGTGAGGAGGTCGACACCGATCTCCATGGGTTAGTTATTTCCTTCTCAACACCAATGTTTAAATTTTCTTTGTTAAATGAGTTGTTGCATTTGCATGTTTGTTTGATTTTTGTGCATATTTTACCACTTGGTTGAAGTAATATTTTCTTTTTCAAGACACATTTTATGGCATTTCACTAGTTTGAATTAAACTTTTCGAAAAACTTGTTTGAAGAAATATTATTTTGGAACATGGTTTAGAGCTCGAACACACAAAACCTGTGAGATTTTGAGCCTATTTGAATTGGTTGCACTCTATCAACCAATATTTTTTTGTGTGTGTGTTGTTCTCTCTAAAATTGTGATCTTTGTCTTGTTTGATTCTATATTTCCATTGTTTGATGTATGCATGCACTTATATGATTGAGGCCTTTGTTTCACTGAGCTTACATACCAATATGGCCTTACCCTTTCATTATCCCTTGCAAACCAATTTTGAGCCTATTATACCCCTTTGTTCTTTACTTTAGCTCATCACTAACTCTAAGCGAAAAATAATAATGTCCTTAATTTAAATCCTTGGTTAGCTTAGACTAGTGACAGTGCTCACGAATTAAGTGTGGGGAAATTGGGTTTGGAAACATTTGGTTTGAGAATGGAGTATGTTAGAATTTTCTAAAAATGTGAAAGAAATGTTTAGGACATATTCATGCATTCAATAATTTAATCATATGCATTGAGAAAAAAATAAAAAAATAAAAAAAAGAGAGAAAAAGAAAAGAAAAAGAGCAAATAAGTAAAAGGGGACAAAATGCCCCAAAGTAAATGGTAAAAGCAATGCATATGTACTGTACTCGAAATTAGGATGCATGAATATGTGGAAAAACATGGTTAATAGATAGTTAGATGTGGTATTATGATTACATGGATTGTCTAAAGTTAGGTGGAAAGTTTAAGTTAATTAAGGATTCAGATTTTAGTCCACTTGGCCAAATACAATCCTATCTTGACCCTAACCCCATTACAACCCTTAAAAGACCTCTTGATATGTGTATTATGCATTAAACTTTTGTTGATTGGTAGAAGAAGAGCAAGCCTTAGAAATCAAGATTAGTAGAGAATTGAGAGAATCGAACCTCAAACACCTGAGCGATTAGAGTGTATACACTTCCAGTGAGGGTTCGATGTTCGATTCCTTGTTCCCGGCTTTCATGAGCTATCTTCTTCTTGCAAGTCTATTTGTACTTCATTTTTATGATTTGAATTAGTGAAATCTAGTTCATATTTATTCTTGAAAGATTTATTTACTTTTCACCAAGTAGGTAAAAGCATTGTGCATTTAGCTGCATTCACATAGATAGGTTGCATTTCATACATTCTACCATTCCTCTTCACTTTTATAGCTTCTCTTGAGCTTAGCATGAAGACATGATAATGTTTAAGTGTGGTGAGGTTGATAAACCTCATTTTTAGGGTTTATTCTGTGCTTAATCTAGTGGATTTTATCCATTATTCTCACACTTATTCATACAATTCGCATGTTTTACGTTTTCCTTCCTGATTTTGTGCTATGATTGAAAACATATTTCCTGGGCCTTTAAATTGCTAATATTAATCCTCTCTTATTACCATTTGATGCCGTGATATGTGCGTTAAGTGATTTCAGGGATTACAGGGTAGGAATGGCTTAGAGGATGGAAAGGAAGCATGCAAAAGTGGAAGGAATACAAGAAACTAAAGGAACTACTAAAGCTGTCCAGCTTGACCTCTTGGTACTTAATCGACCATAACTTAAGCTACAGAGATCCAAATGAGGCGGTTCCAATTGTGTTGGAAAACTAACATCTGGATCTTCGCAACGATAAATAATTTGCCATAGCTGCCCTAAAGATAAGCGACAGGCACGCGTGGATCACGCGCACGCGTACAGTGCCGCGACCTGTACATATAAGAAATCGCTGGGAGCGATTTCTGGGCTATTTTTGACCCAGTTTTTGGCCCAGAAAACACGTATTAGAGGCTATAAAGTGGGGAAATCAATTCATTCATGGATGCAACATTCATAATTCACAATTTTAGGTTTTAGATGTAGTTTTAGAGAGAGAGAGAGAGAGAGAGAGGCTCTCTCCTCTCTCTTAGGTTTTAGGATTAGGATTTCTCTTAGTTTATGGTTATTTCTTCTCAATTCCAGGTTCAATGTTCCTTTACTTTATGTCTCTTCTACTTTTATTTATTCTAATGCTTTTACTTGCGAATTACTTATGTTGCCAAATTGGCTTATGAACTCTTCATGTTAGATTTGAATTTATGTTTAAATGCAATTTGAGGTATTTCAGATTTATGATTGCTTTTCTCTATTTATGATATAAATAATTTAGATTTTTCCCCCTTTGCTTTGGTTGAGTAATTGGTCACACCTGAGTTGTCAAACTCAATGGTTGATTGAAAATTGGAAGTTGCTGATTGATTTGGATCCCTCTAAAGCTAGTCTTTCCATAGGAGTTGACTAGGACTTGAGGAATCAAGTTAATTAGTCCACTTGACTTTCCTTTATTTAGTTAGGGTTAACTAAGTGGGAGCAATAAACAATTCTCATCACACCTGATAAGGATAACTAGGATGGGATTTTCAGTTCTTATACCTTGCAATGGTTTTCATGATAATTAATTTACTTTATTATTAATTTATTTTTCTTGTCATTTAAATTACTTGTTCCTTATTCCAAAAACCCATAAATATACCTTTTTTCATAACCAATAATAATTACACCTCCCTGCAATTCTTTGAGAAGACGACCCGAGGTTTGAATACTTTGGTTATAAATTTTATTGGGTTTTGTTACTTGTGACAACCAAAACTTTTGTACAAAAGGATTCTCTATTGGTTTAGAAACTATACTTTCAACGAGACTTTATCTGTAAAATTTTTTACCGACAGAAAATCTATTCGTCAGCCGTAAGGACTTTAGTAAGGTGACACTACCTCTCTCTCGATTGTTGCAAAAGGATGTGGAATTTGATTTAAGTGAAGAGTGCATGGAAGCCTTTAACAAGCTCAAGATAGCTTTGACCCAAGCTCCCATAGTGAGAGGACTGGACTGGACTAGACCATTCGAGATCATGTGTGACGCCTCAAACTATGCGGTGGGAGCGGTGCTAGCTCAGCGCGACGGTAAAAATCCCTATGTCATTGCTTATGCCCCTAAAACTTTAGATGGAGCGCAATCCAATCATACTACCACCGAGAAGGAGTTGTTAGCTATTGTCTTTGCCTTGGATAAATTCCGGGCTTATCTACTTGGCTCTAAGGTGGTAGTGTACTCAGATCATGCGGCATTGAAATATTTGTTGGCCAAAAAGGAATCGAAACCAAGGTTGATTCGATGGGTGTTGCTATTGCAAGAATTTGATCTAGAAATCAAAGATAGGAGTGGTTCGCAAAACTTAGTGGCGGACCACTTGAGTCGCCTTGAGCATACAAAGGGCAATCCCACTCCTATTAATGATACATTTCCTCTTGAGGGCTTGCTAGCAATATCCGAAGTAATCCCTTGGTATGCACCTATTGCCAATTACTTGGTTGCTCGCACCTTTCCTCCCAATTTTTCTCAACATCAAAAGGATAAGCTCAAAAGCGAATCCAAATATTATGTATGGGATGACCCATACTTGTGGAGATCTGGTGCCGATCAAGTAATTAGGTGGTGTATTCCCCAATCCGAATTTCAATCCATTTTAGAGGCTTGCCACTCTTCCGAGGGTGGTGGCCATTTTGGACTGCAAAGGACGGCTAGAAAGGTCTTGGATTGTGGATTTTGGTTGCATACACTATTCAAGGATGCATCTCTCTTTTGTAGCTCTTGTCCACAATGCCTTAGGTTTGGAAATATCTCTAAGGAGAATGAGATACCCTAACAAACTATGTTGTTTTGCGAAATTTTTTATGTTTGGGGTATTGACTTCATGGGGCCCTTTCCAAATTCTAATGGTTTCATGTATATTCTGCTAGGTGTTGACTATGTTTCCAAGTGGGTGGAGGCAATTTCCACCCGAACCGATGATGCTAATGTAGTTCTTTCTTTTGTCCGAAATAACATTATTTGCCGCTTTGGATCACCACGAGCAATCGTGAGTGATCAAGGCTCACATTTTTGCAACAAAAGAATGGCAGGGTTAATGAAGAAGTATGGCATCATCCATAAAGTGGCCACGGCATACCACCCACAAACAAATGGCCAAGCCGAAGTCTCCAATCGGGAAATCAAGTGCATATTGGAAAAGATTGTGAAGCCTCACAAGAAGGATTGGAGTTCTAAACTCGGTGATGCGCTTTGGGCATACCAAACGGCTTACAAGACGCCAATTGGTATGATCCCATTCCGGTTGGTCTATAAGAAGGCTTGCCATCTTCTGGTGGAGATAGAGCATAAGGCCTATTGGGCCGTCAAAAATGCAACACCGGATTTGGGGTTGGAGTCGAAAGGAAGTTACAGTTGGTGGAGCTTGAGTGCCTTAGATTGGAAGCCTATGAAAATTCTAGGCTCTACAAGGAGAAAATGAAAGTGGTGCATGATAAAAACATTAAAAGAAGAGAATTTAGGGCTAGAGAGTTGGTCCTCCTTTATAATTCTCGGTTGAGATTGATGCCCGGAAAGTTAAAATCAAGGTGGGAAGGTCCTTATAGAGTGGAGAAGGCGAAACCATATACGGTCTACCACCTACGCCATCCTTCAAGCCCCAATATCTTCAAGGTTAATGGTCATCGTCTAAAGCTATACCATGGAGAAAAGATGAAAAACAACAAAGAGGTTGAGGTGTTCCTCCTTGAGGATGCATCCGAAGGCGAAGAGATTTGAGCTCATGACCGTCCAAATTAAGGACGTTAAAGAAAAGTGCTAGGTGGGAGACACCCCACCATGGTATGATCTACCTTTGTGCATAGTCTTCTTGAGTTCTTGTGACTTTTGTGATTGCTTGATTTGTGAGTTTGTCCATAATATAGTGATTTTTGCTTAACTTTTGTGTTAAAATTGCTCATGAGGAATTTATTGATAATGGTTTAAATGAATTGAGATGTTGAAGGAATGCTTAAGGTTGATTCTTACATAAGGATTTTGAAGTTTTTGACACCTTTGGCATGCATTACTATCAATTTGTGCTATAATTGCCCCTCTTCATGTGCATAAAAAAAGGGCATCCACACGCAAGCGTGCTATACGCGTACGCGTGGACACGTTTTCACAGCTCCTGGTACTAAAACCAGAGAGTTGTGCCTCCTGTGTGCCTGTTTTGTGCCCAGGGCACAGTGGCAACCAACGCGTAAGCGTGTGTGATGCCTATGCGTCGCCTTGCAAATTCGCAGACCCACGCGTAAGCGTGGCCGATGCGTACGTGTCGGTTGCGAATTTTGGACACTCTGGTACAAAAACTAGAGAGTTATGCCCCTTTATGCCTACTTTGTGCCAGGCGACCCACACGTAAGCGTGGGCGATGCGTATGCATCGGTCGCCAATCTGGAAATCCACGCGCAGGCGTGCTAGACGCGTACGCGTCGACTGTGCTACACGCCACTTCTGGTACAAAAACCAGAGACTTGGGCCTACTTTGTGCCAAACCGGTGCCCAAGGTAAAGCTTTACCCACGCGTGCGCGTCACCTGACGCGTACGCATCCCCTGACGCGTACGCGTCCCCTCTCTTTTCTGCACCCCACGCGTACGCGTAGGGGACGCTTCCGCGTCACTTCCCTTTCCCATCCCTCCACGCGTCACATCCCTAACGCACCTAAATTGCAGCGCGCCCCATTTTAAACCATTTCTTCAACTTTCTTCTTACATTACTTCCTCCCATCTTCTCCCATCACCTTACCACCCTTGTCTCCGGCCACCGCCTCCGGCGACCACCACCTCCAGTGGTCCCATATCCTATCTCCTACCCACATCCCACATTACTTCCTTCTTCTTCTCAAGATTTTACTCCTACCCCTTCTTTCTCTTTGTCTCTTTTTCTAATTTTTTTTCTCTCATTAGTTACATTTATTTTCTTTCTAGTGCATTTTTTAGTTGTTTTTTATTAATTGATTCTTGCTTGTTTGCTTTCTTTCTTTTCATATTTTCCATGGATGTTGAACTTGGAGTTTTCTCTTGCCTTGATGGATCAAGTTGACATCTCTTAATCCCTTTATGACTTTGTGGTATTGTTGTGATGATTGGTTTTCTATTTGGGATTTTACATGTTTGAATCTTTGATACTTGCTCATTGTTTGAATATCGCACACCAAGTGTTTGTTGAAATGCACCTATACCATTTTGGTTCAATTTTACCTTTGTGCTCTCAACTTGGTGCTTCTTCTTCATACACTTGCCTTTCTTTATGAGCATTGAGCTTATTCTACTTCTTGTTTACTATTCTTATGCTCATTCCCATGACTTGCTTCTTCATTTTTATTGATTCTTGAGTTTATCCTTCTCATGCCTTATTGCATGCTTCCCTCACTCTTGCATCCCATGCTAGTGATTTGCCCCATGATTCTATCATTATCTTGTTCACATGTTGCAGCTGTCATGTCCTAAAGACGCACTATTCTTTTTGGGCTTTACTTTTCACTTGCATGTTATTTTCCAAGTGTTGATTATTTGGGTTTTAAAGTTTCCTCTTTCCCTTCCTTTCTCAGGATGGCCACCCGAAAAGACAAGGAGAAGGCGTCGAAGAAACCGGCCACAAAAAGGGAACCCCAGAAATTAACCTCCAAGGCGTGCCCTACACTAGGCGCTAAGCCCCTCTATAAGAAAGCGAAGACAATTGTTCATATTGATGAATAAGAAAAGGGCAATCCGGCAAGGGACCCCACAAGGTTTCCCAACTGCTTCTGTAAGCTCATGTTCCCTACCATGGTTGAGAGGAACTATCACTCCGAGCATCTACTCGCTCCCCCGGACCACATTGCTCCGTATATGCTACCCCGCATTGAGCGGTGAGGGTGGGGGTTTCTTTTGCGAAAACCACAGGAGACAAACCTTTCGTGGGTGGTGGAGTTTTACTCCAATTACCATTCCCCATCTCTTCAGTCGATATATGTGCACCGGAAACAAGTCACAGTTTCAGAGGAAGCTATTCAGCGAGTGCTTAATGTTTTGCCGGTACCGGAAGAAATGGATGGTTACCAAGAGGTCCTACGTCAGCGTGATGAATTTGGGTTTGATTGGGACTCGATTCTTTGAGTCATTGCTGAGCCAGAGAATAATTGGACCCAAGGGAGACTAAGGATGCGGCCCAAGTGCCTTAACACACGTGCGCTTACAGTAGAGACCCGAGCATGGGCCCAAACCTTATCTCACTACATGCTTCCTAGCACCCATAAGCCGTCCATCACGACGGACCTCGGCCTCCTTGTTTGGTGCATACTCACGGAGAGGCCATTCAACATCACTCTCCTCATCCGACAAGTGATGGGTCGAGTCCTTGCCAAGGGTAATCTACCGTTTCCCGCCTTGGTATCCGATTTGGTCGCTGCTGCTGGTGTTCCTTGCGAGGCTAAGGACATGAAGACTATAATTCCGCCAAAGGGCGATATCGTCCCAAGCGGGAAATATCTTCAGCCTCCCATGGACACCACAAGCCTTAACATAGCCCCTCCTTCCACCATTCCTACCACTTCATCCGCACCACCAAAGTCAACCCATCAATTACTTGTAGAGCTCTATGAGAAGATAGATCGATATGAACGGCAAAACAAACGCCGATTTGCTTACATGAAGAAGCTTTGGAGTTGCGTCAACCCGCCTATGGAAGAGTCGGACATTTTCACATCCAATTCTGCCAACAGTGAAGCAAGCACTCAAGGCACGGATGATAGAAGTGGCGACCCAAACCCCCCTTTGCGTATCACTCATGGCACTGAGGACGGTGTAAACTCCTAAGTGTGGGGAGGTCGGTTACTGACTTCTGTAGGTACCCTTTTCTTTTCAACACCTAAGATTTTGATTAGTTAGGATAGATTGCATGGTTAGTTTTCGTTATTGGTATTTGAACACTTGTTGCATGTTAGGACTACTTGAATAGGGTGATAACTTCTTTTCCAAGAAATCATCTTTAGGGCACCCTACCAATCTAAAAAAAAAATTGTGTTAATCTTGCTTGAAGAATGTATTTTGGAACATGGTTTTTGAGCTAAGAACACAAGCATGTGAGACTTGAGCCTAGTTGTGTGGTTACATCTTATAACCACTTATTTTCATTCTTGTGTGCATTGCTCTCTTTCTATGGCTGTGATCTTTGATTTGTTCGATTCTTTATGTCCATTATTCCAGGTAGACATGCATTTATATGATTGAGGCCATCATTTCATTTAGCTCACATACCTAAATGGCCTACCTTTCATCAACCATTGTTAGCCAACTTTGAGCTTATGATAAACCCCTTTTGTTCTTAATATTAGCACATTACAAGCTTTTAAGCAAAAAACAATAATTGTCCTTATTTGGATCTTTGATTAGCTTAGGCTAGTGTGTGTGTGTCATTCAAGTGTGGGAAAACTTGGGACATTGGTTGAGGTAAAAGAATGTTTAGAATTTTCATTGAAGACCTTGGGAATTGGGTACATATTCATGCATTAAATACAAAGCCATGTGCATTGATGCTTTTGCATATGTTCGAAGTTCAAAAGAAAAAAAAAGAAAAGTAAAGAAAAAGAAAAGTAAAGAAAAAAAAACAAAAAAAAAGAAAGAAAAGAAAAAGAAAGAAATAAAAAGGGGACAAAATGCCCCAAAGTGAGGTTCAATAATAATCAATGCATATGAGGAATGTTAAGGAAAAGAAAATGCATGAATATGTGAAGAAGAAAAGAATGGGTAGTTAGTCTTATATTAGATTTCTATAGGTTGTTATATAGGTTAGGTGGGAAGCTTATGTTATACAGGATTCAAATTTTGAGCTCACTTAGCCATATATATAACCTTACCTTGACCCTAGCCCCAATACAACCTTTGAAAAGACCTCATGATAGGTGTATGCATGCATTGGATAATTGTTGATTATTAGATGACAAACAAATCGGGGAAAGCATGATTAGAGGAGGATTGAGTGGTCAACCCTAGACACTAGAGAGAATAGAGTGCAAACACTTCCGGTGAGGGTTTGACGCTCAATTCCTTGTTCCTGGCTTTCACGAGCTTTCTTCATGCAAGTTGTACACACTCCACTTTGATGTTAGAATTGGTAGAGTCATGAACTATTTTGTCATTTTGGCCCTATGTGCTCGTACATGTTCTTGGAAGTTGATTTACCTTTGACCAACTAGATAGATACATTTGCATTAGTTGCATCCATATAGGTAATTTGAATTTAATAAATTCCCATTCTCCTATGATTCTTTGGTCTTTCAAACCCTTTAAGCATGAGGACATGCTCGGTTTAAGTGTGGAGAGATTTGATGAACCCCAATCTTAGGGTTCACTTTGTGTAGAATTTAGAGGGTTTTATCAACATCCTATCACACTTATCCATATAAAATGCATGATTTTATGTCTTCTTCCTAATTTTGCTTGATAATTGAAAACATGCTTTTTAGGCCCTAAATAAGCTATATTTTAATCAATCTCCATTACCATTCGATGCCATGATCCGTTTGTTGAGTGATTTCAGAGTTTATAGGGGGCAAGAATGGTCTAGAAGAGAGGAAGGAAGCATGCATAAGTGGAAGGAGCATGAAAAATGGAGCTTTGAAGTATTGACATCGACGTGCACGCGTAGCCGACGTGCACGCGTGGGAGCTGGATTTGGGATTGGCGCGCAAACATGGACACATACGCGTGGCTGGACAGAATTCTCAATCAACGCGTACGCGCGCCTGACGCGTACGCGTGGATCGCAAAAACCCAGACGACGCGTATGCATGACCCACACGTATGCGTGACGCTCGGCACGTGACCTCTTTAGTGAAATCATGACTACCGAATTCTGAAGAGCTTCTAGCCCAGTTTTGAGCTGAATTTTGGAGGAAAAAGATCTAAAAGGACTAAGGATTGAAGGGGATTCACACTTTACACACTTTTAGATATTTTTGGTAGTTAGTTTTGGAGGTTTCTAGAGAGAGAAACTCTAACTTCTCTCTAGGTTTTGGCATTCTC
The DNA here is from genome assembly GCF_003086295.3 of Arachis hypogaea. Classification (NCBI taxonomy): domain Eukaryota; kingdom Viridiplantae; phylum Streptophyta; class Magnoliopsida; order Fabales; family Fabaceae; genus Arachis; species Arachis hypogaea. The sequence goes on along the minus strand of NC_092052.1, from coordinate 66,622,302 downwards.
AATCTCAATTTTCACTTGGATCCTTTGGTTAGATCTGAATTCAATCTCAATTCTATATTGTTCTAGTTTGTAGATCTCACTCTTCTACTCTCAATTTAGTGTTTTTACTACTCTAGCATTGTGGATCTTGGATTTGGATCTTGTTACTTTGATTTCTATTAATGCATTGAGGAATTTCATGTTCATTGTTATCAATTGCTTTATTGTTGTTGATTGCTTGTGTTAGATAGCTTGAATTCAAATTCTCTCCTCAATTTCACAATGCCTTTTATTCTTGTTCACAATTTGTTTGAGAAAATGTCAACTATAGCTATGGAGTAGATTTTCACTCTTGGCTTAGGGGTTGGATAATTGGAGACACTTGAATTGTCAAAGCCTTTTGTCGATTGATAATTAGAAATTGCTAATTGATTTGAATGACACTAACTCTAGTCTTTCCTTAGGATTTGACTAGGACTTATGGACTCATATTGATTATCTCCACTTGACTTTCCTTCATAGTTAGAGGTTAACTAAGTGGAGCAACAACCAATTCTCATCACAATTGTTAGAGATAATGAGGATAGGAATTCCAATTCCTAACCCTAGCCAAGGCCCTTGTTCCGAGGGTTACATGAAACTGAAGGCCGATCTCGGAGGAGATCTGCTGTGGTGGTCGGCGCTGATGTGTCTAACTTGTGGGTGGTGGCCGGAGCCGCCGTGTCCGACTTGTTGGACTCGTTGGTGATGCTGATCCTTTGTCACCGGAGGGTGGTGGTACCTGCAAGGGACTCCGATGCTTAAGTTAGCAAGGGTATTAAGCAGGTTTTTAGTAGAATCAGAGTATGAGTTATACCTGGGTGCTCCAGTGTATTTATAATGGTGTGGAGTGACCTTTCTAGAGATAAGATAGTTATCTTATCTTATCTTTGAGTGAAGTCATCTTATCTTCAAGGGAACCGCCCTTATCTCTTTAGGATTGGGCTGCCTTGGATTTGGGTCGTGTTCCTTTTTTGGGCCCTTTTTGAGCTTTCCTGGCGATATGGTCGAGCTCTTTAGGAAGAGTTGGATAGTCCTGACCTGAAGAGGTCGGTCGCCTCGTCTTCACTCAGCCCGGGTCGTACAGCTCAACCCAGGGCATAAACAGTGCCCCTGCTTGAGCTCGGTCTTTTTTAAGGTCGAGTCATTTAGACTTCGATCCTTTCCGGAGAAGCCGGGCTCGAGCACTTTATGTCGGTCTTTGTTGGGTAGAATTTTCTTTTAGTGGCTTTAAATGCAGAACGTTTCTCTCTTTATAGCAAGCGTTCTGCACTTTTTTGGGAACGTGCGAGGGTTTTAGAAACCCATTAACCCCCCTCCCCTTCGCCGTTTCCTTTTCTCATTTTGACTTCTTCACAAAGCCTTTCTCTTCCATTTCTTTTCTCCTTGCTTACTGCAATTTCCCTTTTCTCCTTACTCCATCTGTTCTTGTGATTTCGTGCTTTCCTCTTCTATTCTCAAGAAGGCGATCGTTAGCATGGCTTCGGTTGTTTGCTTCAGACTCTCAATTGCTTCGCCATTCCCTCTTCGTTACAGGTTAGCTTTCTGTCTTCCTTTCTTTCTTTCATGCCATTTCTTTTTATAGTTTCGTTTGGATATGAGAAGTTTTGTTTCTTGCTTGAATTCATTTTGGAAAGCTTGAATCTTTCTTCTTCTGTTGTGCCTGATTACTGTTGTAATGTATGTTTCTGGGAGTTTCTTCGTCTTTTGTATGAGCTTTTTTCGCCTTTTCTGATGGTTGATGCTGCTTTGCATGTTGTTTCTATATTCTTTGATTTTAAAGTTCTTAGAATAATGACTTGTTTTTTATTCTTGAAAAAAAGTTGCGTCTTTGATGATTTTCACCTGGCATATTTTGATGTTGGTAGTTCCCTTTGCTGATAGACTGTAAAAAGCTAATATCTTTGATGACATTTTGTGATTTTTTGAAGTGTCGCTATTTGAAATCTTCTTTTTCTTGTTTTGAGGGATGTCGGGATGTAAGCTGCAGATTTTTCCTGAAACCTTGCTCTGTTACTGCCTCCAAAAGATGCCCCTTGACTTTGGTTTAAGTCTTGGGGTTTCATTTTGCTACTTTTCCTGTCCTGTATGTCTTGGATCGAGTTGTATCCATGTTTGTCCGAGCTATTTTGTTGATTTGCCCGAGCTGATTGATTAGTAACCATTTCCTTTTTCTTACTATAAGACAAGTTGACCATGTCTTCTCGTAAGAATATTGTCGAGACATCCTCCAAAGTTCCTGAGGGCATGTCTAACTGGCTAGACTCCCTCGTCCTGATGTGTGTTTCAGTAGTTAACTCTGAGTATATCGTGGAGCTTAGAAAACATCATCGGATCTGTAGTAGTAGGGATCAGGAGAAAAACTATGAATTGGTAGAGCCTGATTCTGATGAAAGGGTTTGCTTTCCTTCTCTGACCCAGGGGGAGCGCCCCTTCTTTTATGCTTACGACTACTTTTTCAGCCAAATGAACATCACCCTTCCTTTTACCTCCTTTGAGACTGACTTGTTGTGATCGTGTAACGTAGCTCCATCCCAGCTCCATCCGAACTCTTGGGGCTTTATCAAGATCTTTCAGTTGCTTTGCCAAGAGTTGGATGTCAAACCTTCTCAAACTCTCTTTCTTTACCTCTTTGTGTTAACCAAACCTGGGACTACCAAAAAGAAAGCTTCTTGGATTTCTTTCAGGTCTGCCCAAGGGCACAAAGTATTTTCTATGTATGATGAGTTATTTAGGGATTTTAAGAACTACTTTATTAAGGTCCGAGCTGTTGAAGGAGCTCGACCATTTTTCTTCGAGTCAAATAATGAACCTGCCTTCCCCTTATGTTGGCGAAAGAATGTTGTAGTATCTAGATATACGTGGGAGATGCTTGATGAGGTCGAGCATGCCTTTGTGAATTTGTTAGAGGGGATTTGGGGGCAACCTCCGCATCTCGACACAAAGAGATTTTTAAGAGACCCCTCCCTTGTCCAAGCTGAGCTGGGTAGTGGTCGACTTCCTTTGCTTGTTTTTTGATTTTTGTTTCTGTTTCCTCCAGTTTTGTAACTTGTTTTGTTGTGTTTTTCAGAGATGGTTAAAAATAATGATTCCATGAAGGCCTTTAAAAAAGCGAGAAAAGCTACAGTAGCCCAACACATCTCAGCTAAGGTTGCTGGGGAAGGATCTTCTCAAGTTCCTCCCAAGAAGCCTATCTTGAGTACTGCTGGGCCGAGGAGGATGATTCCTACTCCTCAGGTCCATGATAAACCCCAATTTTGTGGTTTATCTTGTGCTTAATTTGGGGGATTTTATCACATTTTCTCACATTTATTCAATGAAATAGCATGGTTTTGCAATTCTCCCTTGATTTGTGCTTAAATGTGAAAACATGCTTTTTAGGCCCTAAAATTGGTAATTTTAATTCACTTTAAATCCATTCGATTCCTTGATGTGTTTGTTGAGTGATTTCAAGTTTAGAAGGCAAGTATTGGATGGAAGAAGTGAGGAGAAAAGCATGCAAAGTGGGAGAACTCATGAAGAAATGAAGGAACCGTAAAGCTGTCAAGCCTGACCTCTTCGCACTCAATCGACCATAACGTGAGCTACAGAGGTCCAAATGAGGCGGTTCCAGTTGCGTTGGAAAGCTAACATCCGGGTTTTGAAATGATATAAAATTTGATATATGTTACTTCGCGTATAGGGGCGCGCATGCGCTATGTACGCGTGCGCGCCGATTGAGCACGTGGCCCATTAAAAGTGAAATCGCCCCCAGCGATTTCTGAAGTATTTCGGGCCCAATCCAACTCATTTCTGATGCTATTGAACCCAGCGATTGAAGGGGGAATGAACCAAGTAGTCATAGTATAGTTTTCATGATGTTTTATGGTAGAATTCTAGAGAGAGAGGCTATCTCCTCTCTCTAGATTTAGGATAAAATTAGGATAAAGTTAGGTTAATCTCTCTCAAATTTCTCTTTCAATTCTTGTTTTGATTTCAATTCTCTTTATATTTTAGTGTTCTATTGTCTTAATCTTCTTAGTTTCTCTTGATCATTTCCTTTATTTTGTTGCTTTTATGTTCATGAACCTTGTTGGATCTCAATTTTCTTTAATGCAAATTTTATGTTTTCATGCTCTCTCATGTTGATCTTGATTGTTACTATTGATTTCTTACAATTGATAGTTGGTAGATTTATTATTCTTGCACTTTTATTATGGTTTCCTTTATTACCCACCAAGTGTTTGACAAAATGCTTGGTTGGGCTTTAGAGTAGATTTTGAGCATTCTTGGCTTGGAAAGAGTAATTAGGCAATCTTGAGTCATGAAAACCCAACTTATGTTGGTGATCTAGAGTTTTTAGCTAATATTGTTTCCATTGACGCTAATCTTTTGCTAATTTAATTAGTAAGTTGATTAGAACTTTTGGATTGAGATTAGCTAGTCTTATTAGACTTTCTCTCATAGAAGATAATATGATACCTTCTTCCAATGTTGGAGATGACGTAATAAGATAAATTTTTGTTATTATTGTGGTATGATTGATTAGTCTTGTTTGACTTTCTCCCGATTTGTTGGAGTTGACTAAATAAGATGAATTAATCCTTGCATGACTAGGATAGAAAGCCTATGATCTCAACACTTTCCATGAATGTCTCTCTTTATTACTTGCTTTCTTTAGTTACTTCTTTGATTTACTTTTCTTGTCATTTATTTTGTTGCCCCTCTTATCAACCAAAAACCCCCTTGATCTTCATAGCCAATAATTAGAAACTTCATTGCAATTCCTTGTGAGACGACCCGGAGTCTAAATACTCCGGTTAATTCTTATTTGGGGTTTGTACATGTGACAAAACCATATTTTAATTTGATGCGAGAGTTGTTTGTTGGTTTGGAGCTATGCTTACAATGAAATTCTTATTTCTACAAGAGAAAATCTAGACCGACAACAATTTTTGCTCGTCAAATTAATGGCGCCGTTGCTGGGGAGTTGCAATGGTGTTATGTTATTGGCTATTGTGAATATTGTGAATATGTTTACCTTTTGCTTATTTGTTAGTTTTTGTTAGCTTTAGGACCTTGTTGCTTATTTTTGTTAGCTTTTGCTTTTATTTGCTACTATGAATTGTCACCACTTTGGCTATGAGTTTGTCTCAAATTATGTTGTAGGCAATGGGAACTATAATGACAATATGCATCAAGGATGGAACAATCAAAGGTGGGAGGAGCCTCAAAGGATTGATCACCCTTCTTGGCAACAACCCCCTCCGGATTCTTATGGGTACAACTCTCATCCTAATGCATATCAATCTAATGGATGTGGTGACCCTTATTGTGATTGTCATCAACCACCACCATATGCCTATGAACCACCCCCTCAACATGACTTTGAACCACCTTACTCACAAGCCCCCTACCACCAAACACCCCCATATGACCCCAACCTTTATCCACCCTACCAACCACCTTATGAGCCATATGAACCATACATAGAACCACCACAATCCCAACACAATTACTCTCAAGAACCACCTCAATATACACCAACTCCATACCCTTACCAAAATGAACCACCTTCCAACTATAATGCCTTTCCCTCAAACAATGAACCTTCCCTTCCATCATCACCTCCCAATGATGCCCCCACGCATGAATTGAGAGATCTTGAATCTCATATCTTAAGGCAACAAGAGGAGGATGAAAACAAGTTTAAAGATCTAGGAGCCAAGATGGCTATGCTAGTGGAAGCCGTTAGCAATATGGCCTCCTCCCGACTAAGCCTAAGCAACCAAGGTACTTCCATTGACGAATGTGGAGAAGCAACTAAGAAGCATAGTGAGGGAGTGAGTTTAGAGCTTCAAGGTGAAGAAGAGGAGTTGAAGAAAGAATTGCCACAAGGGGAAGAAGTTAAGACAATTAAGCCGGAAGAAGTGGTTGAAGCCTTTGAAGAGGTTGACCAAGAGATGGATTCAATCATTGAAGAATTCTTATGTATAATTGAATCCTCTCCAATTGAGTTTGACATAGAGGGTAAGGAAGAAGATACCTCACCTCCCATGCCCTTGGTAAGCAATGAAGAAGAGATTGAATTGGAAGGAAGCTACCAAGAGGAAGAGGTTGAAATTGAAGAAGCTTGTGAAGAGGTGGAAATAATCAAAGAAGAGCACAAGGGAGTGGAACTTGCAAGACCATTGGAGACATCCCTTCGTAAGACACCATCCAATACAACATTCAAGTGGGTAAAATTTCTATCCCTAAGCTTCACTTTCTCACTTGAATATGGTTTGATTGAAAATGATGGTCAACTTAGAGCTCTTTGTGGAGTTATGAGTAAGAGAGAGTTGTGTAGTGGTTGGAAGCATCACTCTAAGTTCATGATGGTTGCTTGCTCAAAGTTTGATTACAAGGTTTGGTGTGGACTAAATTGTATGGGTCTAGGAAGTTGTTTGGAGGCTTCTTTGAGAATTCCAAGGCTAAACCACCCAATTGGAATCATGATGATCAATTTGAAGATGGGTGTCAAAACAAAGTGTGGGATCCCGGATCGCACAAGGAGAATCAAATTTGGGAGCTCATGGTTTGTGAAGAACTTCATCAAAACTTGAAGATATTAAAATTGAAGAATGGAGCTTATTGGAGACTCAAGCATTGGTGGATGTTCAAGGATAGCTTCAAGCACAAGCCACCTTAAGAGGAGCTCCCCATAAGTCCAAATTAAGGACAACAAACAAAAGTGCTAGGTGGGAGACACCCCACCATGGTAAACTCTTTTCATTTTTCTCTTTTGTAAATATTGGTAGAATAGGTTTGATTTCCAGTTTTGTTTTGTTTGTTGAGTTTATTTGGTAGTATAATATGTTAAATAAGATTTTAAGGTGTTTGGGTAGCTGTTTGGAGGTTTGGAATGCTTGGTTTGGTGCAAGAACTTGGAAAAATTTTGAAAAACAGAGCACCAACCCGCGCGTGCGCGCTACGCGCCTCAAGCATTTTCGACCATCCATGCGGACACGCCATGTACGCGGACGCGTGGATGCAAAAATCTCACCGCCTCCATACATTGACCCGAGAGTTGCGCCTACACTGCGCTAGCACCATGCCTGAGGCACAAAACCACCCGCGCGTGTGCGCACCTGGCGCATACGCGTCCTTGAAGCTAATCGCGCAATGCGCGCAGACGCACGTTGTGCGCGTGCGCGCCGATAGCGCCACTTGCCCTCCTGGTACATGTTCCAGAAAGTTATGCCCAGTTTGTGCCTATTCTGTGCCCGCAACCCACGCGTGTGCGCACCTGGCGCATACGCGTCCTTTGGCCAAACTGCGCATCGGCGCGGAAGCGTGCATGACGCGTCCGCGCCGGTATTAAAAAAATTTCATTTATTACATTTTAATTTTGTTTTTTTTTATAGCTTAGTCTTATTTTCTTTTCTAAGTTTCTTGTTTTAATAATGGTGTTGGATTCTTATATTCAATTGTTGAGAATTTCTTGGTTAATCTTGGTGCTTTGTGACTTGTTTGGCATTAATCATAATATTTTCTCTACACACAAGATTAGTGCTTTAGTCCTTCCTGACTCATGATCCCTTATTTTTGTACCTCATCATCATTGAGTTAGGATGGGACCAAATGCTCTCATGCTTATCATTAATCTTGTTTGTGTCAATTGTTGATTAAGCTTGATGCAGCATGCTCTTCATGTCATTTGCCTATGCTTTGACTTTATTCTAGCATCAAGTATTAATTGATATGCCTTTTCTTGAATTGTATTCTCACTTACATGCGTAGCTAACATGTATTTGAGAACCATACTTTTAATTGGCATCAGCCCCCGCCTATGTTCTATTTGCTTTGATATCTTTGTTATAGGCTTAATTATCCTTCTTTCTCTTTCCTTTTAGGTTGGCCACCAAGAAGGAAAGGATTGGAAAGGCTTCTAAATGGGGCAACAAGCAAGTCCACCCGCACAATCCTTTGAAGAAGCTCATCAATTGTAGCAACCAGTCCACCTTGTTCTTGTATGCATGCACCGAGGACGGTGCAAATTTCTAAGTGTGGGGAGGTCGTCCGACCGATCTCCATGGGTAACAATTTTCTTTTTCAATACCAATTTTTCAATTTTTGTCTTTGCTAGTTAGTTGTTGCATTGCATGATAGGTTACATGCTAGTTAGAAATTGTACATATTTTACCACTTCTTTTTATGTTAGGACTACTTGGTTAGGGTGATGATTTTTTTTCCAAGAAACTGTTTTTAAGGCACCCTACCAATTTGAAAAAAAAAAATTTTGTGTTAAACTTGCTTGAAGAATGTATTTTGGAACATGGTTTTTGAGCTAAGAACACAAGCATGTGAGTTTTGAGCCCAATTGTGTGGTTACATCTTATAACCACTTATTTTCATTCTTGTGTGTATTATTCTCTCTCTATGATTGTAATCTTTGATTTGTTTGATTCTTTATGTCCATTATTCCATGTATACATACATTTATATGATTGAGGCCATCATTTCATTTAGCTCACTTACCCAAATAGCCTACCCTTCATCAAACATTGTTAGCCAATTTTGAGCCTATTTAATCCCTTTTGTTCTTAATGTTAGCACATCACTACCCCTAAGTGAAAAACAATAAATGTCCTTGATTTGGATCTTTGATTAGCTTAGGCTAGTGAAGGTGTGTATCATTTGGGTATGGGAAACTTGGGACATTGGTTGAGGTAAAAGTGTAATTTTTATATTAGGAATTGGGTACATATTCATGCACCATATGTAAAACCATATGCATTGATATGTTTGTATATACTTTTGAAAAAAAATGTATGAAAAAAAATGTATAAAAATTATAATAATAAAAAAATAAATAAAAGAAACAAAAATATAGAAAAAGAAAGCAATAAAAAGGGGACAAAAATGCCCCAAAGTAAAGTTCAATAAAAATCAATGCATATGGAATGTTAATTAAAGAGAATGCATGAGTATATATGAAAAAGTGGGAATCATGGGTAGCTAGGTACTGTATTAGAATTTTATACGTTGTTATATAGGTTAGGTGAGAGCTTAGGCTAATCAAAGATGCAAATTTTAAGCTCACTTGACCATATGCATCCTACCTTGACCCTAGCCCCATTACAACCTATGAATAAGACCTCATGATGAATGTATGCATGCATTGAATAATTGTTGATTGTTAGATAAAAAACAAATCATGGAAAGCATGATTAGAAGAGAATTGAGTGATCAACCCTATACACTAGAGTGACTACAGCGGATACACATCCGGTGAGGGTTTGATGCTCAATTCCTTGTTCCCAGCATTCATGAGCTTTTCTTCTTGCAAGTCTATTTGTACTTCATTTTAATATTTGAATTGGTAGGATTCATGAATCATCGTATGATCTTAGCCCTACTTGTTCATACATGTTCTTGGAGATTGATTTGCTTTTGACCAAGTAAGTAGAATCATTTTGCATTTAGTTGCATTCATGAAGATGGGTGCATATAGTTTATTTGCATTGAATAAATGTTCATATCCCTTTTCTTATCCTTCTTTATTCTTAGCATGAGGACATGCTTGGTTTAAGTGTAAGGAGATTTGATAAACCCCAATTTTTTAGTTTATCTTGTGCTTAATTTGGGGGATTTTATCACCTTTTCTCACATTTATTCAATGAAATAGCATGGTTTTGTAATTCTCCCTTGATTTGTGCTTAAATGTGAAAACATGCTTTTTAGGCCCTAAAATTGGTAATTTTAATTCAGTTTAATTCCATTCAATGCCTTGATGTGTTTGTTGAGTGATTTCAAGTTTAGAAGGCAAGTATTGGATGGAAGAAGTGAGGAGAAAAGCATGCAAAGTGGGAGAACTCATGAAGAAATGAAGGAACCGTAAAGCTGTCAAGCCTGACCTCTACGCACTCAATCAACCATAACTTGAGCTACAAAGGTCCAAATGAGGCGGTTCTAGTTGCGTTGGAAAGCTAACATTCGGGGCTTCGAAATGATATAAAATTTGATATATGTTACTTCGCGTATAGGGGCGCGCACGCGCCATGTACGCGTGCGCGCCGATTGAGCACGTGGCCCATTAAAAGTGAAATCGCCCCCAGCGATTTCTGAAGCATTTCGGGCCCAATCCAACTCATTTCTGATGCTATTGAACCCAGCGATTGAAGGGGGAATGAACCAAGTAGTCATAGTTTAGTTTTCATGATGTTTTAGGGTAGAATTCTAGAGAGAGAGGCTCTCTCCTCTCTCTAGATTTAGGATAGAAATTAGGGTAAAGTTAGGTTAATCTCTCTCAAATTTCTCTTTCAATTCTTGTTTTGATTTCAATTCTCTTTATATTTTAGTGTTCTATTGTCTTAATCTTCTTAGTTTCTCTTGATCATTTCCTTTATTTTGTTGCTTTTATGTTCATGAACCTTGTTGGATCTCAATTTTCTTTAATGCAAATTTTATGTTTTCATGCTCTCTCATGTTGATCTTGATTGTTATTATTGATTTCTTGTAATTGGTAGTTGGTAGATTTATTATTCTTGCACTTTTATTATGCTTTCCTTTATTACCCACCAAGTGTTTGGAAAAATGCTTGGTTGGGCTTTAGAGTAGATTTTGAGCATTCTTGGCTTGGAAAGAGTAATTGGGCAATCTTGAGTCATGAAAACCCAACTTATGTTGGAGATCTAGAGTTGTTAGCTAATATTGTTTCCATTGACGCTAATCTTTTGCTAATTTAATTAGTAAGTTGATTAGGACTTTTGGATTGAGATTAGCTAGTCTTATTAGACTTTCTCTCATGGAAGATAATATGATACATTCTTCCAATGTTGGAGATGATGTAATAAGATAAATTCTTGTTATTATTGTGGTATGATTGATTAGTCATGTTTGACTTTCTCCCTATTTGTTGGAGTTGACTAAATAAGATGAATTAATCATTGCATGACTAGGATAGAAAGCCTATGATCTCAACTCTTTCCATGAATGTCTCTCTTTATTACTTGCTTTCTTTAGTTACTTGTTTGATTTACTTTTCTTGTCATTTATTTTGTTGCCCCTCTTATCAACCAAAAACCCCCTTGATCTTCATAGCCAATAATTAAACACTTCATTGCAATTTCTTATGAGACGACCCGGAGTCTAAATACTCCGGTTAATTCTTATTTGGGGTTTGTACATGTGACAAAAACATATTTTAATTTGATGCGAAAGTTGTTTGTTGGTTTGGAGCTATGCTTACAATGAAATTCTTATTTCTACAAGAGAAAATCTAGACCGACAACAATTTTTGCTCGTCAGTCCACTTGGTTGATCCCCCCAGACTTCTACTGCTACCTCTTCTCCTTCTGCTGGCCCTCTTCCGAAAAAACAGAGGATTGTTGAGCCTTTTAATCTGGACACCCCCGACTTCGATGCTGTTGGTTTTGTCAACCAACAAATTTCTCCTTATGGCGTTGTTCCTACTGATGATGTCTCCATTCTTCGCCATTTGGACTTCATTACTCGAAACAGTATCAAGATGGCACACATGGGAGCAGCCTTATTCCGAACTGCTCAGGACCTTCCAATTCATGCAACAAAAGCTTTTATGGAGGAGGCTAAATCGGAATTTGACAGGATCAAGGGGTTGAAGGAGGAGCTTGAGGTGAAGGTGGCAAAGCTGGAAAAAGAGTTGGAAGGCGAGAAGGCTCGAGCTACTGCTGCTGTGGCTTCTGCAAATCTGGCTGAGGATATGGCGCTGAAGCATAAGGAAAGCTATGTCTTGACTTATGGTGAGATGATGGAGCTTAGGGAGAGGTTGGAATCTGCTCGAGCTGACTATATCGAGCTTCAGGGCCATCTTTGTGGGCAGTGTGACTGTTGCTTATGATAATTTGAAGGATCAGGTCCGAGTTCTTGCTCCCGAGCTCAACCTATCTCTCTTTAGTTTAGATAATATTGTGGAAAATGGGAAGATCGTCCCTGCCCCAGATGACGATGACGATGATGCAGATCCACCTCCTGTTCCATCCACCAATGCTTCTTTTGCCCCAACTTCTTCAACTCCTGCAGCCGAGGTCGACCACCCTGACTCGGATCCTGACGTTCAGATCCTGAATCGGGCGGATGGGACTGCTGACGCTGTCCCCCTTCAGACTCGTCCTCCTTTGCCTCAAGACGCCGCCGTTGGGGAGTCCTTGAACCCTTTGTAGTTTTCTTTGATGTATCTTGTACAGCCCGGTCTGTGGGCTTTTGAACTCTTATTTGAGTTTGGTCTGGATATTTTAGTTGCTTTTCTTAGCAACTTTGTTTTAGAAAAACAAATGCCTTTTCAACTCTTGGGGTCACCTTTTCAAGTGGCCTTTTGATTTATGGTAGCTTTGTTTCTTGGTTGTTTGCATCTTTTTGACACTTTCAGGGATCTTTAGAGTCTTGGAGTCTTGTTGTCCGATCTCTTTTGATGGCTTTTATTTGCTTTTTGCGTTGGTCGAAATGGCTTTTGAGACTAGCTCTGTTTGACTTATTCTTTTTAGTAATCCCATAGAGTACTTGTAAGCTGATTTTGATGAGGTCATGGCCTTTTGAGTCGATTTATTCCTTCTAACGTACGCCTTAGATCATTTTGAGTTGTTTTTAGTAATCCCTGGGGTTTACTTTTTACAACTCTGTTGCTTTAATTGACCTGGGCCGACTTCTTCATCTTGGACCCTTCTAAGTTATTTCTAGTAATCCATTTCATTTGGACTTCGCAGGTCTCTTTTTATAGATTACTTTTTTATAACTTTTGTAGCTTTTTTGCTGGCTTGGGCCGACTTCTTCATGTCGGCCTCTTCTAACTTATTTCTAGTAATCCATTTTATTTGGACCTTGCAGGTCTCTTTTTATGGATTACTTCTTATAACTTTTTAGCTTTAGTAGACTTGGGCCGACTTCTTCATGTCAGTCCTTTCTAAGTTATTTCTAGTAATCCATTTTAAGGGCTGGCCAGGCCTCTTTCTTATGGCTTTACTTTATAACTTTTGGTCGCTTTGATCAGGTTGGTCCGACTTCTTTATGTCGGTCCATCCTAAGTTATTTTTAGCAATCCACTTTTTTCTAAGTCCTCGTCAGGGCTTTTTCTATGGATCACTTTTTTATAACTTCTTGCATTATTCTGTTTTTGTCGCTTTTCATCTTGCCGATTTTGATCTTTGCTTGGCCGACCTTTGATGAATTTGGTTTCATCTTTTCGTCGACCTTCGTGACCGAGCAGTGAATTTGGTTTTCACTTTGCCAATCTGTAGCTTTATAATCGGGGGATGAATTTTTGCGTTTCAGATTAATGCGTCTTGATAAAGAGAATTTGTAGAAATTCTGAAAAAACTTTATTCAAAATAGAAAATATGAAAATATATACATGTGGGTGCTCACCCTTCTTAAGTCAGGTAATTTTTCAGATCTTGGCTTGGTGCCTCATTAAAAAACCTTTTTCAGGAAAAAGAGTGCACCTTTGTCCTAAGATATTTTATTACCTCTTAACTATAATACCTTCTTAGGTTGCTGGCATGCCATGACCTTGGTAGCTCTCGCTCCTCGAGTTCGGACACTTTGTAGTAGCCTTTTTCCAGTACCTCTGTGACTCGGTAGGGTCCTTTCAAGTTAGCCGCTAGCTTTCCCTCTCCGGGTCGACTTGTTCCGATATCATTTCGGATTAGGATGAGGTCGTTGTTGGCGAAGCTTCACTGCACTACCCTTCGATTGTACCTCAAGGCCATGCAATGTTTTAACGCCTCTTCTCTTATCTGAGCTCTTTCTCAAACTTCTGGAAGTAGGTCGAGCTCTTCCCTTTGAAGTTGGGAGTTGGCTTCTTTACTGTAGAGGATCGTTCTGGGGGATCCTTCTTCGACTTCCACTGGGATTATTGTCTCCATTCCATAAGCCAATCGGAAAGGTGATTCCCTTGTGGTGGAGTATGGAGTTGTCCGATATGCCCATAGGACTTGTGGAAGCTCTTCAGCCCAGGCTCCTTTTGCATCCTGTAGCCTCCGTTTTAACCCGACTAGTATGACTTTATTGGCATCTTCTGCTTGTCCATTAGCCTGTGGGTGTTCTACGGATGTGAATTGGTGCTTTATTTTCAAGTCGGCTACCAACTTTCTAAAGCCTGCGTCTGTGAATTGAATGCCATTGTCTGTGGTAATGGAGTAAGGGACCCCAAACCTTGTTACAATGTTCCTATATAGGAATTTCCGACTTCTTTGGGCAGTGGCATTGGCTAAGGGCTCTGCCTCAATCTATTTTGTGAAATAATCTACCCCTACAATGAGGAACGTAACCTGTCCCGATCCTTGGGGGAAAGGCCCGAGGAGGTCGAGTCCCCACTTTACAAATGGCCAAGGTGATGTTACGCTGATGAGTTCCTCTGGTGGGGTGATGTGGAAGTTAGCATGTTTCTGACACGGTGGACATGTCTTGACGAACTCGGTGGCTTCTTTTTGCAAAGTCGGCCAAAAGAATCCGGCTCGGAGTACTTTCTTGGCAAGAGCTCGAGCTCTGAGATGATTGCCACACGTGCCACTGTGTATCTCTTCCAAGACCTCTTTTGTGTTAGAGGTTGGTACACATTTTAGTAGGGGCGTCGAAATCCCTCTCTTGTATAGAATGTTGTTTATGATGGTGTAATACTGTGCCTCCCGCTTTAACCTCTTTGCCTCCTTTTTATCTGCAGGGAGTATTTCTGATTTAAGGTAGTTGATTATGGGAGTCATCCATCCTTGATCCTGACCTGATATGGTTAGGACTTTTTCTTCTTCTAGGATTGACGGGTTCTGCAGTTTTTCCTGAGTGAGACTTCTATTATTGCCCCCTAGTTTGGTGCTGGCTAATTTTGAGAGTGCATCAGCTCGGGCATTCTGTTCCCGAGGTATATGTCGGATCTCATATTCTTTAAATTGTTCGAGTTGTTCCCTGGTTTTGTCCAAGTACTTTTTCATGTCAGGATCTTTGGCTTGGTAGCTCCCTGCTATTTGCGAGGTGATGACCTGTGAATCGCTGAACATGACAAGTTTTTGGGCTCCAACCTCTTTAGCCAGCTTCAAACCAGCCAATAGTGCCTCATACTCAGCCTGATTATTAGAAGCAGGAAACTCGAATTTTAGGGAGAGTTCGATTTGGGTTCCCTGATTACTTTCTATTATCACACCTGCTCCACTCCCGGTTTTATTTGAAGAGCCGTCCACATAAAGATTCCAACTTGTAAGGACTTCTGAGGTGTCAATGTACTTTGCGATGAAATCGGCCAGATACTGTGATTTGATGGCTGTCCGAGCTTCATATTGAAGGTCGAATTCGGACAACTCGACTGCCCACTGTAGGTTCTTCCTACCAAATCTGTTTTCTGCGGAATGCTTCTTATGGGCTGGTTGGTCCGAACCTTGATAGTGTGGGCTTGGAACTATGGACGAAGTCATCGAGAAGTTAGTATGAGAGCGTATGCGAACTTTTCTATCTTTTGATAGTTCAGCTCGGACCATTGTAGTGCTTTGCTGATGAAGTATATGGGTTTTTGCCCACTTTCGTCCTCTCTAACTAATGCTGAGGCTATTGCCCGACTTCCTACTGCAAAGTATAATATGAGTGCTTCTCCTTCCCGTGGTCGGATGAGAATGGGTGGTTGTCCCATGAATCTTTTAAAATCCTAGAAAGCTTGCTTGCATTCTGGCGTCCATTTGAACTTATTTCCCTTCCTTAGTGTGGCATAGAAGGGGAGAGATCTTATGGCTGATCTGGCTAGAAATATGGATAAGGCTGCCAGTTGTCTGTTAAGCTGTTGTACTTCTTTGACACAGGTCGAGCTTTTCATGTCGAGTATGGCCCGGCACTTGTCTGAGTTTGCTTCGATTCCTCTTTGTGTGAGCATGAAACCCAAAAATTTGCCAGCTTCTACTGCGAAGGTGTACTTTGCAGGGTTAAGTCGCATGTCGTGCTTTCTTATGGTATTGAACACATGGGCGAGGTCGGACAGTAATGACTCCTCGTTTTGTGTTTTTACTAACATGTCGTCCACATATACCTCCATGAGTTTTCCGATATGATCTGCAAAGACTTTGTTCATCAACCTTTGATAGGTGGCTCCTGCATTTTTGACTCCAAATGGCATGACGATGTAATAGTAGTTTGCTTTTGGGGTTAAAAATGAGGTTATTTCTTGATCGGGTGGATACATCGGGATTTGATTATATCCCGAATAAGCATCCATAAACAAGAGGTATTTGTACTCGGAGGAGGCATCCACCAGGGCGTCGATACTTGGGAGTGGATAGGGATCTTTTGGGCAAGCTTTGTTGAGATCGGTGTAGTCGGTGCACATCCACCACTTCCCATTTGATTTTTTCACCAAGACGACGTTGGCTAGCCATAGGGGGTACTTGACTTCTTTTATGAATCCTGCCTCTAGTAGAGCTTGTACATGTTCCGAGATCTTTCCGGTCCGAGCTTTCTACGCCTTTGCTGTACTGGTCGAGATCCTGGATATACTGCCAGCTTATGGCACATTAATTTAGGATCTATGCCTGGCATATCTGCAGACTTCCACGCGAAGAGGTCGACATTATCTTTTAAAAACTGTATCAGGGACTCCTTTACTTCTCTGTTTAGGATTGCACTGATATTGGTCATTTTATCTGGGACATCTCTGATCTGGACTTTTTTTATATCGCCTTCAGGTTGTGGACGATGTTCTTTCCGACCTCAAATTCCCCCGAGTTCGATGGTGTGGATTTCTTCTCCCTTGCCTCTAAGGTTCAGACTTTCATTGTAGCAATGGCGCACTGTCCTCTGGTCTCTTTTTATCGTAGCGATCCCTTCTGTAGTTAGGAATTTCATGCATAGATGTAGAGCTGAGACTACTGTGGCGAGCTGATTTAAATTTGTCCGACCTATTAAGGCATCGTAGGCTGAATTCACGTCGACCACGATGTAGTCTATATTGAGTGTCCTTGATTGATTTCCTTTTCCAAAGGTTGTGTATAGTGAGATGTATCCAAGTGGTTGGATCGGCGTGTCTCCTAGTCCGAATAAGCTGTTTGGATATGCTCTAAGCTCTTTTTCCCCTAGCCCGAGTTGGTCGAAGGCGGTCTTAAACAAGATATCAGCCGAGCTTCCTTGGTCCACCAATGTACGGTGGAGGTTAGCATTGGCCAATATGATAGTGATGACCATGGGATCGTCGTGTCCCGAGATGATGCCAGCCGCATCTTCTTTAGTAAAAGTGATAGTAGGGAGGTTGGGTATTCCTTCTCCATCCTCGACTTGATATACTTCTTTAAGGTGTCTTTTGCGGGGTGATTTGGAGATTCCTCCTCCTGCAAATCCTTCATGTATCATGTGGACGTGTCTATCCGGGGTACGAGGTGGTCGTTCAGTTCGTCCGACCTCTTCGTCCTTTCTTCTTTTCCTGGGCTCATCTGTCTTGCTGGCTAAGTATCGATCTAGTCTCCCCTCTCTCACCAATTTTTCTATGATATTTTTCAAGTCGAAGCACTCGTTGGTAGGATGTCCATAGATTTGATGGTATTCACAATATTCTATCCGATTTCTGCCTCTTTTTTTGCTTTTAATTGGTCGAGGTGGTGGAATCTTCTCAGTGTGTAATACTTCTCGGTAAACTTCCACAAGAGACACCCAAAAAGGGGTGTAATTGTGGTATTTCTTAATCTTCTCTCCATGTTGATCTTCTTTTTTCTTGGACTCTTTATCTTTATCTCGGGAGGAGTAGGAGAATCTAGATTTTGAGGTCTCTCCTATTTGAGAGTTTTCCTCCATGTTGATGTACTTCTCAGCTCGTTCCTGCACTTCATTTAGAGATGTGGGATGTCTTTTTTATATGGAGTGACTAAAAGGTCCCTCTCGTAAGCCATTGATGAGGCCCATAATGGCTGCTTCGGTTGGTAGATTTTGTATGTCCAGACATGCTTTGTTGAATCTTTCCATATAGTTGTGAAGACTTTCCCGATCTCCTTGCTTGATCCCTAACAGGCTCAGGGCGTGCTTGGTTTTGTCCTTCTAGATGGAGAATCTGGCAAGAAATTTTCCAGCTAAGTCGTCAAAGCTTGTGATGCACCTTGGGGGCAGATTCTCGAACCCTTTAATAGTTGTTTTTGTTAAGGTAGTCAGGAAGGTTGGTGCACGAATTGTAAATCACACTTTTCACAACTCGTACCACTAACCAGCAAGTGCACTGGGTCGTCCAAGTAATACCTTACGTGAGTAAGGGTCGATCCTACGGAGATTGTCGGCTTGAAGCAAGCTATTGTTATTTTGTAATTCTTAGTCAAGAAATCAATGATAAGAGTGATTATATTTATGAAGAGTAAAAAGCATAAATTAAATAGTACTTGTTATGCAGTAATGGAGAACAGATTGAGGTTTTGGAGATGCTCTGTCTTCTGAATCTCTGCTTTCCTACTGTCTTCTTCTTCACGCACGCAGGTCTCCTTCCATGGCAAGCTGTATGTTGGTGGATCACCGTTGACAATGGCTACCATCCATCCTCTCAGTGAAAATGATCTAAATATGCTATCACCGCACAACTAATCATCTGTCGGTTCTCACTCATGTTAGAATAGGATCCATTGATCCTTTTGCGTCTGTCACTACGCCCAGCACTTGTGAGTTTGAAGCTCGTCACAGTCATCCCATCCCAGATCCTACTCGGAATACCACAGACAAGGTTTAGACTTTTCGGATCTCAGGAATGGCTGCTAATAATCCTAGCCTATACCACAAAGACTCTGATCATAAATCAAGAGACTAAGAGATATACACTCAATCTAAGTTAGAACGAAAGTGGTTGTCAGGCACACGTTCATAAGTTGAGAAAGGTGATGAGTGTCACGGATCATCATATTCATCAGGATGAAGTGCGAGTGAATATCTTAGAATAAAGACAAGCGTGATTGAATGAAAAACTGTAGTAATTGCATTAATTCATCGAAACACAGCAGAGCTCCTCACCCCCAACCATGGGGTTTAGAGACTCATGCCGTCAGAAATACAATATGAAATGTGTAAAATGTCATAAGGTCCAAAATAAATCTCTAAAAGTTATTTAAATACTAAACTAGTAACCTAGGTTTACAGAAAATGAGTAAACTACGATAGATAGTGCAGAAATCCACTTCTGGGGCCCACTTGGTGTGTGCTGGGGCTGAGACTTGAGCTTTACACATGCCTAGGCTATTTCTGGAGTTAAATGCCAGGTTGTAACCTGTTTTGGGCGTTTAACTCCAACTTGTAACCTGTTTCTAGCATTTAACGCTAGAATGGAACATGGAACTGACGTTAAATGCCAGTTTACATCGTTTTTCTTTGAGCGAAGTATGGACTATTATATATTTCTGGAAAGCCCTGGATGTCTACTTTCCAACGCAATTGAGAGCGCGCCAATTGGTCTTTTGTAGCTCCAGAAAATCTATTTTGAGTGCAGGGAGGTTAGAATCCAACAACATATGTAGTCCTTTTTCAGCCTCTGAATCAGATTTTTGCTCAGGTTCCTCAATTTCAGCCAGAAAATACCTGAAATCACATAAAAACACACAAACTCATAGTAAAGTCTAGAAATGTAAATTTTGAATAAAAACTAATAAAAATATAGTAAAAACTAACTAAATCATACTAAAAACTACTTAAAAACAATGCCAAAAAGCGTATAAATTATCCGCTCATCAAAGGCTTTGCATTGAATTGCCTCTGAGGCATCAGTGAGATACATCCTGCTTCTAAAATTACTAAGATGATGGCTTGGATCTGATGTGCCATCGTATGGGGTCATGTCGGGAGCTTTGAAGTCCTTTGGGACTTTGGCTTTCATAACCTCTTTGGTGAATCGGTCTTGATCTTTGCGAGGGTTATCTTCATGACTAGATTGTATAGTCTGGTTTTTGAGGTCGGCTTCGAGTTTTAGGAGTTTATCCTCTAATCTCGGTGTCGCCTAGTTTCTCTCTGGAGGTTTCTTTCAGCTTCTCGTTGACGTTCGGCCTCTTTTTCGAGCTGTTTTAGGCGATCTTGTTGAGCTTGAAGTGCCTCCATGATTTCTGAATTTGGCGAGTTCTTGTCTTTGTTTGGTTGAAGCGTATCCTTAGGTTTGGTGTCCGCGTTCTTGTGCGGTGTCCTATCTTCTAGATCAGAGTCGTGGTCGTTGTCAAGGTCATCCGCCATGGTGATAGGATGACTTCCAGGTTCCTCGGCAACGGCGCCAATGTTCCAAGGATTACCAAAAACTGAAGGCCGATCTCGGAGGAGATCTGGTGTGGTGGTCGGCGCTGATGTGTCCGACTTGTGGGTGGTGGCGGGAGCCACCGTGTCCGACTTGTTAGACTTGTTGGTGATGCTGATCCTTCGTCACCGGAAGGTGGTGGTACCTACAAGGGACTCTGATGCTTAAGTTAGCAATGAGTATTAAGCAGGTTTTTAGTAGAATCAGAGTATGAGTTATACCTAGGTGTTCCAGTTTATTTATAATGGTGTGGAGTGACCTTTCTAGAGATAAGATAGTTATCTTATCTTAACTTTGAGTGAAGTCATCTTATCTTCAAGGGAACCGCCCTTATCTCTTTAGGCTTGGGCTGCCTTTGAATTTCGGTCGTGTTCCTTTATTTGGGCCCTTTTTGGGATTTCCTGGCGATATGGTCTAGCTCTTTAAGAAGAGCTCAGATAGTCCTTACCTGAAGAGGTCGGTCGCCTCGTCTTCACTCAGCCCGGGTCGTACAGCTCGACCCAGGGCATGAACAACCCTTATATTGATTGATTGTCATTCACCCTTGTTTCATTCAATTTCTTGTGTCCTTTAGTCTACTTGTTATTTGTTCATTGCTTTTATGCAAGTTTGTTTACATTTCTCGTACTCAACCTCAAACGACAAGAGAACTCCTAACTAATGATGTGCATCTTAGGGCAACTCCTAGGGAGAACGACTCAGGACTAGTACTCTCGATTATTGATTTTGAATTTTGGACACACATTTTCTATGTTTGATGTGTTATAGTTTGTTGGTTTAGACTATACTCACGACATAATCCTATTGGAAATTTCTATACCAACAAAATATCTCTCATCAGACTATCCCTTCAATCACCATAAAATGACACTTTTTCCAGTTCAAAACTAGGTTAGTCTCTTGGCATCTCTATAGTACCAAGGCAAGATGGTGTGAGCAATTAGGAAAAGAGTTAACAAACACTGAAAAATTGTCCATGAAGACCTTAATGAACTTTTTAATCATGTCAGAAAAAATGGCTAGCATGCATCTTTGGAATGTGGCAGGTGCGTTGCACAATCCAAAGGGCATGCGCCTGTCTGCAAAAACACCACATGGGCAGGTGAAAGATGTCTTCTCTTGGTTTTTAGGATCCACTACAATCTGGTTGTAGCCTGAGTATCCATCTAAGAAACAATAGTATTCATGCCCAGCAAGTCTCTCCAACATTTGATCCATAAAGGGGAGTGAGAAGTGATCCTTCCTTGTGGCTTCATTGAGCTTTCTGTAGTCTATACACATGCGCCATCCAGTGACTGTCCTGGTAGGAATCAGCTCATTCCTTTCATTTGGCACCACTATGATGCCTCTTTTCTTAGGTACCACTTGAACAGGGCTCACCCAAGGACTATCTAAAATAGGGTTAATCACCCCTGCTTGCCATAGTTTCAGCACCTCTATCTGTACTACTTCCTTCATTGATGGATTCAACCTTCTTTGTGGCTGAATTGTGGGCTTGGCATCTTCCTTAAGAAGGATCTTGTGCATGCACATTAAGGGGATTATCCCTTTCAAATCAGAGAGGATCCACCCAATGGCATCCTTGTGTTGTTTCAGCACCTTAATTAGCTCCTTCTCTTGTTCCTTACTCAAGGTTTAGTTAATGATCACTAGATAAGTATCAATGCTCCCTAAGTATGCGTACTTCAGCTTAGGGGGTAGTCTCTTCAATTTTAGTTTGGGTGCTTTATCTTTCTCTTTTGCTTTGTCTAACATGATTGGACTATCCATGCTCTCTTGTGGAGTTCCACTACATGCTTATTGATCTTCCTCCATCTCTTCCTCAAGCTTGTCTTCTTCTAAGACTCCTTGTACCAATGGCTCAATTGCATCTACTATCATGCATTTCCCAAGAGGTTCCTTTAGGTAACTCATGGCTGTGAATACATTAAACACCATCTTCTCCTCATGAGACCTGAGGACTAATTCTCCTTTTTGTACATCAATAATAGCTCTGGCTGTTGCTAGGAATGGTCTTCCTAGTGTGATTAATGTGTTGGCTTCTTCTTCCATATCAAACACTACAAAGTCTGCTGGAAAGATGAAGTTGCCCACCTTGACTAACAAGTCCTCAACTACTCCATGGGGAAATTTGAATGTTCTATCTGCTAGTTGGAGTGCCATCCTTGTTGGCTTGGCTTCCTCAACCATCATTCTCTTCATCATGGATAGGGATATTAGGTTGATGCTGGCTCCTAAATCACATAGTACATTTTTAATATTGATGTCTCCTATAATGTATGGGATTTGGAAGCTCCCAGGGTCCTACATCTTTTGGGAAAGATTCTTTTGTATGATGGCACTACATTCTTCAGTCAACACCATAGTTTCCTTTTCTTTCCAGTTTCTCTTCTTGGTCATGAGTTCCTTTAGGAATTTGGCATAAAGTGGCATCTACTCCAATGCTTCAGCAAATGGTATATTGATTTGGAGCTTTCTGAATATCTCCAAGAACTTAGAGAATTGGCTGTCATTTCCATCCTTTCTCAGTCTTTGGGGATAGGGAGCCTTTGGCACGTAGGGTTTCAAAATCTCCTTTGGTGGGATTGATAAAGTCCAATTTTGTGGTTTATCTTGTGCTTATTTTGGGGGATTTTATCACCTTTTACCACATTTATTCAATGAAATAGCATGGTTTTACAATTCTCCCTTGATTTGTGCTTAAATGTGAAAACATGCTTTTTATGTCCGAAAATTGATCATTTTAATTCACTTTAATTCCATTCGATACCTTGATATGTTTGTTGAGTAATTTCAGGTTCATAAGGCAAGTATTGGATGGAAGAAGTGAGGAGAAAACCATGCAAAGTGGGAGAACTCATAAAGAAATGAAGGAACCGTAAAGCTGTCAAGTCTGACCTCTTCGCACTCAAACGACCATAACATGAGCTACAGAGGTCTAAATGAGGCAGTTTCAGTTGCGTTGAAAAGCTAACATCCGCGGCTTCAAAATGATATAAAATTTGCCATATGTTACTTCGCGTTCAGGGGCGCGCATGCGCCATGTACACGTGCGTGCCGATGCTGTCTGTGGCCCACTAAAGTGAAATCGCCCCCAGCGATTTTTGAAGTACTTTGGGCCCAACCCAACTCATTTCTAATGCTATTTCATGTAGAATTCAAGTTTGGGAAAGGGGGAAGCAATTGTTTGTAGCATTAGCATCATGTAGGTTAGTTTCTAGAGAGAGAATCTCCCTCTTCTCTCTAGAATTAGGTTAGGTTAGTTGCATCATAGATCCATGTTTAATTCTTGATTTTATCTTATTTCTTCTACAATTTCTTATTCTTACTACTTGATTCTCTTAGTTCTCATGTTAATTTTACTTTTATGCTTCTTTTATATTCATGGATGCACTTGTTGGGTTTGGATTTTTCTTTAATGAGATTTGATGTTTGATGTTCTTTTGATGTTGATTTGAGTTGTGATTTACTTTTCTTGCAATTGATAGTTGGTAGATTTATATTTCTTGCACTTTTATTATGCTTTCTTTTTATGCCTTCCAAGTGTTTGACAAAACGCTTGGTTGGATGTTGGAGTAGATTTTAAGCATTCTTGGCTTGGAAAGAGTAATTAGGCAATCTTGAGTCATAAAAACCCAACTCATGTTGGTGATCTAGAGTTGTTAGCTAATATTGTTTCCATTGACGCTAATCTTTTGCTAATCTAATTAGTAAGTTGATTAGGACTTTTGGATTGAGATTAGCTAGTCTTGTTAGACTTTCTCTCATGGAAGATAACCTATATCTTCTTCCAATGTTGGAGATGACGTAATAAAATAAATTCTTGTTTATATTTGTGACATGATTAATTAGTCTTGTTTGACATTCTCCCTATGTGAAGATGACATGATACCTTCTTCCGTTTGTTGGAGTTGACTAAATAAGATGAATTAATCATTGTATGACTAGGATAGAAAGCCTATGATCTCAATTCTTGCCATGAATGTTTCTCTCTTTATTACTTGCTTTCTTTAGTTATTCGCTTGATTTACTTTCCTTGTCATTTAATTTCTTGGCCTCTTGTCAATCAAACCCCCCCTTACATACTTCATTGCCAATAATTGAACACTTCATTGTAATTCCTCATGAGATGACCCGGAGTCCAAAATACTCTGGTTATTTCTTATTTGGAGTTTGCACTTGTGACAACTCAAAATTTAATTTGATGCGAGAGTTGTTTGTTGGTTTGGAGATATGCTTACAACGAAGTTCTTATTTCTAGAAGAGAAATTCTAAACCATCTAGCAAATCTCGTTCATCAAAATGGCGCCATTGCCGGGGAGTTGCAATGGTGTTATGTTATTGGCTATTGTAAATATTGTGAATATGTTTGCCTTTTGCTTATTTGTTAGTTTTTGTTAGCCTTAGGACTTTCTTGCTTATTTTTGTTAACTTTGCTTCTCTTTGCTACTATGAATTCTCATCACTTCGGCTATGAGTTTGTCTCAAATTTTGTTGTAGGGAATGGGAACTATAATGACAATATACATCAAGGATGGAAGAATCAAAGGTGGGAGGAGCCTTAAAGGATTGATCACCCTTCTTGGCAACAACAACCTCCGGATTCTTATGGGTATAATTCTAATCCTAATGCATATCAATCTAATGGTTGTGGTGACCCTTATTGAAATTGTCAACAACCACCACCACATGCCTATGAACCACCCCCTCAACATGACTTTGAACCACCTTACTTACAAGCCCCCTACCACCAAACACCTCATTATGACTATAATCCTTATCCACCATACCAACCACCTTATGAACCATATGAACCATACATGAACCACCACAATTCCAACACAACTACTATCAAGAACCACCTCAATATACACCATCTTCATACCCTTACCAAGATGAACCAACTTCCAATTATGAAACTCCCTTCCCAAACAATGAACCCTCTCTTCCACCACCGCCCTCCGATGAAGCCTCCATGTTGGAATTGAGAGATCTTGAATCTCATATCTTAAGGCGACAAGAGGAGGATGAAAAGAAGTTTAAAGAGCTAGGAGCCAAGATGGTTATCCTATTGGAAGCCGTTAGCAATATGGCCTCTGCCCGACTAAGCCTAAGCAACCAAGGCACTCCCATTGTCAAATGTGGAGAAGCAATTAAGGAGCCTAGTGAGGGAGTGAGTTTAGAGCTTCAAGGGGAAGAAGAAGAGCTGAAGCAAGGAGTGCAACAAGAGGAGGAAGTTAAGATAATTGAGCCGGAAGAAATGGTTGAAGCCTTTGAAGAGGTTGACCATGAGATGGATTCAATCATTGAGGAATTCTTATGTACAATTGAATCCTCTCCCATTGGGCTTGACATGGAGATTAAAGAAGAAGATGCACAACCTCTCATGCCCTTGGTGAGCAATAAAAGAAGAGATTGAATTAGAAGAGAGCCACCAAGAGGAAGAGGTTGAACTTGAGGAAAGATGTAAAGAGGTGGAAGTAATCATGGAAGAGTACAAAGGAGTGGAACTTGCAAGATCATCGGAACCACCCTTTCCTAAGTCACCATCCAATACAACATTCAAGTGGGTAAAATTCTTATCCTTAAGCTTTAATTTCTCACTTGAATATGGTTTGCTTGAGACGGATGGACAACTTAGAGCTCTTTGTGGAGTTAAGAGTAAGAGAGAGTTGTGTAGTGGTTGGAAACATCATTCTAGGTTCATTATGGTTGCTTGCTCAAAGTTTGATTGCAAGGTTTGGTGTGGAGCTAAATTG